>NC_142363.1:4896796-5496796 GCF_059441175.1 Urocampus carinirostris
ACATTGTGCTTCACATTTCCCAATAGCGGCCGTGATCTGTGCAGCCATGTAAGGCGCTAACCTGCTTATTGGGGGTATTGGGGTTTGAGTTTCTTACCCAAGGACACTTCGGCATGTAACACGGACAAGCCGGGATTCGAACTGGGATCCCTTAATCCTAAAACGATCGCTCTACCTCCTGAGCTACTGCCGCCCCAAATAATTATATTAATCTATATTTTCATTCGGTTTTAATCATCACAGTTAATTGGTAATACAAAGCATTTATCACTTCAGATTTTTCAGTTTATAAAAATATTGTACATTATACAAAATAATATTGCTGAAATATTAGTCTATATATTCATGCAGTTTTAATCATCACAGTTATTTGGTAATACAGTAGGAGTTATCACTTCAGATTTTTTAGTTTAGGTTTGCTATCCCGCCACAGTTGTAATGCCTTCTCAAGGTCCAATCCATTATCATCCTCCTCATAACCAGAAATAGAATTTAGTCCATTTTGGCAGAAAAGTCCCTTTCTTGCTAGGAGTTTTCTTTTGTTTATTTTCTTTCGGCGAATCGTTCGCTTCAACACACGTGTTTTCCTTGCCTCTGCAATCTTCTGAAGAATTTTTCCGCCGTTTTTTTCGTGCCGGAATTAATGCCGTTGTTATCACTCTGTGCATTGTGTTTCGACTTATTACTGACACTGAAGAAATTGCCAATTTTGTGTTGATTTGTGCCTAATACTGTTTTTCGGAGGCATACTTCTCTTTCACTCGAAGACAAGCACCACAACAATGGCGTAATCTTGTAACGAGATCTCGTTTGCCTAGATCGTCGAAAACTCGAACCGAGAGACCAAAACATCAATGTCCGATCTGCCTGACGAAAGGTTTGGAGTGCGGTAAATCTTTGTTAAAAAAAACAAAAAACAATTGGGTAATAATGACAATTTTGTGTCAAAAAAGTTGCGTCCCGGGGACGCACGTTGATTTTACACTATCCTTCCCTAGCAAAAATGATGCGTCCAGGATGCAGGGACGCGGGCAAACGAGAACACTGGAGTTATATTAATCAAGGTTTAAAACACAGTTTATGAATGACTTATATTTCCTGTTGACAATATCTGTGTATTATTTGTTATTGCAACATCCATAGCAGCCTGGTCATCCTAGAAGAGAGATTACCTCATGTGCGATCCCTTCTCAAGGTTTTTTCATTTTCCTCATGTTGAGGTATTTGAGTTTTTCCTTGCCCTCATGTAGGTTTTAGATCAGGGGGTGGTGTAATAATCGTCTGTAGTTTGCAATAGTCTGTTGTGTGTGCAGCCCTTTAAGACTTCTTGAAATTAAGGGCTATACAAATAAAAATAAACATGACTTGACTTTCTGTAATGCAATTTAAAAAATTATGTACTTTACCCTAGATCTACTGAAATATTGAAAGCCCTTTTATTATTTTAGTATTGCTGTATATAGCTGGAAGACTACTATTTTTTATGATATTCTAATATTTCAAGAAGGTATTTTTGAGTTTTTGATATTATCAGAAATATTAAAGCAATAAAAACACACATTCAGCAATAAAATAATAAAAGCTCTCGCCCATTCTATCTGTGGCTCTCTAATTTACTTGCCTGAAAAAAACTTTAATCAAGGTGATGTTTACATCACTGAAAAAAGGTTATGAAACACTGGTTTGGAGCAGTATGACAAAACCAAAGATTATTTTAGCGTTGTGCCTTTAAAAAACAATTCTGGCATTTTTGTTTTTCTTGCATGATGCTAATTTCATCAACAGCCTGTGATGTATTTGCTTTTCACAATCAGTAGCTATTTCAGTCCAAACTGAACCGTATCTGATTACAAATATTTGCTCAAGCTCAAGCATTCCTCCTCATAATGTCTTTTTAAATACTCAACAGTAATTCAAACACAATCAGCTTTAATCTGAAAAACATCTCCGTTTTGCAAGCTGGCTCGCAATCCATGTGCCTGTAATATCGTGTGCCATTGTACATAAATAAACAGAATCGTGGGGGAATTGCCAAAACAGAATTGAAATATGGTTGGAGGGAGTTTGCTTAACATGTAGAGACAGAACCAGTTATCTTTGTACACCCCTCCATAAAGTGAGGCATCTGTTCAGGTAAAGGCTTCTGAGTGTGCCTCTGTATCTGATTAAAACAGAGGCTGGTTTTATGGAAACTTCCTTTTCTCTTTTAGCTCAAAAATGATTTGTGAAAAGACAGAAAATACTTCCTCCTTTGTTAAAATCAGGAAGCAGCAATAATACATTTTAAAAATGAGGCAAATGGATTTAAAACAGCAGTGGGCAAACAGTTTTTATCGGCACATTAAGATCATTTTTTGGGCCTATTCACCCTTTTATTTTTTATGTCTTTTCTCTTTTTAAGTCTCTATTTTACATGTTTACCTTGAAGTACCATGTCTAATTTTAATCCATACAATGTTTCACATCGTTGATATCAATGACAATAAAGACAATTCTAATTCTACTTCTAATTTTATATATTTTTACCATTTCTGTTTTGTGGCCCAAACCTTTACCACCTGAGATTTAGGAGACGGTCTTGCACTACTTGTGGTGCACAAACATTGTAGCACAGCCAAGCTGTCATTATTGGACAAGAAATATGTGCCTCCATATTTTGTCAAAGACTCACTAATCCTGACATGTGTGCCGATTTACTTACTGTTTGTCGTTTATCAGGGACTACGTGCAGGCTTGATGAGCATATGCCCGCGAGTGCTGTTCCTCTCTGTGTGTACGCGTGTGCTTGTTGTGTCCACACAGTGCATTGATTAATAGACACACGTGTCAATTGGCGGCATGTTTGTGCATCGCAGAGCCAAGTCCGCATGCAAGTGTGCGTATCGGCCCCATCTGTGTCCGTTAGATAACAGTAATCCACAAGGGTGGAGAAGGTGTGCGGCTTGCAAATAACCTTGCCCAGAACATCTGAAATGGCCTTGGTATCGATTGGCGTGATTTAAACAATCATCACTGTGACTTGATATGAATGGACACTCACTGCCTCTGCTTGTATTAAAGCCTTAGGGGCCCGATATAGCCTTTCATATTTGTGGGAAACTGCTGGCTAGAGGGAGTCGAGATCAGGGGTTTCCAACCACCAGGCAGCGGGGCGGTACTGTAACGTGCCATACAAAAAGAAAAGAAACTTCGATTCTTTTTTGCTTGTTATTGTTTTACTGAGATTGTTACATTATCACTAAAAGGGTTTGAGGCAGAGCGTTTGAATTAAATCAGTGTGGTTAAGGGCCCGGTCACACAGCCTTTCACGGGCGTTTCGAGGCTGAATCACGGCCAGAAATTTCTGCCCGTGAAGCAGACGCTGTTGGACGCTTTGAGATCGCCATGCTTTACACGCGGCAAGAAATTCACACGCGGTTGGCCGCGCGAAAAAGTTTTGCGCTGCTCATAACTTTAGACCACGGGTAACCGCGGGAGGCACACGTGGTACACACGAGGTAATGACGCGGTACAGACGCAGAACGACGTGCTACGGCCGTGGCCAGAGCGTGGTTACACGCGGGTAGGACGCAAAATTTTAGCGGGTAATCGCGGGTGGAGCACGGTCAGAGCACGTTTGTTCTGCGCCTGTATCGCGGTGTTATCACGTGAATTAGCGTGTGTAACGGTCAAACACCTTTCTCCGTGTATATACAGCGCGATTTGCCGAGCACACATCAGTTGTGCTCGAGACGTCAAGGGGTGAACATGGATCCCCGTCACCGTAGTGACCTCGTCTTAATCCATTTTTATTTCTTGACATTTCTTTTCATTTCATAACAAGATAATAAAATAAAAATGAAAAACTATTAAAATAATAACATATTGGCTTCTTCTTCGGTGCCATAGCTTGAAATCTTGATCTTCACCGGACTGTGTCTTGAGCAGTTATGATTTCTACAGCCCGGCTCGGTAGCTTTTATACCCGTGGTCCACACGCGGAAATTACGTGGAACTGACGCGATGAGGTAGCGGAACAGTCGCCGGCCTCTGTTTTGCGGGCATACCACGGATTAACAGCGGGTTAGCCAATTTTGCGCATTTTCTACCGCGGGCAACCACGGGCAAAAAAAATCGCAAAATTTTACCCGTGATACAGACGCAAACGGCTGTGTGACCGGGCCCTTACACCAGCAGCGTAGATGCCCGTTGGGCAGTGCAAGAGTAATGCTGGAAACAAGGCTCACTCGTGGAAGATACAGCGTCGGATGAATCAAACCAGTTTTCTGTGCTTACAGCCAATCAGCAAGGAGAATGGTCCACTGCAGCATACTACGCCATGTTACAAAGATAGTATACGAACTAATCACCATGGAAAAGCTCTTGATAACCGATTTTGAGGATGCATGGATCCCTATCCTGCGGGGATGAATAAAGTATCTATCTATCTATCTATCTATCTATCTATCTATCTATCTATCTATCTTAAGAACACGACACAGTGACCAACACCAACATTTTTTGCAGGGGTTGTTTATCGGCTAAGTTTGTATTTTCAATTGATTTGTGTTAAAAAGTACAATGACAACCAGAGTGTGTTGCTATTAACATTTTATTTTTTTTATTATTTATTGTTATATAGTTTATTTCCTTTTTTTGCCGATAATAATGGGTGCTGTGGAATGCTCTTCCCTCTTCTCGAGGGTTTTTCATTTTCCTCATGTTGAGGTTTTTGAGTTTTTCCTTGCCCTCATGTAGGTTTTAGATCAAGGGATGGTGTAATAATAGTCTGTGGTTTGCATTAATATGTGGTCTGTGCAGCCCTTTGAGACTCCTTGTGATTTAAGGCTACACAAGATAAACATGACTTGATTTGACTAGATGAAATAAGTCACATTTTAAAGGCTTTACACAACACGCCCACAAGGGGGACAGCAAAGGCAACGACCACCTAATAGCATAAGAACAGCCCAAAAATGAATTCAACTCCACGAAATAAAGTACAATAATTAGACACTATATACTGTATATCTTTAATGAGCACAGGTCTGCAAGTGATAAGGCAAGTTTTTAAGTCCTCTGAGTTATGGCACCCAAAGCCAACTTTGCAAATCAATTCTTGCTTTTTAGGATCACTTTGTCTTGTGTGTTAGGCCCAACACATTCCTATTTTGTGTGTGTTTTTTTCGGAGCCCATCCCAGCCATCTCCGGGCAGTGGGCAGGGGACACACCCTGAACTGGTTGCCAGCCAATCGCAGGGCACACGGGGACAGACAACTCACTCGCTCAGTTACACCTGGGGAAATTTGCACTGGCCAATTCACCTGAAATGCATGTCTTTGGAATGTGGGAGGAAACCGGAATGCCCGGAGGAAACCCACGCAAGCGTGGGGAGAACATACAAACTCCGCACAGTAAGGCCGGTAGCTGGATTTGAACCCACGCAGGAGGTTCCAAAGACCTCAGAACTGTGCCGCACACGCACTAACCACTGCGCCGCCGTGGTTACCTCCCAAAAACAACCATGTGACAAGGCCAGCTGGAGCAGGGTACAATGTTACTTTTAAGCTACTACGGGTCTGAGCAATCACAAAAAGTCTGTGAGCGTCACTTGAAATAACAGTGATCAACAACAATCCCACTTGTGCAACAAAATCCAAAAGGTCCAAAACACGATCTCAAATCATGTTACATTTTGTTGAGTTTCCAGCAAGAGTAAAATATTTTTTTACATATTAACAAACTTGGCCAATGCACTATTGGAAAGGTTGCACGGCCTATAATACAAACGGTTTTTGATTGATTTTGTTGGTTGCATAAAACATAACTATATTTAGTCACATTTTTCCCTCCTTTTTTTCTTTTTCTTATTTTGTCTAATTTTTCATTATTCCCATTTTTTTGTAGGAAAACAAATACAAAATCACTCCATTTTGAGGGAAAAATGGAATCAGTGCATTTTGATAAGAAAAAAAGACACACCCAGTCAATTCCCTTTCCTTAATTGGGCACCTGGCTTAGATTAAGAGTGCTTGTTAGTTAAAACAGTACAGTTATCACACCTTGGAAGGCTCCTGGAATAAGTGAATTTGCAAGAATCATGGCTCCAACAAGAGAGATGTCTCATGAGACAAAAGACAGGTTTATCAAACTTCTTGAAAAGGGTTACTCTACTCGTATGGTTACCATGGATGAGGGCTGTTCACAGTCAGCTGTATCGAAGATTTGGACAAAGTACAAACAGCATGGTAGGCCAAGGAAGACATGGAGTCAATGTATGTGACAGAATTGTGCAAAATCCCCTCAAAGAAATGGAATTCACGTAGCAAAGCTAAAAAATAAGCCATCATTGACACTTAAACACAAAAGAACAAGACTGCAATGGGCTAAGGATTGACTGTGGATGATTCGGTGAAGGTTATATTCAACAATGAATCACAAATCTGCATTGGATAAGGTGTTGATGCTGGAACTTTTGATTGGTGCTGTTTTGGTGATGTTTAGGACTGCCTAAAGAAAACATCCAAATCCCCATACTCCTTAATGATATGGGGCTGCATGTCAGGCAAAGGCACTGGTAATTCACCCTGGTCATCCTGAAAGGGGGATACCACTTGTGAGTTCCCGTCTCAAGGTTTCTCTTTTTCCTCACGCTGAGGTTTTGAGTTGTTCCTTGCCCGCATGTTGGTTTAAGATCAGGTAATTGTGTCATTGTAATCCTGTGCAGTCCTTTGAGACATTTTTTTGTGATTAAGGGCTATATAAATAATTGTGACTTGACTTGACTTGACTGATACAGCTGTGGTCAAATCTGCAATAAATACACAAGTTAACATTGACATTTCGGACAGCTTTCTTATTCCTTCAATAGGAAAGAAATGTTTGGGGATGATGGACTCACTTTCTCAGATGGCAATGCACCATACCACAGAGCAAAAACTGTGAAAGCATTCCTTGGAGAAAGATGTATCCAGTCAATGTCATGGCCTGCGAATAGCCCAGATCTCAACCCATGTGAAAACATGTAGTGAATATTGAATCCACAGCAAGATGATCTGACAACTGCAATCAAAGAGAGTTGGCACCAGAGTGATGAGGAATACTGTTTTTCACTCATCAAGTCCATGCTTCAGAGACTGCAAGCTGTCATGAAAGCCAAAGGTGGTGCAGCTAAATACTAGTGACATGTTTTAAATGTTATCTTTTTTTGTTCTGATGAGTCCATATTTTTTTTCCTCAGAATGGAGTGATTCCATATTTTTTCCCTGTGCTTGGTATATAAAAGTTGCATTTACTGACCACCACAAAGTTTCTTTATTCATTTATTTTAGTGTTTCTGAATGCCAAGGAGTTGCACTTTTGAAAAACGTTACTATTTTTTCATGCTTTTTTTCTGTGTTTGTTCTATATATTAAAATGTCAGAGTGAGTACTTGTCCAAGACTGATGATTCCATACTTTTCCTAGAGGTTGCACAATTGTAGTTGGCTGACACTAGTCGTCAGAAAGATCCCAAGTATTCATGGTTCTCAGCACAATTTAAATTTTCTACAAAAAATGTGTTCCTTTCTGAGGCATCTGATAGTCCCATGGCTCAAGATGTGTACAGGCTGTTATTATTGCATGGGCTTCTCAAAATTAGTGAGTGCAGGACTTTCGAATGGGTTATGCAATGTTGTTGTCACATTCTAATGTCTGTGTTTGTGATTAAACAGCGCTAAGTGCACACTTAAGGATTACAATTGACACTTTTGGGTACAGTCCACAAACGGGTTTCTTATTAATGACACACCTGTATAAAGATGCCTGAGGTTTAGTATACATATTTTGATAGTTTTACTCCTTTGGCAGGTCATCACAGCCATATATTTGTATTGCTATGATAAGGTCTCCATGGCCGTAATTGTTAAAATTGGGTTTGCTCAATTTACTTTTTCCTCTGTAACTCGGCATCCATACATTTATTTTTATGTACAGTATAACAGCTACTAATGTGTACAGCGATGATTATCCCACTTGAATAAGAACAAGCAATGCATATTTCTCAGATAAGGCATGTGTGACATCAAGGTTCGAGCACTTGTATTCTATTTAGAAGGGGCATAATATAACTCTATGTAATGGTTTCTGCTTAGTGCAGAAAAACAGTACACTCATACCAATAACATTCATTCATTGATTGATTGATTGATTCATTCATTCATTCATTGTGCAGCAGCCTGTCCTCTCATGGGTGGCAGGGGTGCTGGAGCCCATCACAGATGATTTAGGGCAGTGAGCAGGTGACACCCTGGACTGGTTGCCAACTACTTGCAGTACCAACACAATAAAGTAAAAAAAAAATGTTATTGGACTTTAGAAGCAGGATTTGGGATTTAACTGCGCTATACTCCCCAGGATAAGTTAATATGAAGTTTATATAATTTGGTATCCATTTTCATTTTGAAGGAGACTCTCAGAAAGGAAGTGATGCCACATTGAGAGCCATATTGGTACAGTGTCATTGACACATGACATCATCACCATCAACAGCCACCTGCTTCTGTTGTTGTGTCTTCGACCCCATTGTCAGGAAGATTGTAAAGATGTCCTTTTGCTGATAGATATTTTTTAAGTATTTGATTGAAATTGATAACTGAGTTGAGGATTTTGTTTATGGTTTTTGGTGTGGTATTGAACTGACTGTATTTTGGGTGTATGTTTTATTTTTGCTGTGTTTTGAAATAAAATGGAGCTTGGACGCCAATTTTGATTTATTCTTAAAAAGGCTGGTATCAGAATATGGAAACCTGATATCTGTATCTGTAGTATCTAATTACTTCTAAAATGGGGCATTAACTATTTTAACATGACCAGGTAAATGATAATCGGTCACCAGAAGACAGCCGATTCAGAGATGGGATACGATTGTGAAAAAAAACCTCAATGATGGCTGGGATCAGCACTAATACGTATGCCAGGCATCGGTCCTCACCCACCTTTGATAAGTTGAGAAAAATTCTACTAAATTCTACTATTTTTACGACATGATTAGCAAGAGGTGTACACAAGCATACACTAATTGCCTAAAGCATATGTGGTGTTAATTAATTGAAATATGCAAACAGCATTTGGCAAGGAGACTAAGCACTGCGACTAGAACAGGCAATTTTCTTGGGTCGCAGGTAAGGAGACTCATTGAAAAAATTACCCAGCAGACACCCTTGGGAATAAAATACAGTGTTTGTAGCAGATTGCCAATAGCCATAAATAGTGCAGCTCTGCAGAAAAGTTACATGGAAAAGCTTCACACAACATTTTTTCCCCCGAATTATCTATGCCTAGATGTCCTCAAAAAAACCCGCTAGACTGTTTCTAATGGATGTTAAACCATATACAAATCATCTGGTGTCATTAGCAGATATGAACCGGAAATAGTGCCAACAGTATGTTGTTCATTTGTCGAGCCACAAAAAAATGTGCTAAAGATTAGCATTAATTAGTCCAGCAGGATTTGGTGGAATTAAAAACATAATAATTTCTTTTGGTCAATCTGTTATCATTACCAAAATATATGCTATCCCATTTGGGGGCTTACGTAAATACTATGTTATATTAGCTTCTTTAATTGGATTGTCTTTTAGCATTGATTTTCGCTGTTTGTTTTGGTGTTTCGTTTTTATCTCCAGATTATTGTCACGAAAGGGTGACTCAAGAGGGTTTTTTTGTCTTCACATAGACGGGGGGTGGAGAGGATCTAAAGCCCCAGGGACTGGGGTGATATTTACATCTCGTGTGGAGTAATCTTGTTCGGTTGACAATGCCCAGTGTGGGTTGGTTTTCCTCACCTTTTTTCTTTGCCTTCCTCTATCATTCACACAGTTCTGGTAAGTTTTTTGAGGGAAGGGTGTTAGGATCTGGCATGCCTTCATCCACCAGAAGGCGTTTTAACTGTTTGGATTTGGAACATGTGTGTCCAATAACCCCCACCCGTCCCTGATCATTCCCAACCTTCAAATTGATATTTTGGACAGCTCACAATGTCGGGGGATTTTTAATTTCCACACAATTTTCCCACCATCAATAGCACCATGAGCTGTTTCCAGCGCAATCCCAATTTGTGAGGTTTGTTTCTGGTTCTGACGGTTTTATTGTTGTTTTTGACCAATTATTTGTTCCTTTTTTAGATATATTGCTATTGAATGCCATCTGTTTTTGAGCACCTTGTCTTTTCGTGCTTCCTGCATTTGAGTCTATAGTAAAGCCATAACGTAATCACCCGACACTGTGTGCTGTCCAAAATGTCCTTATGAAGGGCGAGGCTAATTAGTGACAAGCGTGGGATGATTAGACACACCTGTCTTAATTACAAACAGATTAGTCGCCCTCTAATGGACCGAGGCGCACCAGACACTAACAGAGAGTGTGATGTTTCTGTCAACAGTGCTTTTTGTTATTTGGATTACGTAGATCAGTGGTGTCAAAAATACAAAAGTGTAGCAGAGCTGACTTCTAGTCTGGTTTCACGATAAAGATGATATTGTGCACTATTCTCTGATCTTGGGTAGGCCCAGGATAGTAGTTTGATCTGATCTTGTTGTCAGTTAACTGCTAAAATTCTTATTTTGTATTTATTTTGGATTTATTTCCAAGCAGTATGACAAATGAGACAATCATATTTTTATTCACAGATCCCAGTTGGGTTTTTGTCATCCTAATTATAATGTGTAGGATAGGTTGATAATGCGGGCCGAGTGATAAAGCATACTATTGAAAAACAAAGCAAAAAATTCAGGGTTGACGTTCTTTTACTGATTTGGCCTGCAGAATGTTTAGATCCATCCCCAGAACAAAAATATGTTTCATATACCTGGTGTAGAGCAACCTGGTCAAGGGGACTATGGGTTGACAATAGTTGCTGGCTGGTTTTCCTCACCTGTTTTTTATGTCTCTTGATCTATCCGTTTACGTAGTTTTTTTTTGTGAGCGTTATTGAAGAGAGAGTGTGAGATTTCTATTTACAGTGCTTTAGGGGTTTAGATTACATAGAGCTTTATGTTTAATTTAAATGAAATGATCTGCATTTATATAGCGCTTTTCAAGTCGATGACTTCCCAAAGCACTTACAATGTGCTCCACATTTCCCAATAGCGGCCTTGCAGCCATGTAAGGCGCTAACCTGCTTATTGGGGGTATTAGGGGTTAAGTGTCTTACCCAAGGACACTTCTAACACGGACAAGCCGGGATTCGAACTGGGATCCCTTGATCCCAAGACGAGCGCTCTACCTCCTGAGCTACTGCCGCCCCTAAATGAAAAAAATATATATATGTTATTTAAAATATGTTTCATGTGATTCTGGGAAATGAGTAAACTTTGGTTTGTGCTCTGTGTTCAAGTTTTTCTAATGGTTTTGGTATAACGGGCTGTTTCCATGCCAACCGTGCGCCATGCTTAGACCACTTGAGAAATACTTTTTAACACATTAAAATGGACATAAATCATGATGTGACTTTTGAAATCACCTGAGTGTTATTTATTTGCTTGTCAACTCTCATATATTAATTAACGTTTTTGTGCAAAGAGACTTGGATTGGCACAAACATCAAGCTGAGTTGATGCTCAAGCATACATATGGCAAAAAATAGATGTCTTCGGTTTGTGATGCACTTTTGGCAGCACCTCAAAGACATCTTGCAGACTCATCATCCGATCATGAATATCAATGTGCATACGAAAAAAAAGAGCACACACGCAACATTGAGATGCATTTTAACATCTCTGAGTGCTTCAGAAAGAAACAATAAAACATGCAAATAGTATTTTTTTCGTTTTAATCTTCAGACTTATCCTACTACACATACATAGACACAAACACATATTATGTGAACACTTCACAGTATAAAAATGTTTATTTTGGAAATGTGTTCTGAGTCAAGAGGCACCACATTACATTGTCATTAATCAATTACAGAGGAATCAATTAAGATAGCCTCAGACAAAATGGCTTGGTTTACCCTTACCTCAGCCCTTATCAGAACCATGTGTGTTCCAAAGCCATTGGCATGCAAATTTTTGTCTTTCACAGCATCTAAAAAATTACAATAGGGTAGCTAAAAGCCCATCCTCCAAAATGTGATTTCCCCAACTTCTTTAGGTCTGGGTTCGGCTATCTCCAAATGTATATGATTTCAGTCCATTTCAGGCCAAATGCACTGTGTCATTTATTGGCGTCTGGTGTGCAGGTTGATAGCTGCGTTAAATGGCAGTTGCACGGGCTATTGTAACTGTGGCGCGATGAGATCTTCAGATAGACCGGTTCTTACACAAACCCCTGAAGATCTGTGTTCTTATCGGGTTCTTAATTAGGAAAACAAACCCGTCTCCATGTTATCTCGGTTACTGTTATAATGGGGGAAAGATTTTTTGGCAGAGGTAACCCTTATACACTTTGAGAAAGGTCACATTATAATCATCCAGGCTCATAAGGGTGATATTCTTCTTTTTTTAAAGGAAAAAAATACAAGACCTCAAAATGCGAGCACTGGCCTGGCACAGGAGGTAGTTAGATGGGCATGTTAGTAGGCAGGGTAATTGGTATGCAGGTAAGTTGTTAGGTATGTTTGTAGGCTGGTAGTAAGATATGATGATAGCTCAGTGGGCAAGAGGGTAGCCAAGAAAGTAGACAGGTAGATACGATGGTAAGTAGTTGGGCAGGTGGTTTTGAGGCAGAGACTTAGGGAGGCTAGTAAGTAGGTCAATTTGTAGGTATGTTTGTACGTAAGTAGATATGTAGATATGTAGGTCCAATTGTCGGTATAAGGTAGGTATGTCCGGACAAGGTAGGTATGTCCGTAGGCAGTTAAGTGAGAAGGCAGGTGGCCAAATAAGTAGACAGGTAGGTGCGAAAGTAGGTAGTAGAATACATAGGTTAGTAGGCTGGTAGGTAAATAACATTCTAGGTATGTTTGTCGGAAGGTAGAAAGGCAGATAGGTAGGCAGGCTGATTGGTATGCAGATGTTGGTAGTTATATTCGTACGCAGAACTGTGAGTCAGGTATAGCTGTATGTATGTACATAGGCAGCTCATTGGGCAGGCAGTTAACTCGGTAAAGACATGCAGGTACGGTAGTAAGTAGGTCGGACACGGTTTGGTAGGCAAGTTTTATTTTTATTTAATTTTATTCATTATAAGTCTATTGTCTTTACTGTGTATTACATTTTATTTATTGGCTTGTTTGGTATTGGAGTAATCAAAAAGTAATCAAAAGTAACCAGGTTAAATTCCTAATGTTAGAGTATTTGGATTATGTTACTGTTTACATTTTTCAATAGGTAAGTAGTTATTGTATTGCATTTTTAAAATAACCCTCCTAACACTGTATAGGGATTTGAAAAACGTCCTTTGAAGTAAGAACTTAAGGCGTCAACCATCTGGAACGCAATTGGAAAAAAAAAACCAACACTGCATGTCATGCCTTTGAATCCAATACACCTCCTCCACTTGAACAACAAGTATTTTGCAAAACTTTTCATCACCATTGCATCATAGCTAAGAAAAATGTATTTGACACAAATGTTTTTTTTTTTTGTTTGTTTAAAAGCTTTAACATCACAGATGTTAATGACATGTATTCAGGAGGCAAAAGTGCAAGTTGTATTTATTTATTTGTTTATTATTCTTATTCTTATTTATTTCATTTGTCAACAACCAATGCATCCTGGGGGACAATATTGTAAATATCACAACTACAAATACACAGACATTTCAGGAAGAAAAAATAGCGTGTCCTTTTGCTGTTAAATGTGGGTGCATCATTTGAGACATCCTTAAAAAAAGTTGAAAGTTTAATATGGTTAGTTTATTATTTTTTGTTTTAAGTATGTGTTAACAATGCCTAACTGAATTCAAAGAGCCCTTATGTTTTTTTTCCCACCACACGTATCTGCTTTTATTTCATTTTTTAGCATAGCTGTTCGGGGAGCAAGACATTAGGTAGGGAGAATGGGGAACTGGGAATGGTGGAAAGTGACGGCATGCCTCACATCATGTTTTTTTTTTTTTGTCTCTATATCGATGTATGGCGGACGACTCATCATTTGCTCTACATTTGCTTGAAAGGTGAAGTTTTTTGTCATTACGCACGAGAAAATAACATTAGGTAAAACACAAAGCTGTTTGCTAACATTGGCAGTTGTATACAGTTCAACAGTTTGAACGCTATCATCAAGTGATTGTAGAAACAATAGAAAATCAACCATTTAGAGAAAAATAGTTCAGTTTCCCTGTAAAATAATTGCTGTAAGCATTACCTAAAAAGATATGTATCCCAGCGCTGCAGTCAGACGTACATTATTAATGTTGGTGCATACACCATTGACACGAACGAAAATGATGAAAAAAATAAAATAAAGTTATTCCATAGCAAGAATAACAAAGGCCTTATCTCTTTGGAGGCGAGCTATCCATTAAATGTCCGTGCTTAGTTCCAACTAGACTTGTAACTCAGTATCAATCATTCAAGTTATCAGAATGTATATACAATTAATTTCGTCAGGTTGGTCTTAGCTAATATACCAGATCAATGCATGGTTGTTTGGGCAATCCAATCCCCCTGTTGCGTTTATTACGATACAAAATCCCTTGTAAGGCATCAGTTTTGTGTTTTCTCATCTGCGTCCAACATCACACTTTTGTTTTAATTTATTTATTCGTCAACATGCACGTACTTGCACGCGCTTCATGAACTTGCTTGACAGAGTTTGCAAAGATAACACAGGTCAGAGGTGGCAGCAGCAAATAAAAACATTTTCAAATTCCGTACAGCTACTTTATAGCATATTATGTCACAATATAAATGTTTGTTCAACGAGCAATGTGCTCCAATACAGGTGATTCCAATCACCTGGATCGTTATCAAGCTCTCACCAAGCCTGCTAACAAGCTGAAAGTTGGCGTCACCTGTGTTGGAGCAGAGAAACCTCCAAAACATGCAAGACGCTCTCCAGGACCGGGTTAGCCACCCCTGTGCTAGAGAAAGATCGGGCCTAAAAAGTCCAGCCAGGCCCGATCCGATGGTAGAAAGCCCAAACCAGCCCGAACTTGAAAGATTACTTATTTTGAGCGACCAAGCCCGACAAAATCCCAAATTTTCACATTTTATCTGTGAAGAGAAAAGGTGCCCTCGCTACCCTGAAGACCTTGCAAGGGTGATTTTTGCCGTCTTCAACCACAAACAGTCCTGCGCCGAGGTGCGCACTTTGGCTCGGAAGTGCACAGCATGCATGCTACCATGACTACCAAGAAAACGTGATATTTGCCGTTTCCAATAACAAACGGCTTGTCAGGGACAGCAAAAAGTGTCCTTCTAAAGTCGTCAAGGTAGCGTGCATACCGCGCAGATCATCCATGACATTGACATTTTATGTCGGGGTCCGGGCCCAAGATCTTACCTCTACCATGTGCATACAGTGTGACATATAACATTCAAATAATATAAGCAAAAGTGCCGTCACCAAAAACCATAGACGTGGGAAATGTAGCTACCCTTTTTCTATGCATATAGTATGCATAATATGATAACGCAACCAAAACTGTTGCCTTGTACAATTAAACAGAAAAGCAACCTTACTGTAAAAACAAAGGATGTTTATTTAATATGTTAATAGTGTTGTAAGTTACCCAACACAGACCTCCACTGAAACATTTATACAACTGTGTGCAGCAAGCTAGCTGAATATTTTGAATTAAGCAACTTTGAGAAATATTTTAATTGTCTTCTATCCTAACAGCTGTTTTCAGTGTGAGTTGACAGCAGCCTATTTTAGCAACATTCTCTTCGACAAGCACCTTGCAAAACGCCAAATCCCAAGGCTATTTCCCGAAAGAGATGGCTCTGATGAACAGTTTGTCATCAAACGGTCTGTTAAGAATGATAGATCTGCAGCTCTCAATTGCAGTCGTTGCCGCTGTTCGACACAAGCGAACTTGAGTGGAATACAGGACGTGAACAGCTGTACCTCTGGTGCACAGATGTTGTGCAGATATTACAGCAACCGATACCGCCCTATATTAAATTGCCACAATCTCACTGTATGACACAGATACCTCATGTTCATTAAAGCTCAATTGAAGTTATGATTGGCCCTACTTGAATGCTTGCTAACTTGGATTTTATTTTGATCTTGACATTGGAAAGAAATAGGCAAACTTATTTGTATATTTGCAATATGGAAAGTTTTCAAAATATCAATATATGTATAGTAGTACAACAAACGATTCAGTATCAAGGGCAGTGTTTTTCAATCAGTATTCCGTGAGACCTTGTTTAATGTACCACAGGAAACTGCCCAATTTTATATTTGAGTGATACCGTACCATTTTTCAATACAGTGGCTTTCTTCTAGGGATCACCCTGGTAACTGTAACATCTATCCGTATCAGTAGGTTTGCAGCAAATTACTATTATTTTCTTTCTGTATCCAAATGATCTGCTCTGAGGTAATACAGTTAAATATATACAATAATTTATTTTGTTTGAAGAAGCTATATATGATTGTGCTGCAAAAAAAATAAATGCAGAAGTTCCTCATTTATTCCATTAAGTAGTATGCAATTAAATTGTATGCACCCAAACCAAGCACAAAACCTTTTTTACAGGCTAAGGTATATGTTTAATATATAAAAGGACTGAATAAACTTCCATTTAAAAAATAAAATGAAACCTCTGTACTGTCAAATAATAGTAAGCTTTTAACCCATGTTTAATCACAGTTTTTTTTTTACAAAAAAGGGTTAGAACATAATAAATAAACGGTTCCGCTGAAATTGATAATTCTTGGGAATTCTAGGTACCTTTCTTATTACGTCATGTTTCTGAATAAACAAGATACAAATGTAGTAAAGCAGGTTAAATATTTATAAGATATTGTAACAAAAAATGTGCTTGGAATTTATTTTTTAACATTTAAGACGGAGTGAGCCTCTATATCAAGGGTGACCAAACAAAGCTTGCAGGCCACACACGGCTCGTCAGGCGTTATAATCCGGACCATCAACTGTTAAAAACATAATGATAATATGAATAAAATGTTCTTTCAAAAAGTATTGCAAATAAAAAAATGAGTTGATTGGAACCACTGTTGTCCACAGTGTCCCAACATTCAAATAGCCTTCTACAGTTTTTGTTTTGATCAGGTATGTATTTTAACACAAGTAATGGGGAAGAAAACAACACTCTGAGCTACCCATAATGCATGTTGAGGTTATATATGTATGGGTGGGGGGTATAGTGCAGAGGTTCAGGGTTCAAGTCAAGCAACCCGAGCCCCCGCCCTGTGGAGTTTGCATGGTCTCCCCATGCCTGGGTGGGTTTTCTCTGGGCACTCCGGTTTCCTCCCGCATTACAAAAACATGCATGTTAGGGTAATTGGCCAGTCCAAATTGTCCCTAGGTGTGAATGAGCGAGTGAGTTGTCTGTCTGTGTGCCCTGGGACTGACTGGCAACCAGTTCAGGGTGTCCCCTATCTACTGCCCGAAGATAGGTGAGATGGTCTCTAGCACGCCCGCAACCCTACTGAGGATAAGCGGTGCAGATAATGGATGGATATATGTATACATTGTGTGTGTGTATGTATATGTATATACGTAATGTACATCTAGACGTCTGCATGTTTATTCATTTGTGCTATCCTAAAAGGACCGATCACCATTTTTCTTTGTCATTTATTATTTGTTTGCATGAATGGAATAAAGGCCAAAAATGAGTCTCCGTCTTATTGAAATAGCAGCGATGATCTTAAAAATAGTAAATATGCTTATTGTATCTTTTTTTTCTTCATGTATTCACAAAGTCTCAGTTTGCAGACTGTGCTGTTCGATAAGAAATAAATTACATACATGTTTCATTTTTCTTACTGGCCCTGGACTTTCTGCCATTTTTAAAGAATTCAATGTGGTTCGGGTATCAAAATGTTTGCCCACCTCTGCTTTATCAGATGTGTCTCGGCTCCAAAAAGGTTCAGAAACACAGATCTAAGGCACCTTTACCAATAAACAAGTGTGCTTATGATATTAAATTCCGCCAAGATATGAAATCAGGCCCAGAGCAAATTGAGCAGATTGCAAAGACATGATACAGGTTTGTCTTGGCACCTTGTAGCTTCCCTCGGACTCGTTTGCTTCTCATGGTGTCAGAACAAGCACAACAATAATCATAAACACCAGTTTGTCTGGTGTAACCCAAGGTGGCAATTTAATTACAATGCGTGTATTCACCCCACCTCCAACACCCACACACACAACAACCATACACAGGGACTACTTTCTCTACAATATCTTGCTACATTTGAACAAACGGAATGCATACTGCTTATACAAAGAAGATTCAAGATAAAAGCCAGAGATACTGTAAGTTTAAAATTTAGTAGACACTCAAAAAAAGGACAGACGATATTGATGGATTTGATTTGAAAATAAGAAAGGAAGAGAACCCTCCGGATAAGAAAGTCCCACCTGTTCTCGGGGCCTTCCAATGAGATGTTTCTTTATATTACATAAACTAAGTTAAAAAATCAGATGTGCCCGAAACAATGTGGAACAGCAACATAATTGGCATAAAGTGACAAAGATTTATTTCGAAACAACTAACAACAGTGAGCAAAATTAGTCCATATAACCAACTGGTATCCGTTAAAAATTTCTTTTGGAAGTGTCCAATATAAAATTAGAATATGATTATCAGTCGGCCTCTTTTTAGAATTTAGAATGAAATAATTATGAATGGGCAGCACGGCGGGGCAGTGGTTAGCACATGTGCGGGACAGTTCTGACGTCATGAGATTGAACATCCTGTGTGGAGTTTGCAGGTTCTCCCTGTGCTTGCTTGAGTTTCCCCCTGGCGATCCGGTTTCCTCCCACATTCCAAAACATGCACGCTAGGTTAATTGGCCGGTCCAAATTGTTCCTAGGTGTGAATGAGCGAGCAAATTGTCTTTCCCTGTGTGCCGTGCGACTGGCTGGCAACCAGTTCAGGGTGTCCCCTGCCCACTGCCCGAAGATAGCTGGGATGGGCTCCAGCACCCCTGCGACCCTACTGAGGATAAGCGGTGCAGATAATGGATGGATGGATAATTACGAATGGGACATTATGTATTATTTAGCAACTCCAAGTGATGCAGTAGACCTCTTTTATTAAAAAAAAATAATATACTGATTTTAATACTGAGTAAAAATATATTTACTATGTTATAAACATGTAATGAATGCCGATTGAGTGCAGCTGCTAATTGACGCACGGACAATTCTACTCTTTTTAAACCCCTAGCTTCCTCTTGGAAGCGGTAAGATCGTTATGCGAACTGTTGCCTTCAGCTCAGTAAGCCTTTTCGTCCGACTCCGTTTCTGCCCTGCTTTTTTCTGCCTGATCTTTGTTGCCAACCTGTTTCCGAAACTGACTATGCCCCATTCCACCTGTTTTATAACCGCCTTTGAGGGAAAGTAGTCCATATTTTAGCCAATATTATTATTATACCTGTAATACATACGAATAGCAGGAAGGGAGTATTGAGAGTACTTTATTCAATATTCACAACATACTCCCAATGTTTCAACATTTCCACCCATAAATAAAGTCCTCGATTTATACACCTAATTTGAACAGCTGTGGAGTTGTGTGTTAAAAAATGCTACCCTTCTCTTTCTGTGCAATTGTCTGTTGGCTGAAGTTTCCTCCAACGCTCGAGGGACCATAATAAGTGAATGTAATTTGATCCATTCTTGCAGCATCCATATATGACAACAACACATAATGATATATTTGTGTTGAAATCTCACACTGTCTTCTAAAAATAAAGGGCTCACAAAAACGTCACCTTGAACGGTCACATGAACCGAAAACACACAACATAAGCAACGCATAGCCGAACTGAAAAACGTGCTTTTGTTGCACTCGTTTTCGGTTGCACTACATCAGAGGTCATAAACCTTTTTGAAGCTGAGAGCTGTTTTTTGTTACTGATTGGCACAAAGGGCTACCACTTTTATATACAGCAATCCAATGCTGTATTGCTGTTAACTTAATTTGGTTTTGCTACTTCACGGATTTTCACTGTGCATTATGTTTTGCATTCTGATTGGCTAAACCGTCGTCCCGCCCCTCAACAGCTTGTGTCTGCCCGCGTGTCAATGAGGTTGTAGTTTAAGTTGTACACATACTGTACATATATTTTTTTTTTACTTCAAGTTTCTCTAAAAGCCATCAAAAATGCTCTGGACCGACAAAAGCAGCAAAAGGCAGAGGAAAGTTATTTTTATTGCCAACAAACTTGGAATTCTCGACCCACTAAATTTGTAATGTTTAGGGGTCTTTAATGGCTCCCTGGTGCTTTTTCAAAAATGTTTGATAATGCTAAAATGATATGATATTATATAATATAATATATAATACATTCTCAATGTTTTCAAGTGATTTTACCCACATGATGGCGATAATAAAATAAATTAAGTGGATTGTGTCCTTAATACAACTTGACAGTACAGAAGTTATTCATAAAAATGTTTATAAAGTACAGTACTTTTATTTATTACACAGATACTTTAGGTTGTTGTTTTTTTTTTCCTTGGTTTCAAAGTGTAATAGAGTAATAGACTATTTAATGAATACATAAAAAAGGTTTTCTACTTAGCGGGTTTTGACTTGGCAATGAGACCCAATTCACTAAAACAACAACTTGTGTTATACTATGTTGTTATCATTAAAAGTTAAGTCAGCTACTAAATATCATCAGTTAGCAATCTAATCTAAAAGAAAATTGCAATGACTCATCACTGGTGAGCTATTTTCAGAACATTTCGCTGTCTTCTCAGTTGTTCTTAGGGGGCTACCTTGGGCCTGCGGGTGCCATGTTGGAGAACCCTGAATTACACAATATAGTGACATATAATTGGAAAATGTTTCATATTGTTCCTTTAAATATATGAAATAAGTTACATCATGAAATAGAAAACTTAAAAATTGAGAAATGCAGTGTTATGTCATCGAGGCAGAGATAAGGAATTGATCTCGAGTGCGCATTCTGCCTTACTATGCAATCACCTAGAATAGACTTCACTTACGGCAAGTATCAGCGAGATGGATGGCAACTTGAAATAGACTTTGTCAACTATAGGATACATAATATGATTTAGTCCTAAAGGGGAAAAATAGTCCATCAGACTTAATACCTATGAAGATGCCGTTTCTTTAGAAGAAAGGAGGGCAGGCATCCTTTGTCGACAAACAAATTTAAATTACTGTCACACAAGCTGTTTGTTCGCTATTTGGATGTCATTAGGGTGTTACTGCTCCATTTATAATTCGTCACAATAAAGTCTTAATTTGACCCGTATCGTCTCCATGAACTTCAATATCTGTCAAGATTGAACAAAATTAAAATACGACCGGAATGTCATGTATAGAGTTTGGAAGGAAGGTGATGAATAAAACAAAAAATACAGGATAAGACAGCTGATTGGCAGTACAAAAACACGTTGGCCATTTAAATTAGCATGGGTGAAAGACAAAGAGTTGTTGTTATCAGAAGGATCGCTTTGTGTACCCAGAAGTGCGAATAAGATGCAAATGATGAAGTTTTGAAGATATTTGAGTAACTTTTGCAAGCTATTATTTTCTTTAAAGTGCTGCATTGATTTAATATTTTGTTTCAATAAAATTGACTAGGTGCTTTCAGTCTTGAGACAAAAAAATCTTCATTGTACAAGATAAGCCACTTTAATTTGATGTTTGAAGAATTTTGTATGTCTTTCTGCTGAAAGAGTGCAGTTTGATTGGGTTAAAATGTATAAATATGTGTATTTGAACTAGTGTGTTGTGAGACCTTGTATAGTTTGCTGCACGAAAGTGCGCATTATCTTTGCAAAAAAATCATGCCTCATGTTGTTTTTTCTTGCAGTGATCAACTGAGTAACTTACATTCATCCGTATCAGTAGGTGGTGCAAGTTTACTTTTTTCTTTTTATATCCCGAATTTTCCAGACTATAACGCGCAATTAAAAAACCCAAATTGGACAGAAATTTGAAAAGGCCCCTTATAACCAGGTACACCTTATGTATTGCAGAATACAGTGCATACAATTTAAACCACATACAGAACTCATAGGTGTGCGTCGGGGGGGTTTTAACTTCAGAGATCTGGAGGTGCTGCTCATCCAGACTGTCTTGTTTCGGTCCATTTCTACCAACAACCACATACAAATATTCTTAGTCACTAAAAGTAGTAATTCAATTCATTTAACAAGTTATTAATAATAAATAAATAATATACCTCCGTGTTCTCAAACACAACCTGTTTCGTTACCAAGAACATAATAATGCAGTATTATAAAAATTCCTATCATATTATTATTATTATTATTTTTTTTTTCAAAAGTAAATGGATAATAGATAATCCATCACAATATAGTGATAACCAGGTCAACTCATGCGGAAAAATACATCAGTATTAGAATATATCTTTAATTCTGGATGGGGTGTTTTTAACTTCAGCCACTGTTCATATTTTGAGTGTGGTACCTGTGTTCTCTGGGGCTCCATGTTTCCTCTTCTCCCTATCTACCCCTTTCTCTCCTAGCGCTGACAACCATATACAAATGAATCAGGAGGAGGTTTTGTTTATTCCTTTATAGTTAATGTGTGTAATAGACTCTCAACTGAACATGCTGCTTTTTTTACAGTAAGTTAGGCTGATCATTGTTGCATTCAATTTAAACCAGATAAAATGAGGACTAATATCAGTTGATGATAACAAAGTCGTGGTTTTTGTGTGAAATTAGTTGTTCAACAAAGCTGCCCTATATAACTCTCACCGTAGTACAAACTCCCGATGTAACCGGGCTAGAGTAAGAGAATCGCTAAGCGTTTTTCAGCACATTTAGGCCTATCCTCTCATTTATTAAGGAAAACCCACAATTTTTTGGGGTGCTTGGGTTGCATTTGGTGGTGCTTGAGCACCCCCAAAAACGGGCTGGTTTTGCTCATGGTGTGCATTGCTACATAATGTTTTATGGGATACCTTTGTATTTAAGCAACAATTTATTAATCAATATTCAATGCTTGCAATACATTGTGTTCAACAGGATTCGAACCTGGTCGTGGTGGTGAGGGCCCCGCCACTTTACTACTAGACAAACAGTGGTACAGATGGCACATGAAAAGGCATTAGAGCTTATCTCATAATCACATTATTTTTAATCACATGGCCCAAATCACTGATTTGCATAGAGCATTCTGATTGGTTAAACAGTCCCTTCAGTTATTTACCAGCGAGTCAATAATGTTGCAAAAGACAGAAAACAGAAAGTATTTCCGCAAAATACTATACGTACTTTTACAAACGTATAAATATTAAACCACAATGTTGTTGATGCACTGGTGTAGCTAACTAAAGTTGCATATTGTTTTTGCTGTACCAAAAAGTATCATAATTTTTTGTCATTTAATATTTCTTTGCATGAATGGAAGGTATACAATGAAAAAAAGTGCACAAATGCAAACAAATAAAACAAATGCTCCCAAAATTGAGATACGTCTTTTTGAAATAGCGGCTACAATATTATTGAGAGGCTTTATCGTCATTTTTGTTTTATAAGACCTGTAAAAGCTGGAAAGAACAATTGCATTCATCATAAAGTGTAGAATATAAGCTCTATTGATCCAAGACAGAACCAATGTACCCTGTAGGCATGAGAGCTTGGTTGGTAAATTCAGGTTAAAAGTCCATGCAATTGAAAAAAAAAATAATAATAATAGATAAATAAATAAATGATTAAATACACACATGAATATAAATTCATCAATACACAATTAAATACCCATGGTTTCTGCAGTGGACATTCATGGATTTTAGTGAAGCGTATGCACGTAAATTCACATTTGTTTTATGTGAAAAAAAACAACTATATTGGATACCTTACAGTGCCCTGCAAAAGTATTCCCCCTCCCAAAATGGTGTTTTACATATTGCTGTTTTGTGTTTTTTGGGGATCAAATCACATCAAAGGAAATTTTTTTGTAAAGCACTATTCAAGCAAAAAAAATACCACTCGAAGTGCTGTATAAAACATTCAACAGTATAGACCCCCCGGTCCCCGTAAGCACCTATGCTGCTGTGTTTTGCAATAGCTGCAAGCTAGCAATACTATTTTGGGGGAAGACCAGAGAACAGGGCATTACAATAATCTAAACGAGACTTCTTGGGATGAAAAAAAAACAATTGTAGTTATGTTTTTGCTATGTGGAATTAAATTGAAATCAGAGTCGAAAATAACGCCCACCCTTTTCATTATAATCCAAAGGGGCGGCAGTAGCTCAGGAGGTAGAGCGCTCATCTTGGGATCAAGGGATCCCGGTTCGAATCCCGACTTGTCCGTGTTACATGTCGAAGTGTCTTTGGGTAAGACACTGAACCCCTAATACCCACAATAAGCAGGTTAGCGTCTTACATGGCTGCAATACAAGGCCGCTATTGGGAAATGTGGAGCACATTGTAAAGCGTTTTGGGAGGTCATTGACTTGAAAAGCGTTATATAAATGCAGATCATTTAATTTCATTTCATGATAACTTCCATGCATGCGCGAACTTTGAATAATACTCGGTCTATCTGCAAACGGTGTGAGGGGAGTCTTGGTACCGCCTGGAACCGGAGATACCATGTCTCACTCTCTCCACCGCTGCGCAATGGTTTCTGAAACTGCATTTGCATTCCTGTCTGATCACTCTAGCCATTAGTGTATTAATATTTTAATAGCTCTAACACATGTATCCATAATTACAAAGAAACGGCGGTCTGTGAGATAGGAAGGTAACCAGTTTAAAACAGTACCAGAGATACCCAACAGGTTTCTAGATATGTTTGATAAAATATGGTGATCTACTTTGTCACTATAAGTTTTGCAAATAACGAAACAGAAATATTTGCCAATTCTTCCTTACAAAAGAGCTTAAGTTCCTTTAGGTTTGATGGAGATTGTTTGTGCACAGCATTTTCTACATCTTTCCACAACTGCTTTGTAGAATTTTGGTCTGGACTTTGACTTTGACATAATATTGTTAGTTTAGAATCATTTCATTGTATATTTAGCGTTATGCTTAGGGTTGTTGCCCTGTTGGAAGGTGAACTTGTGCCCTATTCTTAGGTCTGCCAAAATTGCTCTGTATTTGGCTCATTTCTTATTCTCATCAACTGTGACGATCTTCTCAGTCCCTGCTGAGAAAAATAACCCCAGAGCATGATGCTGCCACCACCATGTTTGACAGTGCGGATGGTGTAATTTCACTAACATGTTCTTCTTGACAATCTTCCACAAAGGACAGATGTGTCCTGAGTCAACCTAATAAGTGTCTTGTGTATAGCTTGTCCCACTTCAGCTGTGTATACCTGCAGTTTTTCCAATTTGACCATGGGCCTCTTCGTTGGGTCTCTGATTCTTTTTTTTTTTTTATTCATTTTATTTTATTTTTTTGGGTCTGCAAGTTTAGAGTGATGGCCAGGTCTTGTTAGGGTTCCATTGGTGTTGTACTCACTCCATTTTGATAATATTGTTCGCAGAGTGCTCCGGGAGATGTACAAATCTTGTGAAATCTTCTTGTATTTCATTCTTACTTTTAACTTTTTTTCTACTTCAACCCATGCCTGTCTGTTGTGTTTATTTTTATTTCATAATGATAATGCCTACTTACACAGAACTCTGAGCCCATTACAGAGCAGGTGCATTTAATATAAGCTTTCGCAATACAATACTTTTGCTAGGTTCTGTAAAACTGCAACATAGTAACATCACATATTTCTTAAGGATTAGGAAAAAATAATTGCCCACACACATTGTCATGATGATATTTGTGTTTGAATGTGAATATTAATTATTTTGAACAGAATTTTCTTGTGCTGTTTTTGGTAGGTCAGTCTATATCAGCTAACATGAGCATGAGCGACACTCCTGAATAAAGAATGGTTCTGCATTGTAATGAGGTTTAATGTCCAAACATTCACCTTGTGCAGCTCTCTTTTGCTGTTCATTTTTTACCCTAAACTGTAACCGGAGTGTCAGTAAACAGCTTAGAGCACACTTAGAAAGAAAGAACAGCATACATCACATTTGCTGCTAGCAACCAGCTTGCATTCACATGGTAACGTTCGGTTTATTTTTGAATGACATGATTAGGAGAAGCTGGCATCATGATTAATGTTCAGTACATTCCCGGCCATACATGTCAATATGGAGATAAAGAGCTGTGGGGACGAATTGGATAAATTTATGAAGGATAAGCAATTGCCAATCTGGCCTTTTTTTGGTCAGATAATCAACATGTTAATGGAGATGAAGATGTTTAATCTTGGTTTCGGATTGGATATTTCTTTTTTGTTTACTTTTTTGACATTATTATTGTATTAGCAACAAACTTAGGTTGACCAGACATTTCAACAACACGAGCAAATCCTCAATCACGTCTTCGTGGATTTCATAAAGGCTTTGTCACGAGGTGGGACCGGACCAGAACGGAGGCAGGAAGGGAGAACTCAATTGCGTAGACAATCATAACTTTTATTTAACAAAATAAAAGTCATCCAAAAACTCCGGGACAAAACAGAACAAAAACATTTTTACACTCAGAATGGTCAAGTACAGGTTTCCTCTGACTCAAACTAAACAGGACAGGGCATAACAGAACAGAAAAGGTGTAATGAGCCAACACCCGCAATACCCACCACCCAACCTTAAGTAGCAGGCACGCAATTAGCTGATCTGCTTCAGCTGGTGCCCAGAGGGCGGGGCAGACCGGTTGCCACGGCGACCATGACAGAGCCCCCCCTTTAAGGGACAGCTCCTGAGGTCCCAAAAAAATTACTACCTCGCGCCCCGGAATGGTTCGACGCTCGGCAGGGGGGGTCCGGCGGGCAAACTGGACAGGCGAAAACAGACAGGCAGAACCGGCGAAAACAGGACAGGTAAACAAGGGAGTCGGACAGGCAGAATCAGATCCGGCAAACAGAACAGAATCAGAACAGGCAGAATCAGAACCTGACAAAATCAGTACAGGCAAACAGGCAAAAACAGGACAGGCAGACTCAGGACAGGCAGAATCAGAAGAGTCGGAATCAAAACAGGAGAGTCGGACTCAGGACAGGCAGAATCAGGAGAGACGGACTCAGGACAGGCAGAATCAGGAGAGACGAACTCAGGACAGGCAGAATCAGGAGAGTCGGACTCAGGACAGGCAGAATCAGGAGAGTCGGACTCAGGACAAGCATAACAGGAGAGTCGGACTCAGGACAGGCAAAACAGGAGAGTTGGACTCAGGACAGGCAGAATCAGGAAAGTCGGACTCAGGACAGGCAGAATCAGGAGAGTCGGACTCAGGACAGGCAGAATCAGGAGAGTCGGACTCAGGACAGGCAGAATCAGAAGAGTCGGACTCAGGACAGGCAGAATCAGGAGAGTCGAACAGGCAGGCCGGAGAGTCGAACAGGCAGGCCGGAGAGTCGAACAGGCGGGCCGGAGAGTCGAACAGGCGGGCCGGAGAGTCGAACAGGCGGGCCGGAGAGTCGAACAGGCAGGCCGGAGAGTCGAACAGGCAGGCCGGAGAGTCGAACAGGCAGGGCGGAGAGTCAAACAGGCAGGCCGGAGAGTCGAACAGGCAGGCCGGAGAGTCGAACAGGACAGGCAGGGGAGTCGAACAGGACAGGCAGGGGAGTCGAACAGGACAGGCAAAAATAGGACAGGCGGAGTCGGACTGGCAGGCAGCGGAGTCGGGGTCGACTGGCAGGCAGCGGAATCGGAGTCGAACTGGCAGGCCGCGGAGTCGGACTGGCAGGCCGCGGAGTCGGAGTCGGACTGGCAGCCCGCGGAGTCGGACTGGCAGGCCGCGGAGTCGGACTGGCAGGCCGCGGAGTCGGACTGGCAGGCCAGGGAGTCGGACTGGCAGGCCGCGGAGTTGGACTGGCAGGCCGCGGAGTTGGACTGGCAGGCGTCAAATCCTCCTGGGACCCTATTCGAGGCACAGCATTGGCCACGACGGGCGGGGCCGTGGTTCGAACGGGCAGGGAAGGTTACCTCAATAGGTGCTTGCCAAACGGCGTCCTCCAGCTCTCCCCAAATCGCGCTGGGATCGTTCGCTGAGTTCATTTCTGGTTGGCTCATTCTGTCACGAGGTCCAGAACGGAGGCAGGAGGCAGGAAGGGAGAACTCAATTGGGTAGACAATCATAACTTTTATTTAACAAAATAAAAGTCGTCCAAAAACTCTGGGACAAAACAGAACAAAAACATTCTTACACTCCGAATGGTCAAGTACAGGTTTCCTCCGACTCAAACTAAACAGGACAGGGCATAACAGAACAGAAAAGATGTAATGAGCCAACACCCGCAATACCCACAACCCAACCTTAAGTAGCAGCCACGCAATTAGCTGATCTGCTTCAGCTGGTGCCCAGGGGGCGGGGCAGACCGGTCGCCACGGCGACCATGACAGGCTTATGACAGAGTACTTTGTGGAAGAAACCACTTCAAACCATTGAACAGCATTATGCCAATGCAAGCAGTGCAGTACTGATCAATGGCACCATTAGAGAGTGGTTTCAAACCACAGTCGGTGTCAGACAAAGTTACCTTCTCCCTCCAACTTCATCTAACATCTTCCTTGAGAGTGAAGGCAACATTTCAGATGCCTTGTCGCATGTTCTTTTTTTGGACCAGACTGAGTATTCTAAGTTTGAAAATAGAGCTGGAGAGAAGCACTGCAGTTGAGGACATTAATTAAAAAGTTTCAAAATAAAGTTAAAATCAGAGTGCAATCAGGACCAGTCAACGGGAAGCCCCCTCCCACCCATGGCAAAGAGTGTGCTCCCACCAAAAGGCATGGAAAATTGTTTCTCCCCCTGTTTTATAGAGAAGGGGTATGGATTTGCAAAATGAAACATGAAAATCTGACAGGCACCTCTTACAAGGGAAAAGAAGGAAAGCAAATGAGGCTATGACAAATACCCAACACAGTAAGGTGAACAAGTTGAATCCAATTTTGGATGAAGATGTAGTTCTGAGAGTGGGCAGGCGTTTAAGTCATGCTGCGTTACACCCACATGTAGGGTAACACTTTTAAGGAACTGCCAAATGTCAACTCTGCTTATCAGACACTTCCACAAAAGAGTCATCAGGGATGTGGAATGACTTTGAATGAACTGCGAGCCAATGGATGGTGGATCTTGGGAAGCAGTAGTGCAGTGTCGTCGGACATCTATAAGTATGTGGAGTGTCGGAAGTATAGGAGATGAACCAAAGAACAAAAATGAGTGACTTACCTTCAGATCGAATGGAAACAGCTCCTCCATTCTCCTACACAGGCATATATTATTTTTGGCCTTTCTAAGAAAAAGAATGAAGGAAGGAAGTTAAAATATATGGTCTTTTACTAACCTGTTGATGTTCATGAGCTATTCATGTAGAAAAGCTTGACGACATGACAACTGATGCATTCATCAATGCACTAAGAGCGTTCATTGCCGTAAGAGGTAGTGTTCGTCAACTGAAGAGTGATCAAGGCACCAATTTCAATGGCGCAAGAAGGGAGTTTGCTGAACTCATAAAGCAAATAGGTGGGGAAAGAGTCAAAGCTCATGGAAGGGAATTTATCATGAATTCTCCAGCAGCGAGTCACATGGCTGGCATCTAGGAGAGACAAATTAGAACTATAAGAAGTGTTCTCACAGCTATTTTTAATGAGTTAGCACAAAGATTAGACGGGTCCTCTTTGAGAACCTTATTCTATAAGGTAATGGCGACCGTCAATAGCAGACCACTAACTGTTAAGTATTTGAATGATCCATCTGCTCCTCACCTTTGACCCAAATCACATTCTTACCATGAAGTCTACTGTCATTCTTCCTTACCAAGAAAGTTAAAACAATATTTATACCTACAAAAAAGATGACGTAAAGTTTAGTATTTAGCCATTGAATTTTGGATTTGTTGGCTAAAGGAATATCTACTAGGTTTACAGCCAAGACGAAAATGGCAAAAGAACAAAACAAACTGGACGGTGAATGACTTTGTGCTCCTGAAGGATGAGCAAACACCAAGCAGTGAATGAAAGCGAGTCAGAGTGCATGATGTCTATCCATGATTATAGGGTAAGAAAGGTTAGGTTGTTAGTGACACTACAGTTGACAGTAAGGGTAAACCTACGACTAAAACAGATAAACGCTTAGTGTCCGTTCTGATAGTTCGAAATGTAAGATAAGAGAAATCCCACATTAATGATTGATGTGATTTGGATATTTTGTATATTTAAACGAGTGCCTAAACGGGAACTTTTGTTTTGAAAAAATCTAACCTCTGTGGGCATGTGATGTGCATAATCGGCGCCAGTGAGCCACAATTTAAAGGGACTCTAGCCCGGTGTGGGTTTGACCACCGAAAAGAGGCACGCAAGAGGTGGAGCAAAGACTAAATATAATAAACTTAACTTTCTCACTGCACGCAGCCAACGAGTTTTCAAGGTTTGAAGACGTTTTTTGCCAATGAATAAACTCGTTAAAGAAACCTCTTGCACCGCCGTGCTTCGTGAGCGAGTTACAACGACCTAGGCAGTTAAGTGTTCCGTGAACCATGGTGTTCTATGAATCAATAGCTTTTCTGATTACTAGTGTAACGATCCTTCTACTGAGTCTTGCTGCGGTTTATAAGCTCGAATCAAGGAAACATTGTCAATCGGGCAGATGCCTCTTATTCAATACTGAGGTCATCACCTTACTGCTAATAGTGAGGGAGACGGAAACCAAAAGGTCAATGATACAGTCAAATGCAGAGCTTTGAAAAGTGTTCATGAACACTACTGATTATTCAAGAATGTGTTTGTTGCTTCAGAAAAGATTTTCTCGACTCAAGAATTTGGCTTTTTTTCATGATGTTTTAAGTGGAGGTTTTGTTTTCAGTTGCTGATATCACGGGGGGAGAAGGTTTAAGGACAGGTTTTCAAACTCGAGGCCAATGGGCCACATGCAGCACTTAAGATAATAGTTTGAGACTCCATCCATAATACGAAAGCTTAATGTTAATGCCTGTGCATGTTAATGAATATAGCAAAACTCAAAATTTACAAACTGTTGTTTGATATCGATGTAGGTCTGCCCTGCATTGTGATTGGCTAGGTGCTTTAAGGTTTGACCCATGGCACTGCATACACACTGGCAGTGGAAGGAAATAGTCACTACTGTTGAAGGGATGTGTCATACATGCAACTCTTATTGAATGTCTGCCTTTCAACACGAGACATAGACCAACCTCACTCAAACCCTACTTCCGGCAGTTAAATTGAGTCGAAATTTTGAAGAAATTCTAAAAGGTTCTTTCTCTCTCATGACAATACACCATACCTTGAATTACAGGTTTGTTAAATGTCGATAATAAGCTATGTGAATCCATTGCGAGTATTGATACTTCAAATAAGGTTAGTCTCGGCACTCATGTAGCATCTGGTACAATTACTAGCCCTTCTCTAATTTGGTACCACTTTTTTTTCTCGATGGATTGAGACATTCAAAGAATTTAAAGAAGGCCAGGGGACGTCATAGTTGAGTTACGCTGGCTTTATAATTTCCGGGTATCTTATATCAGAATGATCGTAATGCTTGTGTGATTAGTCAATTTAGAAATGGTCATCATATCTTGAATTCCAAGAGTTTAAGCTTTGAAATGATATGGATCATGACTGGTGACATTGTACGGACACTTATTTTTTTTATCAAAACCTGTCAGAACATTAAAGGGTTCAGGTACCATATATTATTAAACTTATTTCTGTGTAGCATCTTGCTTTGTAAGTATCTCATGTTTAAATTTGGGCAGATGCAGCTTATATTCAGGTGCGGCTTATGTATGTATATATGTATGTATGTATGTTTGTATGTACAAAATGTTTTTTCATTTCTAAATGTACTGGGTGCAGCGTATTATCAGGTGTGCCTTATAGTCCAAATTTTACGGTACTGTACTGTCAAAAAATAATAAGCGGGGAAACTGTTTAGCCAATCAGAATGCAGAACGCAACGTACCTTTCAAATGTGTGAAGTAGTGAATCCTTAAAAAGTAAACCGTGTTTTAGCAAGGAATTACTGTATTGAACTCTTCATATTTGTCAGTCTGATACCTAAAAAAAAGGTTTGTTTTTTTGGAACATTAATCAAGACCATGTTTTACATACAGTATGATTCATGTGCTAAAATCATTATTTTTGCATTAAATGTGTTTAGGACAATTTAATGTGGAAATACCATGCTTGTAGTAATTGGACCCTATATTTGAAATGAAACAAAAGATGAGGTGTTTAGACATCAACTAAAAATCGTGTGATAAGCTTCCATCTTTTCTTGAATTTATCTAGTTTCATTGAAGTCTTGCAGTGATTTTTTCCATAATGTACATTTGCTTTAATTTTTCTTTCCATTGTTTTAGGTCAAGAGGTTGCGGTTTCAGCCAGGAAACTGTGATCATTTTCTTTGCTACCAGAAGCATAACCCTTAGAACATATTTATGTTGACCAGTCAATAATTCTTCTGGAAAAATTTCTAATACATAGGTCACTGGGTACAACCGCAACTCCCAACCAATAATTAATTTTATCTCTGTCTAAATACATCTCCAGAAATTTACTATCACAGGGCACTTCCAGAAAATATGCACGAAATCTCCGACCCTCCTACAGTTACGCCAACATATATTGGATGTATTTTTATATTTTGAGGTGATAAAGGTTTATAGAAGTATCGCATTTTTACTTTCCATTCAAACTCCCTGCCATGTTGGACTGCTGGTTATTTTGTGTCCGTCTATTTTGTGGTTTTATTTAACATGTAAGTATCATAGGCAATACATGATTAAGGCTAGTGAGATTAAAAGTATAAATGTTGAATATCATAACATGTATTCTTCTAAATCCAAAAGTGAAATTCAAAAGCGTGTAGATTATCTCAACGTTTTCACAAATTTTCAGTATGCACACCATCAGGTCAGTTCTTCAGCGGTTTTTTAAATACGCTGAAACATCCTTGGGTAAAAAAATATTTTTGTATGCAAATGATCTGCTCGCGAGGACTGGTAAAACATTTATTTATAATCAAAAATAATAATTAGTATTCCAATAATATTACATTTTTGTTTTTGTTTTTCAAAATGCCCTGTAGTTTGCAAAAAAAAAACTGTGACAAGAACTGTAATTCCTCAATTTGGGTAATAAAAGTTCCTGCATAATAAATGTTGCTGATTGGATTTTGGGGAAAAACGCGCAGTTGCATTTCGTTTGGAGCACCCATTCACAAGATGATTTTGAGGACCATAAGCAGGAGGCTCAAGTGCACAAATCCCCTGTGAAAGCTCTCAGCTACTGGGGAAGACACGACTTGCTTTCTTGACACCCACCATTGTCTTTATTAAAGGGCTTTTTGTACATATAAGAAACATGATTTGTCTGTAGTTGATCTTACAAATCTCTCATATTACTTTTGTGTTTCAGCATCATCAGAGCATTCTTTCCCTCAATGCTGTGCTAGAATGCAGATGGAGCTTTCCACTACAGCCTCAAGGCGCTGTGCTCTGTAATCTCTTTAGCTGCTTTAAAGCCATTGACACGCAAGATACCAGGCCAAGAATTCTTGATTCAAAAAAAAAAAAAAAAATTCTATCTGCTACAATAGCAGTGGGAGAGGGAAGTAGGCAATTGATTCCAGATGCATTACGTAGAATTCAGCAAGAAACACAAACACTATAATAGATAAAAATGGTTTTATTTTAACTGGGTGTTATAACAGACAGGTTGTGAAAATGTTACTTTATTTATTCCGTTTAAATCTTTCATCTGCTAATTAATTCTGCAACCTTCAGACAACCAGAAATATTTTATGAGTTTCAGATTTTCTAAAATATTTGTTAGGATACAAGTATCCAGATCACATTAAAGATGAAACGCAAAGAAAGAGTAAAAGTGCAAAGTACACACATTTTAATTTGTTCAACATTTTTTTTTTGTTTAGTTTTATAGTATTAACTTTTTTTTATCTTTTTAACAGCCAAAGACACGTTGGAATTCCAAATAATGGGCTTTGGAGGACTAAAATTTTCCCAACATATTTTAAACCCAGGAATTCATGTAAAAAAGTTTAAATTGACATGATGCTTTACAAGCCTTACAAGGACACTGATTAACCAGCTCGTTGTGACGTTTGCATCTCAATGTAGCAGAAGATGGAATGTTACGGATTTGACAGCCGGCTACTAAAGATGTAACTTGACATACTGGAAATCTGGTTCATGAATAAATTGAGTGAGAAAGAGTCTGGTGACTACATTTTCCAACAGTATTGGGCACCACCTCACCAGAGACAGTTTCTGAACACAACACTACCAGACAGACTTGAGTTAAAATCCAGTGTGTCTATCAATGCGAAAAATACAGTAATATAACAATTTATTATTCATTTAAATCATTCATTGACCCTTAATTATGCGACACAGATCTCGAGAAAGAGCTTTGAATTGAGATAAGCAATAGGCCAAGAATCTAGCTCTGACTCAGAGGTAGCTTATGGCACATGGTACATGTGTGTATGCTTTCTTGCTTACTGATGCTCCATGGCTAATAAAAAGTACTTGTGATCTGGTTGTGTGCACTTACCCACCTCTCTTCATCTTTTTCTACGTATTTTCTTTTATGTGTCTCTCTTCCACTCATTCTTGCATTGCTCATCCTACGGCTGCCTGCTGGCCTCGGTGTCAGGCACGGCGCCCGTGGCCCAAGCCGGCTCTTTGAAAAAGTGCAAAGCGGCACACCAAAGCAGCTTATAGACAGGGATCACAGCGAGGCCTCATTTCCAGTCTCTCTTTTGCCACAACTAGCTGTGATGCCGCCTGCTCTCGTGCTCCCGCTGGGCTGCCCTGCAAAATACCTGAGTGATCAAACTTGACAGACAGACTGCAGGACAAGACCCAATTGGCCAAGAGCTCGGTTGACGAGACCCGCGGGTGTTTTCAACGAAGCCAAATTAATTGACATGTAAATTTGGGTGCGATCTTCAAACACATGTTCTAGAGCTTGAGTAGGTATCACAGTATTTTAGTAATTATGTTATAAGCATTCCTCGACATAAAAAAACAACTCAAAGGGACAGTGTGTATTACTTAGCACCACCTAGCATACTCTACCACTTCATGCCTTACACTAAAGATTTTCTCCTTTTAAAAACTTAGGTGGGAGATCAATTCAAATATTGATATTGTCAATATTAAGCAAGTACTTTGATACTATTTTCCTGGAGTCGATACTTCGCCCCTCCACCAACTTTTTTTATGTAGTTAACGCAGCTCTGCCCTCTCTCACCCAGCCCATCTGCCACTCTCTAAGTGTATGCTGAGTGTGGGAATGACAGGCACATGTTTAGCCCCTCTCTCTACCTGACCTGTTGTTGCATCCTGTCTGCCAGGCAGAAAAGGAGTCTAATTATATGGGACCATGCCTACCAGAAGCTAAACCATGACATAAGGAAATAAGAAGTGCAGAGCTGTGTGGATTTTTCTTTAAATGTCAGATAAGATCAATGACAGGTGCCATGTGTGTGGTAGAGTGCTCTGCTATTGTGGCAACACCACAAATTGACATAAACACATATAAAAAAGAGAGCAACAAGCTGCGACCAAAAATGCAAACATGTCACTGTTCCTTAACAGGAACCTGTAAATCTGTTGTCACTATGGCAACCAAGCCAATGAGAGACAATTGATACTTTATTACTGACTTTATTTTCAAAATAATGTGCAATGGAAGGTACTTTAGTTGTCTTTGACACAAGAGTGGGAGACAAAATCTAACGCTTTTTATTGTGATAAAGCTGACACGTAAAAAGAGGTGAAAAAACAAACAAAACAAAACTAAAAAAAAACTTCCTACATACAGGACTGTCTCAGAAAATTAGAATATTGTGATAAAGTTCTTTATTTTCTGTAATGCAATTAAAAAAACAAAAATGTCATACATTCTGGATTCATTACACATCAACTGAACTATTTCAAGCCTTTTATTATTTGAATATTGCTGAATTTGGCTTACAGCTTAAGAAAACTCAAAAATCCTATCTCAAAATATTAGAATATCATGAAAAAGTATACAAGTAGGCTATTCAACTAATCACCTGAATCATCTAATTAACTCGAAACACCTTGTGAGGGTTTCCTGAGCCTTAAAAACACTCAGCTTGGTTCAGTAAACTAAATCACAAGTATGGGGAAGACTGCTGATCTGACTGCTGTCCAGAGGACCATCATTGATACCCTCCATCAGGAGGGTAAGACACAAAAAGAAATTTCTCAAAGAGCAGGCTGTTCACAGAGTGCAGTTTCAAAGCATATCCACAAAAAGTCTGTTGGAAGGGAAAAATGTGGCCGGAAACGCTGCACAACCAAGAGAGATGACCGCAGCCTTAACAAAATTGTGAAGAAGAGCCGCTTCCAGAATTTGGGGGAGCTTCAAAGACAGTGGGCTGAAGCTGGAGTCCAGGTATCAAAAGCCACAGTTCACAGACGTGTCCGGGAAATGGGCTACAATAGCTGTATTCCCATGGTCAAGCCACTTCTGAACTCAAGACAACGGAAGAAGCGTCTGACTTGGGCTATGGAGAAGAAGCACTGGACAGTTGCAGAGTGGTCCAAAGTCCTCTTTTCAGACGAAAGCAAGTTTTGCATTTCATTTGGAAGTCAAGGCGCCAGAGTCTGGAGAAAGGCTGGAGAAGAGCAAAATCCAAGTTGCTTGAAATCCAGTGTGAAGTTCCCACAGTCAGCAATGGTTTGGGGAGCCATGTCAGCTGCTGGTGTTGGTCCACTGTGTTTCATCAAGTCCAGAGTAAATGCAACTGTGTACCAAGAGATTTTAGAGCACTACATGTTTCCATCTGCTGAAAAGCTCTATGGAGATGAGGATTTCATTTTCCAGCATGATCTGGCACCTGCCCACAGTGCCAAAAACACCAGTAACTGGTGCACTGACCATGGCATCACTGTCCTTGATTGGCCTGCTAATTCCCCTGACCTGAACCCCATCGAGAATTTGTGGGGTATAGTTAAGAAGAAGATGAAAGACACCAGACCTACAAATGCAAATAAGCTGAAGGCCGCTATCGAAGCATCCTGGGCATCAATAACACCTCAGCAATGCAACAGGCTGATTGCCTCCATGCCACGCCGGATTGATGCAGTAATCTGTGCAAAAGGATTCCCAACCAAGTACTGAGTGCATCAATGGACATTTTCAAATGTTTGATTTAGTTTTGCTGTTATAAAATTATTTTTTTACTTGGTCTGAGGAAGTATTCTAATATTTTGAGATAGGATTTTTGAGTTTTTTTCAGCTGTAAGCCAAAATCAGCAATATTCAAATAATAAAAGGCTTGAAATAGTTCAGTTGATGTGTAATGAATCCAGAATGTATGACATTTTTGTTTTTTAATTGCATTACAGAAAATAAAGAACTTTATCACAATATTCTAATTTTCTGAGACAGTCCTGTACAATATATGAACTATCATACTAACAAGATATATTTTTTTAAATACTCGTTGAGAAATCTATATCTATTTACATAACATAAACCTCACCTATAAAATGATCTGAAAACATTTGTCGCTATCTTGCTCCTACTGGTACACTAAAAAAGGCTGGGCAAAATAAATAAGATGTAAATTGCTCTATTTTGGTCAATCTAGTTTCCATAGGTTGTATTCTTCTTTGTGCTTTTCAGCACTTTTTCAGTTGCACTACACAGTACTGCAACATCTAGTGGACAGATCATACACTTTGTCTTTAATCATTTAAAAACCTAGTGGTTTGTATTTTTGGATAACCACTACATGTTTACGATGAGCGTGTGACCTATTCAAATACAGCTTGCAGTAAATATATTTTTCAAAATGACTCTACTAGATGACAACAATATGACCAATACATGTAACTTACACAATGTCCTTTAAATGTGTAAAAAAAAACAAATCACACCACAAGAAAATAAAAATAATCATGTCTAGTGTGAACTATACTGTTGTACAGAGGCAATGAAAAGATACATTTCCTCTCGTTTCTTACCTCTTGCTAACTGATAAGCATCCAACACCTAAATGCGTTTGTGAAGTGTGGATAAGTTGTGATAGTGACATCTAATGGTCATATCTGTAAACAATAATATAACGTTTCCTGAATGCCTTAACAATCTGTGGTGTCTCTTGGGCAAGTACAGTCTGGTGGCACCCATCCCTCTTTGGTTGTTTTTTGGGGGGATAGGGGGTTTATATATATAAACAGTAGTAGTGATTCACTCTTGGAATTCTCACTATACCCCTCTCCACAACTCAAAACATTTTCTCCTATTCTCCAATTCATGTGAGTTACCCCTTTTTTACTTCAAGCGGTGAATTTCACCTGAAAGGGAGATTTCTTCATGCCTGATTATTTTCTATTTTATTTCAATTGACATCATTCTCCCTTTTTCTTAGAAAACATCTTACGTTTCCCTTTCTGGAACTCGTGACTATAAATACAAAATGCCATTAGAACAAAATTTAATATGATTAACTAATGTGCCTCAGAACATAATCAAGTGTGTTGGATCATTCCCTACTCTAGATTCGTATCCATCCATTTTAAACCTCATTTGGCTCAAGAGTGAACTGGAGCTGGTCCCGACTGAGTCTGGGCGAGAGACAGCTTACAAACTGGGCCGTGTGCCAACCAATTGTAGGACACATTAAAAAAAACATTCCCTCTCACACCTGTGGGCATTTTGCGGCAGCTTCAATTGACCTAACAGGATCTGTCATATCAGAATTTGTAACCTCACAGAAAAGAATACCATCTATAATTCATTCCCTTCTGGTCCTTTCGTTTCATAAAACGCCTCTGGTATGTATGTTTGAAGAGAGACAGGTATGAAGAAGAAAGTTTAAGCCAAAAAGGATGTAGAGTTTAGTTTCAACTGGTCTTTAAAGAAATGGAGACATTGAAAAATGCAGGACCTGGGGGGGTGTTGGTGTGCGTGGGCAGAAGAACCTCAGCTGAAGTTGTGTGGAACCAGCCCCTTTGTCATGTCGTCTTTAGACTTTACGGTCCCTTAAGGCAAACTCCTTTTCCACACAACTGTACAAGTCCAACATAAAATGAATACAGCAGATGTCAGACAGCGCTTCGAAATAGTAGGATTAAGACAGCACAGTGTACTACTTTCCAATGTTGAAGGAGTATCAAATGTAGTTGAGTGGATGTATCTCAGTGTACTTTATTTCAACTTTTCTCAAAAGTAACAAATTCAGCTTGACATGTTTCAAAACATTTTCACACACTTTCATTTTGCATTGGTTTGCTGGTCACAAATTGGCTCTAATCAAAAATACTTAAACTACCATATAAACACAAGCATTTTTTAAAAATACTTGTCAATCAAGAGTTTTGCATTTATTTTACAAAGCATGAGCCTCACTTGGCAGAAGATGACACAGTTGTAAGCCGTCTTGCTTGCTGCTATGAGTACTCGAAAAAAACAAAAATCTTGTGAAAGAATGTGCATAAATATAGAACAAAAACGTTGTGGTTTGGTCACTTTGAACCACCATAGTTTGTTTTCTTCCTTGTTTCTTTATAGCACTTGCTTTTGCTTGCACTACGCAATTCAATGAAATATTTTCAGCAATTCATTATATTCCATTATAGATTTACTTGAGCCTATTCATGGAAATATGATGCGAAATTTCTTCAGTTAGCTATAAAAATGTTTTTTGTCATATAAATAGCAGCATAAATTCAACTATAAATGTTACATCTTTGTTCTGTTTAAGCACATACCTGTTTTATATGTTTGTTTTTCCAGAATTGAATACTTGTAGAGGCCTAGGTAGGTTTTTATGTGTGTTTTTTGTTAAATTATCTTGTTTTTCCATTGAACTAGGCCAGTTGTATGAACTTAGTAATACACTTACAAACACGTTATAGGCATGGTCATCATGTGATTGTTGTGTTCCAGTGGGGCCCATACGAGGCCTGTGAATTTTTACAATTGTCATGAAAAGCTTGCAGAACTACATCAAGCGATCCCATTGCCCTCATAAAATATACAGGCATGTACAAAAAGGAAATACAAGGGATTCATTACATGTCACATTCTATTGCATTGTTTTTTCTATTCCTCAGCAACACAAAGATCAAAATCATAAATATTGTCTCTTTTGGGACTGATGAAACACAAACAGCCAATTAAAATCATGCCTGCTTGCTCGCTTGCCGCAATCTCATTTTCCAGGCACAAATTGTCCTTCTTTTTGTTCGTCTTTTATTCCACGGCAAGGTACGGCTTCGTTTGCAGAACTAGGTTGCAAAGGCATCGACTGTGCAATTTTAATGATCAGGATCCAAGCAGCCGTTTTAGCAAAAAAAGCATTTCATTCATACATGCTTAGCAAGCACACCCTTGCCTTATTTAAGTTTCATTTAATTTAATTTAGCCAGACATCCTTCACCCCCCAAACTGTCCCTTTTTTGTTATATGCAAGTTTAGCTTCTTTTGAAAATTGAGGACCACGCTAGTTTGCATTTCTAAAGCTGCGTTCAAGCCTCGGTGCTGGAGAGCAATGATGATGTCAAGAAAAAAAGAGCAGAACTATCCGCTTTATCTCGCATGAAAAGGTAGCAAGTTGAAATCTGACATAAGGCTGTCATCTACACAAAGTGATGTCTTTGCAGATCACTCTAGGAGTCCTGCTTATGTTGTGACCGTTCAGGTTGGGAAGTGCTCGCAATCGCAGACCAAAACGTGTCAGCGCCTCGTAAGTCTTAAAAAAAAAAAGCCCCCAGCCAGCTCAAACGCTGCTTGGATCCTGATCATTATCCTCGCTGCAAAATGTGGTACTGGAGTGCCACATCCAATTTCGTTGTCTCAATATATTCAACCCATGTTGTAACAATGACAATAAAGGTATATTCTATTCTATGTGATTTTTGATGGTTTGATAAAATCAATGAAAGAATAAAGCCATAGCCTATGTCCCGTATCAATATAAATATGCCAATGAATATGCATCTCCTTCCCGCAGTAAGGCTAAACAATATTATTTAAGCTCGTTTTGACTGCCTTTTTTGTCTTAAATAATGGTTTCAAAACAAGGTGCAAGAAAAGTTACTTTGTAAAGATGTCACAAAAAACTACGATCGTGAAACCCTCAGTCCAGACAGCGGTGAGCAAGAAGAAAGATTGCACTCGCCCAGTAAGGAACTTCGCCTATTCTTACCACTCAACCAATCAAATTGCTCAAGGAGCTTTGCCTGAGCTTTTGGGTAAAAAATATGTTAAAGTGCTGGATAGTGACGTCATGCTCGTCGCTGTGTTTTTTTGTTTCGTTTCGATATGTTAGTGTTGCAGGAAAATGATAAAAATAAGAAGCTTTCTTCTAGTGTGGTCCAAAAGCCAACCGAAATTCCAAGAAAGAACAGTTTACTCGATCAAGTCCAAGAAATACCATTACTTGAAAAATGTACAAATGCCAGTAGTTGGTGAAAGCGAGTAAAGGTTCCAAATTCGATACAGCTTGATTTGAATAATAAGCAAAAATCCATAACTCCATATAAACTTAATGCAAATAAATACATCTGTGAGAATATGAAAAAAAAAGGGTTGACAATAAGGATTTAGTTTGTGATGGATAGTCTGAAAAGGTATGTCCTGTTTAAGAGTCCCCTACTATTCATGAGTGCATGTTTGCGCTTCTGTTTCTGGGAGGATATTTAACATCAGTTTGAACAAATGTTAATTCAGTATGTAAAGTTCTTTTTGACACTTAAAACTGTCCATGAACAGCATGCTAAATCTCTGGATCCACTATTGTGATTAACGGAACTTCAAACGAAAAAAACTGAATGTGTCATAGTGTTCAAAGCCATTCAATTTGAGATTTTCTAGCTAGAGACACTGGGTTTAATTGAGACAATCATACTTAGTGCATTTATTGCTGATCTATAAGAAACTATGCTTGCAAACAAAAATAATGTACAAAAGTAATTTTGATGTGACAAGAGCTGCACAAAGCCCCATGGGTTTATTTGTCACAACTGGCGAGTTTAAGGATAAAAAAAGAAAACCTTAAACTCTGGGATTCTATTCTCATTCCCTGCTGGTGCTGCTGCTGAATCATGCCAAATCCTTTACAGTCCGCATTGAAGCGAAGGGCCTGATTGCCTCGTAACTGCCAACCAAGCCACCATGCAAGTGCAGCCCTAAACTCAAATGCTTGCCAATCAATCTCAGTTACAAACTTTGCCATGTGATGGATGTGGGAAACACAAAAAGTACAAGCAAATGCTTTTTGAATGTAAAGCAGCCTTTTTGCTGCCCATTTTAGGTTTCACAATTCCTTTGCGTGTTGTTTGAACGGCGCATGGGGGTCTCATTCGTGAGCACGTCTGGCTCGAAATTCTGGGGTCCTAGGCTCAACTCCAGCTCCCAGCATCGCTGTGGGAAGTTTACATGTCAGACAGCAATGCGTGGAGAAAAGTGCCTGATTCCTGGAATTAAACCTAGGATATCAAAGCTGATTTGCAAATAAAGGGTGGGCGTATTGATCACAAAACGCAAAACAGTATTATCTATACCAAGGAGGTACTTGGATCCTATCGATACGATCTCAATATTGTCTCCTTCACCAATATCCTTGAACCGTAATGTTTTGCGCAGATATTCATTGGTCATGACAATTCCAAGCAATACTTACCGTTATTGGATCATTATCAATATATACTGTCCTGTATTTGCTTTGATCGAAATTATACCAACATACCCAATACCGCCCAACTCTTATTACATGTTTATCCTGAAGTGTCATGTCTAATCTTATTGCAGACAATTTTCATGGCATTTTTATTGATTATAATAAATACAATTCAATTCAGACTGGGACTGCACGAGAAGACAGACAGCTGTTGATAACAACCCAAACAGATGTACAAAATATAAGTGGAAAGTGAAATTCAACTCAAACGTTTTTCAACATTTTTTACTGTGTGTTTGTGAATAATAAGAAACCACATCCATCTTTTTTAATCATCTGAGGGGGAAAACATTTTGAAACTTATCTGTAAGCTTATAATGAACCAAGGTTTTTTAGTGATACAAAAGTGACCCATTTACAATGAAACTCTAAAGTAGCACATTTTACTGTTAATCTGACATTTGGGCCACCGACAATTTGGCAGTGTGGATTAGTGTCCTCTGCATATTTGATGTCCAAACAGCTTTACAGATGTAATTCGAGGCAATTTAGACTCACTTAATGACTCTAGCAGCATCCACACTCAGACACACTCTGACTGGATGTATGATCATTGTTTATCTTTTTTATTGTCTTCTAGTGTGCATATTTTTTTATTATTTTTTTAAATTCCTTTGCATTTTATGCATTATCCTGCTGGGAATCTATGTTCCGAGATTGTCAGCTTTGCTAAAGCAATGCTTCAGAGATAAATAGGCAGAGGGCAATTAAGTTTGCCTTTTTTTGTACTTAATGCAATCATCTCAGTGCCCACCACAGCATTCCAGACTATATAACAGAGAAGCTTGAGTGCATTCAAAACCGTTGTTCATGATGTTCAGGCCTTTGCAACATTGTGAGCATCTTTGAATTTTTAATCGGAATTGATTACATTGAAACAATCACCTCCGGCAAAATCGATCAAGCAATCTCTCATTAGGGTTGGAGAGTGCACTTTAAGAATCATGGAAGATCAAGAATTAAGAAATTTGTGATTTGATCTGAATCTGAATTTGTAAATAAAATGTCAACAGTGTCGGTGATATTTCCGTCCTGTCTTTGCAAAAGTCATTCCTTTTGTACGACTTTGCCCACACGTTGTCTGAATTTACTATTTTAATGAGCGCGGGTGAGCAACTTAGACTAACAGCCCTGGAGAAATGTCAACATAAATAGCTCCTACACATATATCCATACATGGGCTGAATATGTGTGAATTTGCTGGTAATAAGAATCTTACGTTGCTCTTTTAGCTAAAATAATCCGTGTTAGCTATGTAGCTCTATATTTTGTAAGTACAATTAATAAGTCAAATTATAAACTTCGTACCATCATTTTGTTTTTTTTATTATTAAATGTGATCGCAATGGATAAAGGAAGTACAGAATACTAGAGGAATACAAAATCCATCTGTTTGGAGGTGGAGATTGCAAAGTGAATTTGTTGCATGGAAAACCCATGTTATTTCACTGATACATTTCAAACCTTGGTACCACTCATAAAAAAACATTAAAATTGTATATACATTTAAACATTAGTAAATAAAAAGAAAACACGTTTATTTCTGTAATATGGGTGCACTCTATATAATTAACCTCCTAAAACATGGCGTCTACATGCATGGACATAAATCAAACAGGAAGCTCAGGGGCTTAGGAATGAATGTACATGTATAGTAAAACCCAAATAAAATCTTCCACCGGAGTGACATGACTTGAGCTGGTACATTTGAGTTCTTGGTTGGATGCAGAAGGTTGATTAAAGTTAGAACTGACCTTCACTTGTGTTGATTGTATGCCCTCACAATACTTTGTTTCTTTAGTCGTTTCCTTATTCTTGATAAAAGTTCCGAAGGTCTATTGGTTAAAGCCGTGTTCCTTGGAGAAGGTAATGATTTGTATGCTCTCTTTGTATTTATTTTTTGTTTTAAGTTCTGTGTCCAAGCTTTTATTTCCATTCAGCATCATTGCAAGTTTTTAAACCTATAGATAAAAAAAAGTTTGTTACGACAAAATTATATACTAAAAAATAACGAAACATGAACGAGGGAGTTCAGCCAATAGCATATTATCATCTTGATGAAGCTGTTCTAATTAAGTTAATAGCAGACCCGCATCTTAATTGATGTTGACCAATAACAGACAGGCATGTTAGAGACATTTGATTCAGATTCAGATTCAGATTCAGATCTACTTTATTGTCATTCTAGTACACGTGTATACAGAACGAAATGTCGATGCATCTGACCCCCACAGTTTCCTTGAATGTACAGATATAAATAAAGTTGTATTGTATTTTGGCTACGTATAGTATTTTACCATAGTGCCGATAGTGCAAGAAGAGTAGCTAACCAGATGTGCAAAATGGGCAGTCAGGTTAACAAGTCAGGTACACAGTAACATTAACACTGTAACAATAACGCTGTAATTACCATAGTGCAGAGAGCAATGTGCAATGAGTGGCAAGCTATAAAAAACTGCCAGTAGTGCAAAAAGTCAGATTAGCAGCCGTTTAGATTTAAGTTAACTATATGTTAGATTGACCATTTAACAGTCTAATGGCCAGGGGGACTAGACTATTGCGGAGCCTGGTGGTCCTGCACCGCACACTGCAGAACCTCTTCCCAGAGGCTAGCAGAGTGAACAGTCCGTGATGGGGGTGAGAGGGGTCCCCGGTAATGTTCTTAGCATGGGATAGGCAGCGCTTCTGGCCAATGTCCTGAATGGAGGGAAGTGTAGTCCCGATTATTTTCTCTGCTGTCCTCGTTACCCTCCTCACACTACCCCAGTCGGTAGCGCTGCAGCCTCCACACCACACAGAGATACAGCTGGTCAGGATACTCTCTATGGTGCCCCTGTAGAATGTGATGAGGGAGGGTGGGGGCAGGTGGGCTCTCCTCATCCTCCGCAGGAAGTACAGGCGCTGCTGTGCCCTCTTAACCAGTGATGCAGTGTTCACGGACCAGGTGAGTTTGTTTGTAATGTGCACCCCTAGGAACTTGATACTGCTGACAACCTCCACAGCCTTGTTGTTGATGCAAAGTGGGGCATGGTTGGGCTGTTTTTTCCTAAAGTCGACAATGATCTCTTTAGTTTTGTCAACATTCAGGACCAGGCTGTTGTCCCTGCACCAGCCCACCAACTGCTCCACCTCCTCTCTGTAGGCTAGGTCGTTGTCATCCCTGATGAGGCCCACCACTGTTGTGTCGTCAGCATACTTCACGATGTGGTTTGTGGCGGACCTAGGGACGCAGTCGTGTGTCATCAAGGTGAACAGCAAGGGGCTTAGGACGCAGCCTTGGGGGGAGCCCGTGCTGAGGTAGATGACATCTGAACTGTTCTGACCTATCCGCACTGATTGGGGTCTGTCACAGAGGAAGTCCAGCAGCCAGTTCCGCAGGGGGGTGTTGAAACCCAGGAGTCTCATTTTGTCTACCAGATGTTGTGGGATGATGGTGTTGAATGCTGAACTGAAGTCCAGGAACAGCATCCGCACATGGGTGTTCTTCTCCTCTAGATGTGTCAGGCTCAGGTGAAGCGCAGAGGAGATGGCATCCCTGGTGGAGCGGTTTGTCCTGTAGGCAAACTGAAAGGGGTCGAATGAGGAGGGGAGACTGGAGGTGATGTGCTCTTTAACATTAACATTAGTTGAGGCACGCAACTCACATTTTTTTAATTTTGTGTAATTTTGGGCATGTGAAATATATTGCGAAAATGCCACAATGAGGAACCAAAATAACGCACTATTCCACCTGTTAATTGACCATATCCTAAACAAGGGTCACTGTAACCCAATCTACTATACCTTATTTTCCAGACAATAAATTGCTCTCGATATAAATATCTATATATATATATATCTATATATATATATATATGGACAATATAATGCCCAAAGCGCCCTGGGATTGGTTGGCAACCAGTTCAGGGTGTCCCCTGCCCACTGCCCGATGATTGCTGGGATGGGCTCCAGCACCCCCGCGACCCTAATGAGGATAAGCGGTGCAGCTAATGAGATGAGATGAGGTGAGATAATGCCCAAAGCACTTTACAAAGACTCCATTCACATCCTCATTAATGCACCAGACTCTTCCTTGCAATGTACTGCCCTACCAGTAGGAGCAAAACAGAGTTCAGTGCCTTGCCCATGGACACAACGGTCATGAACTAAGTAAAGTAGTAGTAAAGTGGAGTAATCCGACAACCCTCAGGTTTGAAGATGAGCACTCTACCACTTAATCGAGAAAATGATGAAAGTTCTCAGCTGGGAAATAGAAAGCACTAGTTTTTGGTGGAGATGAGTTGATAAATTATTATAATTTTTGGTGTGGAAACGGATGACATGTTTATTTTGAGAATGCTTTTTTTCAGGGAAGAGGGAAACTACTAGTTTCCAGCATTTAAAAATAACCTAGTCTTTGGCAGAGAAGGAAGAAACTAGTTTTCAGCAATGAAGAACACTTTGCTGGCGTAGAAGAATAGCCTTCTTCTTAGTCTTCTACAGAAGAAAGACGACTCTAGCTCCTGACATAAAAGAATAGACACTCTATATTTCAGCAATGGAGAACATGCTGCTGGCAGAAAAGAAGTAGTCTTTTATGAAATAAAAATATGACACTACCTTCCGGCATAAAAGAATAAGCTAGTTCTTGGCATAGAAACAAATGTCGAAGGCATAAAAAAAAGGTAAAGGTTGAACATATAGGAGTGAGCAAGACACTATTTTTGTGCTCTAAAAAGAAAACTAGACTCAGAAAATGATTTTCAAGACTTGTTTTTTAACAAAAAAGACGATTTAGTTAATTTTTACAGAAGAAAAAAGTACATTCCAGCATCAAAGATGACACTTGCTTTAAGTTGTGCTAGCTTCTGGTGCTCTTGAAAAATGCAGCGCACATAATATAAACAATGTTTGATCTTATATTTCATACGATAATCATGCTAACTACAATAAATGTGCATGAATTAATTTGAAAGCCTTATGACTATCTTCCAATAATAGAAATTGAAATCTTGCATGAAAGCTTTTAAACATATACGAATAATTTACTGGTATTGTCTATGACATTGTTTTATTCCATGTATAAGTTGATTATAATTGCTAAAATACAACTTATTGTCCAGAAAATATAATACATCATGCAAGCAGAATGGATCCAAATTGATATATACTGTAATACCTCACTACTTTGTGCCTTATACTTCACAGACTCAGTGCATCGGTTATAAAAATATTTGTTAGAAAAACAAAATTCCGGGCAAGTTGCCTTCGTGCCATTAAAAGTTGGTAGCAAAAGATGCTTAAAGTAGGAAAAAGAACACATATCCCAGAATTCAGAGACTACATATCTCTCATTGGCTGCTGTTAAGTCAAGTCAAGTCATTTTTATTTGTATAGCCCTTAATCACAAAGAGTCTCAAAGGGCTTCACAGGTTAATATTACACATAAGCAGTTTAGGTTATTCATATGCTATAGAGTAGAAGTGAGTTTTAAGCTTAGATTTAAACATTTCCACTGAGGTTGCAGATCGGATCTCAGGGGGAAGAGCATTCCACAGCACTGGTGCCCGGATGGAGAACGCTCTCGAACCTGCGGAACACTTCTTAGCTCTTGGGATCACCAGAAGACCGGCGCTCTCAGTACGAAGGCTTCGGGCCGGAACATAAGGGGAAATCAGATCTGAAAGATATGAGGGGGAAAGTTCATGTATGATTTTGTATAATAATAAGAGAACCTTGAAATCACATCTTGGGCTAACAGGGAGCCAATGCAGGTTAGCCAAAATTGGGGTGATGTGATCGGACTTTTTTGTCCTAGTTAAAAGCCTCGCTGCAGCATTTTGTACCAGTTGAAGACTCTTGATTCTGGACTTCGGGAGACCGGAGAGTAGTGCATTACAGTAATCGAGACGGGAGGTAACAAACGCGTGAATTATAATCTCCGCATCCGACTGAGACAGCATAGGACGAATTTTAGCAATGTTGCGAAGATGGAAGAAAGCGGTTCTAGTAATTTTCTTCACGTGTGTTTGAAAGGACAGATCGAGGTCAAATATGACACCTACATTTTTAACTGAGTCACTCTTTGTGTGATGTGACATTTGTCAATGTTCACAGCATTTTTTGTGAATACATTACGGCATTTAGATGGACCAATAACTAACATTTCGGCCTTTTCAGGGTTAAGACGCAAGAAATTGAGTGACATCCACTCTTTTATCTCAGTGAGGCAGGCCTCCAAATTTCCACAATTTAGTGTGACAGATTCCTCCAACGGAAGATATAGTTGAGTGTCATCTGCGTAGCACTGGAAACTGATATTATACTTGTGAATAATATCACCTAATGGAAGCATGTAAATGCTGAAAAGAAGGGGGCCAAGTACTGAAGCCTGCGGAACACCACAGGTAACATTAAAGGGCTCAGATGTCATTTCACCATATCTAACACACTGCGTCCTATCTGATAGGTAGGATCTGAACGATGAGACCAATCCATTTTTCCAACCGTTCTAGTAAGATATTATGGTCCACTGTGTCAAAAGCGTCACTAATGTCCAGCAGCGGCAAAAGTGATGAAGTCCATTGCCCGTAGGAGATCATTGGTTACCTTAATCAGAGCTGTCTCAGTAGAGTGGTTAGCCCTGAATCCTGATTGCATTGATTCAAAAAGATTGTTCTCAGATATGAAATAATTCAGCTGCTGTGCCACTACTTTTTCAAGTACTTTAGAAAGAAACGGTAGGTTTGACACAGGTCTTTAATTACACAAGCTTTCTGGATCAAGGTTGGGTCGTTTCAGTGTGGGTTTAATAACGGCGGACTTAAAAGCCGCTGGAACTACACCTGAGGAGAGTGATATAATGTGTAAAACTGGAGTGTCGTGCCCAATTTCGTTGTCACAATATGTTAACCCATTTTGTAACAATGACAATAAAGGTATATTCTATTCTATACTATATTCTCTATATGTTTATAATATTTAGAACTGAAGGTCCAAGGACGCCAAAAAGACCTTTAATAAGTGAACCTTGAAGCGGGTCGAACTGGCAAGTCGTCGGTTTGGCCGTATTCACCATCTGTTTAAGATTATCGAGTGACAGTTCACTAAAACGGGACAAATTCCCTGGACAGCCACCATGTCGTGCATCCTACAAATACCTGGGTGTGCAGCTGGACAACAAACTGGACTGGACTGCCAACACAGAAGCTCTATGTAGGAAAGGTAAGCCGACTTTACTTCCTCAGAAGGCTGGCCTCCTTCAACATCTGCAAAAAGCTCCTGAAAATATTCTATGAAACTGTTGTGGCAAGCGCCCTTTTCTATGCGGCAGCGTGTTGGGGAGGCAGCGTCAAGAAGAAGGATGCCTCTCGTCTCAATAAACTGGCGAGGAAAGCGAGCTCTGTTGTGGGCACAGAGCTGGACAGCCTGACAACAGTAGCTGAGAGACGGGCACTGAAAAAGCTGTGGTCAATCATGGACAATTCATCCCATCCACTAAACAGCATTATATCCAGACAGAAGAGCAGCTTCAGCGACAGACTGCTGTCACTGTCATTTACCATGGACAGACTAAAGAGATATTTTCTTCCTCATGCCATGAGGCTCTTTAACTCCACCCGGCGAAGTAAAGGCCCACATTAAACCACACCCCCTACATTGCATATTACCGTACTTTTATTGCAGTGTGTATTTTATGTAGCACTATTTAAATACTCTATACAACACGCTACAGTGGTTATTAGCACGTCACATTGGGTATTTGTATATTGTATTCCTTTTGTTTTGTTCTTGTATTGTTCTCAGTGAAGGGATGCTGCTGGAAGTGTGAATTTCCCTGCGGGGGTGAATTAAGTATCTATCTATCTATCTATCTATCTATCTATCTATCTATCTATCTATCTATCTATCTATCTATCTATCTATCTATCTATCTATCTATCTATCTATCTATCTATCTATCTATCTATCTATCTATCTATCTATCTATCTATCTATCGATTTCAGCGATTTAGTATGTGTTGTATTAATACTGCCTTTAGCTATTTATTCCTGTATGCATTGAATCTTCTTAGTAAAGAAGGCCATTAAGTCATGGGCTGAATGGGTGGAACTATCTGGGATAGTCTGTTGCCTTGTAAGCAATGCTACAGTGTCAAAAAGGACTTTGGGATTGTTCTTTTGTGACGCAATCACCTTCGAAAGGTAGGCTGATTTTGCAGAGGCAAGGGACGCTTTATACTTCAACAGACTGTCACACCAGGTTTGGTGGAAAACCTCAAGCTTGGTAGCGCGCCATTTTCTTTCAGATTTCCTGCATTCTTGTTTAAGGGATCTAGTTTCATCATTAAACCAAGGCGTGCGTCTTTTAGGTCGTGATTTAAGCCGTATGGGCGCTACTGAATCCAGGACACTAGCCAGGGTAGCATCAAACTCATTCATGAGTGAGTTGATAGAGCCTTTGTATGAAGGAAAGGACGCAACTGCTCCTGGAAGACGATCTGAGAGCTCAGAAAGTGTGCCAGTGCTTATTTTGCGTCCACTAAACCCTTCAGCTTTTTTAGTACTACATTTAGCTAGTACCTCGAATGTAACTAAATAATGATCCGAGATGACTGTAGTACACGGTAACACCGTCATGTTTGAGGTTGAAACTCCTCGAGTCAGAACCAAATCTAACGTGTTTCCATCTTTATGAGTTGGCAAATCAACGAGTTGATTAGAACCAAATGTATCAGAGACCGAAACGCAACAGTGAGTGAATTGAGTGGGGAGTTCATATGAATGTTAAAGTCCCCCATGATTATAATTTTGTCTGCATTGGTTACTAGTTCAGACAAAAGTTCGGCGAATTCGTCCAAGAAAGCTGTGTATGGCCCTGGTGCGCGATAAATAGTTACTACATAAATTGACAATAGAGAGGACCGCGTAACAAGAGCCTCGAACGCCTTGTAATTATTAGAGGTACGAGGAGTAAATTTGAGCGTTTTTTTCAGAAATTAGCGCGACACCGCCACCCTTCTTCAGCGTGCGTGCTACATGGCTACTCACGTAGTCTTGAGGAGAAGCGTGATTTAGCGGTAAAAACTCGTCCGGACGTAATCAAGTTTCACAGAGACCGATACAGTTACGTTTATAATCGCGAATAATATTATCAACAAGTAAAGCTTTAGGAGGTAGCAATCTAACATTTAAAAGACCAAATTTTAGCATTGCTGAATCATTTAACTTAGCTGTAGTCTTTGTAGAGATGGTCACAAGATGGCGCCGTTCGGGTGCGTTGGGGTTCAGGCGTCGGTTGACCCGCAAGATCGATGAAGAAATAATGGTTGGATTAGACACATCTTCATGTCCTTCTTGCTCCTTCGACTTCACACGCTTCCCTGCAGGACAGCCCCGCTTCTGCTTTCTGTCTTTGCGCCATGAGGCTTTTCTTAGGTAGAGTGGAATGGTTTACCTACTGTTTCATACAGATCAGCAATAAATGCACTAAGTATGACTGTCTCAAAGAACAGCAACATGATTGGCTGATAGTAACAATGATGCCAATGATGCATGGCAGTCAAAATAACAAACAACAATGAGGTCAAATTAACAAAGTGGCATCAAAATGTATCACTTTTACGGGTCTCCAACTATTAAAAAAAGAACACACTTATCAACTGCCAATACAAATCTCATAGCGAGAGTGCCCCGTGAGCACATTCAACTCAACACACGTTTGACAGTCCTGGGTTCGTTTGTCATTTTTTTCACCGTTTTCGTTTTACAAGTAATAATTGTGATGGCATTGAAAATGGTTCGCTATGTAAAAAGAGACAATGCAAACATTTGTAAAAAATGAAGCTGTTGTGACTCATCGAAAAGCAATAATGAAAGAATGGAAAATATTTTGTCCGTGTAGATTTAGGACTGTCTCGAGAAGAGAATACGTCTCAAAAATTATTGCGACTCCACTCCTGATATGAAGTGAACCATGTAAGATCTTCATCATCTTGACCTTTTTATTGAATATGAAAGAGTTCTTTAAACATATGTCTTGTTATTAATAATCCTCCATGTATCTACAATTAATTGAAGAGTGTCAAACACGTAATAAATATAAAAACTGCTGCCATGAAAATAAAATAGCACATTGCTCATGTGCTGGGGGCTGGGGTGTCCATACTTTTTTACAAAGCGGGCCACGGTTGGTAAGCTGAAAATTTGTAAGGGCCTTGAATTCTTTGAACTGCATTTAATAAATTCAACCTCTGTGAAAGGTTTGCAGTGCTTAGCGATCAGCGTTGCGACCTCATAGCTCGCCTTTGTATTTTTTTTTCATTTGACTCACAGTGAATTGAGAAAAAGCGCCGCTGTGCTGTTAAAACAGCTTCCAGTTGCTTCACCTTTGCACAGCATTTGTTTGCAGTTAGATTTTTGGTGTCACCATGTTTTGTCCGGCAGTGCCCCTTGATATTATATTATTTAATAACAGTCATAGTCTCCTGACAAATTATGCAGATACAGTTTTGTCCTGGAAGCCGCGACCCTCACATTAAACCTTTATTTTCTTTATTGACAATCCCATGTCAGAAATTGGGTGGTCTAAAGAGGTTTACAGAAAGCCAAGAGCAAAGTGGCAAAGGGCTACTGCCATCATCTGTTGATTTTTTTTTTTTTTTGGGTACACAATTATATTATACTGTGGTCAATACTACTGGCAGGCCACATAATAATAATTTTTTGACAGAGTCAGTGGGCCAGAAACGTTTGATCACCGTCCGTCAATGGCCGGACTTTGGACATGACTGGCTTAAGGCAACTTAACAACAGTGATAATTAAATTATATGTGTGAGAGAGAATTTTAATCATGTTTATATTTATGCTTGTTACACTTAATGTGTACTGTTACCTATACTGTGTACTATCATAACTGTACATTACTTCATTCACTGCACTACTATATTTACATGTATGTAAGTTTATACCTATGTTTAAAAAAAAAATGTCCACCAATGCAAGTGCACGGCACACTTTTTTTTGTCAGAACCAGAACAGATACAGGACCCAATCGCGTGACGTTCTCACACAGGCTTTTTATTTTATGGAAAATGAGGAGTCATGCACATTAGGAAGCTGGTCTGGCGTGGAAGGACAGGACAACAGAGACCGATGAGGGGAACGAAAATAAACAGGGAACCAAAACTGGAGAAAACTAACCAACAGGACAAGAATAGACGGAAAACAAAAACAGGAACCCAAAATTAAACAGATGAGCTCCAGCACCCCCACGACCTTACTGAGGATAAGCAGTGCAGATAATGGTCGGATGGATGAAAAATAAATCACTCTCCGCATGGATCCCAGAACCTATGTTCTGTCACTGTCGGCAGACAGCAGTAACAAAAATAATGAGCATCACTTGCTGGTTTAGTTTAATGGTTTAATTGACGCTCAATAAGTCAATCAATGTGACAGTTTGATCATCAATCACAAAACTTGCATTATAGTGAGTATGATTTGTTTGCAGATGGTGTCTGTTGACGGATGTTTGATTGCATATTCTATGGCATACCATCGAGAACGTATGAGGTCACTTGAAGCGACAGCGCACTAACATTATAGTCGTTTGTTTCTTTTTTTCCCACATAAAGTATTTTCTCATTTAATTTTGCTTTTTCTTTGTCATATTTACAGTTACACTTACAGTGCCTTGCGAAAATATCACACCAGGTAGGTCCGGGATAAAGTTGTAGAATATTTCATATTTTTGTATCGCAGCCCAGCTTTGAATGAGATTTTAATATATTAGACATAAGAGGAAAGGAGGATTTGGGGTAGGGAAAATAAGCATCTGCTTATGAATACCCCTTTTCGAACATGTTATGTGAGATAATTTTGTTGTTGACTGATTGTTTTTGTCCTTATAAAAAAGTCCAAAGATATTTGGTGTAAGCATTTGTGCAGATTGAATTTTTGTCATGATTGCCAATTTGGAGCACCTGCGGCAGCTTGATTGGCGCCAACAGCCCGGAAAGCTGATTGGTGGACACTCCCTTTTCATACCCCCGGCTTCCTCTTGTTTGCTGTCAGATCGTTGCGAACTGTTGCATTCCGCTTGGTGAGCATTCTCCTCCGACTTCGTTTTTGCTAAGCCTTTTTCCTGCGTGATCTTTGTCATTGACCTGTAACTGGACCTGATTACGCCCGTTCTGCCTGCCTCCTGTCACCTGACCTGTTTTGCCGCATTACCTGCCTGCCTCCCGCCAACGACCTCGCTTTCGAACACGACATCGCTTTTGATCTCCAGCCCCGGCCAACGACTAACTATTCCCTGTCTTCGTCCGACACGGAAGTGTCACTCCTGCCTCACTCGCTCTTGTTGTCCGTCAGTCCTCGGATCAAGCAAGCAAGCCTTACTCTCCCTCTCTTTTCAAATAAAAACTGAGAAACCTACGCTATTGAGTCATGTGTCCGTTTCTGGTCTGTGACAATTTCGCTTGGATAAATGGGTGTTAATACCTGCCTAAGTACTTATCTATATACCTACCTATTCACCTACCTACCTACTTACCTAACAGGTATTTTTCTGTTTTTTTCCTTCACATGTCTGTTGAATTTAGTGTAATGAGAATGTTGGTAAATCAGAGGCTGATATTGACAAAGGCCACAATAGTGTGTCAGTGACATTTTGAAGCAAGCATTTATACTTTTTTGAGGCTTTGCAAAAATTCCATTGGAACCCACAGCTGTAGTCTTCTGCTTTCCATCGTTTGCACATTTTCCATATTATCAGCCAATTTAATCAACTCTTGGTTTCCACAATTTGCTGTTAGCAGCAAATTTGTCAGTTTTTTGCTATAACAAGTTGCACGATATCTTCTTTCATCAGTCATGTTTAAAGTCGCTACTGTGATCTTGTAGTTATTATACTTTTTGACATGAGTTTGAACTTTTGGTATGCACAAAAACATTAATTCATAGTAGCCTATATATTTCATGTACAGTATGAATTTCACTATCCATCTCACAAACAAGTTGGCTAGCTAATATGTGTAGTAAGTTTATTCTGTTTTCAATCGTGGATAAATGCAAAGGAGATTTCACAGGATGCTAGTTCCTTATTTTGAGTATTATTGTCCACTGTTGTTAGTTATTTTGACTTTTACATCATTGTGGCGATCAATCATATTGCTGTTCTTTGTTTCCCACACCCTTTAGGGCTGATCTGTTTTTTTTGACCTTGGAGATTTAATAAAAAGAGGTTTATATATACTGTATGTATAATATATATATATATATATATATATATATATATATATATATATATATATATATATATATATATATATATATATATATATATGTATATTGTTGTTTGTGGTAAATGTGTTGTTAAGCGTGGGCTTGCATCAGACATAACTAAATAACTGAAGGCCTAAGTGAGAAATACACACCCTGCCACTGCAATCACTTAACATGAGTAGTATTTAGAAAAGCTCTCTCTCTTTTTGCCTTCTCTGGCACGACATCCGATGCTGATTTGCACCTGCCTAAAATCTCCGCCAACTTGAAAATCTTGGCTGTGACCAATAATCTGATCAGCTTCAACATCTGTTAGCTTGAGCAATCAGGTTTGCCCCCATGTTGGCGCACTCACCTTTCAGGTACAACTTTAAAAAAACACATTTCACACCAGCATTATGTTGTTTTAGATTACTTTTTCTTCACTCTGAGTGGGTGGATCAATCCATATATTGATATTATGGACACCAAGCTAGTACGTGGATCAGATCAATACTATTCTCCAATGATTGATACTTCACTACTCTAATTTTCTCACAGTGCCGATGTCTATTAAGATGTTCAAACCTCTCTCCCTTCGAGCACCCACGGCCACTGTAAGTTTTTTGCCTGAGCATGTGCCTTCCGGCACCTTCTTTAACACCTCTCCTTATCTGGACTGGTGCTGCATCCCATCTACCAGGCAGAAAAGAGGGCTAAATCTAAGTGCCCACCTCTAACCAAACACTAAAAATGACAGAGACAAAATTGAAGTGCGCTGTGTTGTGGACTCTATTTTTCAACTTCAGAAAATTACAATGCCAGATTTCATCTGGGTGGTAAGTGGTCTGCTACTGTGGCAACACCACAAATTTACATTAAATCAAGAAAAAAATCTAGCCCTACAGAGAGCAATGAAAACAAAAAATGTAAACATGTTGCTCTTCCTGGAAAAAAGTGTAAATCCAAAATCACCATGGCAACAGAACCAATGGGCAACAATGAGACTATATTTACAATGAGTTTATTACAATATTAGGCAATGAAAGGTATTTTAGTCATCGATTTTACAGTAAGTCTATTTTTGTTACATTGATGCTTTTTAGTTTAACAGTTGTGGTATTTGTTCTGAAACAGTTGGAATAAAATTATTTCTATGTATTATTTTTATACTGCTAAAGATTGAATTGTAGTTAGTTTATTGAAAAAAAAAACAACCAAAAAAAGAAACATGTTTAGTGCCTAAAATATTTCTGCTGTCTTTATCGTAAATATGACCCGTTTATGGCCATACCACCATGCGAGCGCCTGAACTCAGGATGATAAGCAGCGTCGGGCCTGGTTAGTACTTGGATGGACAAACCAGATGTTGTAAATGTGTTATTTGGCGCACTCTCTGCGGTAACAGCACTGACTGTGTCCCTTTGGTACACTTGGCTAAAATAAAGTTCCAAAAGGGGGCTCAAAAAATAGTTATTATTATTATTATTATTATTAGTAGTAGTAGTAGTTGTAGTATTACCATAATGATTACAAGGAAACATGTAGTTATAAAAGAGAGTGTTTTCAAATGAAAACAATAAATATTGGTCAAATATTAGAGACAGAAAATGTTAATTAAAATTAGATATATGACCAGTATTTCTTTATTGGAGTGTCATTGTTTATCTTATTTTGTGGTGTAGAAAGCTTTCATTTAAAGATCAACTACCATTCAATTTCAAATGATGAAATAAAGTGTGGTACTTATCAGCTGCTTTTGTTGGAGATTTTATGCCTGCCAGGCAGCTTAGCTTTTTGGGGACATTTTTGATAAAAACAGTCTCCTCAATTGTTCACTGTTTTAATTCATAAATTGAAAAAAAACGTTAAATCAACAAAGCAAAAACATTTTTGCAAGGACATTTTACACAGAATGACCACAAGGGATCTCTAAATACTAAAACAATCAGATGTGACGCTGTACACATGGAAATTCCTTTTTTTTTTTCAGGAAACAATTCACACTGAAGTACGATTCAAAGAAGTAGTGTACCTGCACAGTTAATTACGCACCCCAAAATAGTTCAAGTTGAAGGTCCAAGACAGGCTGTGCTGCTGGTATCACAACGTCTACACGAAAAAAGATGTCAAGAAATACTTGGTGTGTTTAACAGCATATTTGAGAGGATGGTATGAAGCACAGTAGGTAAACCATTGTGTATCAAATGAAATTGTTGTATTGAAATATTTGTGATATCAATTCCTTAAATCATGACCTAAGTATATAAGTTGACAGGTATATGATATTATGAAAATCAAAATAAAAGTCGAATTCTCACAACTTTTGCAAAACTAAACAGGTCAAAAAAACATTGTGCATGTCTAAATAAGCACCAGTTACATCATCATGTTGCCTCTTAAAGTCACAGTATGTTTAAAAGCAGAACAATTTGCACAGTGAGCAAGACATTGTATGTAAAATAAAACTTATATTAATCTCTTAATATGTTTGCATTTACTTATTTGTGACATATAAAATATGAAAAAAACTGTATGAGTTGACACCTATGTAGTTTTTAGAATAGTTCAAAACAATCTGTGAAATTGTCGATTTCCTTTTTCTTGGCATAATGATTTAATTATTTAAAGTATTTGTATATAAATGCTTTATACATTTTAATAATTACTTGTATGTGCCAAAATAATATAACTTAAAAAAAAGTTCAATATAATAAAATAAAAAACAATACTAAAATGGGGAAAAAACATGAAAAACAGGTCAAGTAAAAAACAGTTAGTAAAATATGAGTTATAATAGAGCTAAATTATCTTGCAGTGGATTAATATTACTTTGGTGTGTAATTGTTTATCTGCTTCTATGTTGTTGTGCACGTCTTAACCCACCATCCGATTTGAAATGATAAAAGTCAAGGGTGGTATTGTGAGCTACTTTTTTTTTTCTTTGCACATGCAAAGAATACAATCCTTATTGTCAGGGAGCTTAGATTTTCTATCTCAAGTCAATTTCTATTTCAAAATTTGTCTTTTTTGCTTTTATACTTGCTTTTGTAAGGTACCTTGCCAAACTTTAAAGGATTCCTATAAACAGTTAAACGGGATGTTTGGTGAAAAAGCATTTTTTACTTGTCCGTGTTATTTTGAATGAAGCAGGTCTCAGACTTGTGTTTAAATAATTTTGATCCGAAAATGTCCCTTTAACATTTTACAGAAGATTTGGACTCAATGCTGTGCAACGGTGTAGGGGGTCTGTGGGGTGAAGAAGTAGAAGATTGTGGTTTGGTGAGCCTGAGTCTTAATTCAAACTCCCATGACCCCTTTAAATACAATATTGTTCTAAAGTTTAGGCCACCCACACAATTTCGTATTTCCATAAAAAAGTCACACTTTTTTTTCAAATGAGTTGCCCAATGTCTGTTTTCTTTTACTTGTGTCCTCTTCCTTTTGTTGCCCAGTTTCAAATATGGATTTTTCTTTGCCACTCTGCCTTGAGGGTCAGCATCTCGGAATCGCCTCTTCACTGTGGATGTTGATACTGATTTTTTGCAACTATGGAGCCGCTTATTGAGAACCTGTAAACTAGGAACTCGGTTATATATGTCCTCTTTCCACCTCTACTCTGTTTAGAGCCCGTTTGTGTTGTTCTTTGAAAGGATATTCAGTTTCTTGACAACTTCTCGCTTGGAATAGCCTTTATGACCTGCATTTATATAGCGCTTTTCAAGTCAATGACTTCCCAAAGCGCTTTACAATGTGCTCCACATTTCCCAATAGCGGCCTTGTATTGCAGCCATGTAAGACGCTAACCTGCTTATTGGGGGTATTAGGGGTTCAGTGTCTTACCCAAGGACACTTCGACATGTAACACGGACGACCTGGGATTCGAACTGGGATCCCTTGATCCCAAGATGAGCGCTCTACCTCCTGAGCTACTGCCGCTTTATTTCTTAGTACAAGAATAGACTGTCAGGTTTTACACAAAAATCATCTTTTTTTAATCTATTTCTGGCCATTCTGAACATTTAATCACAGCAACAAATGTAATGATCCAGATGCTTGACTATCTCAAAGATATGTCAGTTTTATAGCTTTGCTAATCAACCATCGTTAGCTATACTAACATAATAGCACAAGGTTTTTCTAATCAGCTATTCGCCTTCTTATGCAATGGGGTCAATGCGGCTTGCCACAGGGTCACGTGAATCTGTTGTTTTGCGCAGTAGGATGCTTCACAAGCGGCCTGCAGTCAGCACACGAGAGCCACGTGTTTTTCTCGTTCGGCATGGGGTTTTGCGATTCTTTTGGCCGTACCAATTGCACCACCAAGAATGAATGTAAAGGGGATACGTTTTCATTTCTTTCCATACAATACAGCATGCTTGGTTCTCACCACTTTGAAGAAGAGTCCTTCGAATACCAAAATTGTACAGGTAAGCTGGCTAGAGGATTTTATGTGTCACTATGTGTTTGTTAACTTTTTAGCAATAATCATATTACTGTAATAATAAAAGTATAGAAATAACAAATTGGTAAACGTTTGATGGCGAGCGGTATAACCGATTTGACCTTGTACCCTACGTTTTTTTACGAAAGTGCCAATGTGGTTTTTTTTGTTTGTAAGTTTAATAGTTTGACTGTGGCCTTGGGGAATGGGGGCGGGATGATGTTCACTTGGTTGCTTATCAATGCAGTAGGCCGGGTGGCATAGCTTTCCTTGCATGAGTATTAAAAATGTTAACCAAACTAAAATCTTTCAAAAAAAGTGAATAATCGGCGATGGAAAAGAATGCTTCGCTATGCTTGGCGGCCATTTTTAATGCCAGAGTGGTGCCAGTATACAGCAGGATCACGTGACTTTGAGACTGGAAGGCGGCTGCAATGCATTGACCCCATTAGCAAACACAATATACTATTTGAACACAGGAGGACTGGTTTCTGGAAATGGGTCTATGTACACCTATGTAGATATTGCATTAAAAACTAACACTTGCAGCTATAGTAGTAATTTACCACATTAAGATTACATGAGGTGTATTTGTAAAAATTGAATTTCCCAAGGCAGACATAAAAACTCCGAAAAGGACATCTGAAAGTGCGCCTTATAATCTGTTGCACATTTGACTGTATACCGGAAAATAAGGTGGATACAGTTGGAGATGTGTTGTTAAAATTAAAGGATACAACATATGGTAACAGTTAGGCCACTGAGAAACACACAAAAGGGTCTTCGAGTGCCATCTGACGGGTAACCATGTTAATTGTTGATAGCTGAAATGAAATTAAAGCGATGCATAGACCTTTGCCTAGGCCCTAGACGCACACTTGCGTACACTATTGCATATCATATTTTCTTGTTGCTTTGGAAAATAATAGTCCATAATTGTAACGGTTATTGTCATTACTTGAATGAAGATTTTTTTTTTTTATGATAAAGTTTTGTCCAAAACTACGTACTCTTTCTGAATTGTTTCTAAATAATTGTCACGGTTGCCATGGCGCCCAATTGGCCCCCACCATGTGGCGCCAGCTTCTGTCACAGTTACCATGGTGCCCAATTGGCCGCCACCTGAAGCCAGTTGACAGATTGGCTCCCTGTCAGTATATAAACGCTGTCCTGTCAGCCGCCTTTTGTTGCTTCGTCTGCGAAACTCCGTTTTGACATGTTAAGCCCTGTTTTCATCCGTCCTGTGTTTTTGTTCATGTTTTCCTCCCGGCCATCGATCGTTTTTTTCCCCCGCACTCGACTTGGCCTTCGCTCCCCACGGAAACACCACTTCCGCGTTCCGAGCAATCTACTCCCCGCGACCAACGATCTCCGGATCGAGTCTGCGCTTCTTTCTCTTCTCCCTTATAAACTGTGAGTAACGTTACGCCAGTGGGTCCTGTTTCCTGTTCTGACAATAATACTGCAAATGGTCACTGCTCTGCCTTTGAGAAGCATAATGGGTGATCTTTGAGTTCCCTCTTCTGGTTAACATGTTAATTGTTTGTTGCAAGCATTAATTTTAGTGGTGAAAACAGACATTATAACATCAATGTTTCCTCTATGAAATAAATTATTTTTGTGTAAATGTATTTGTTTTTGATTCAACCTTATATCTCACTGTGGTTTACATCCCATTCAGTTTGTTGGCTAGTGCGCCTTATGTATATTAAAAAAAAAATCACAAAATACTAAATTTTGTGGGTGTGCTTTATAATCCCATGCTTCTTATAGTGCAGAAATTACGGTAGTTTCACCTTACATTCATTAAAAAAAAAGAAAAAAAAAGGACATAGGTGACCCTAAACTTTTTAACTTTTAAATAAATGTGTAAATAAATAAAAACATTACTCCGTTTGATGCAAAACAGAATGAAAGAAGAAGAAAAGAAAAACACAGCGTATGAGTTTTTTTCCTTATTATTCAGCTGTAAGACCATCCCAAGTTGCTACGGTTACCATGTCTTCCTATCCTCCGAGCGGACCCCCAAGAGCCATGGCAGCCAAAAGATACATCTCGTAAACAAGACTCGCACCTTGCTTTTTCCAACTTACTGCTTCACTGGATTCCCAATGAAGTGGAGGATAATGCCCACCATTGAAGTTGCGCATAACAAGGAGTAACAATGGCATACCTTAACTAAACATGACAGAGGGTGTAGAAAAACAATGCTGAATGCCCCATTGTTTTTTTCAGTTTGCATTTTGTCACACATGAGGTGATACTGTAAAAAATGTTTCCTGGACTGGAGGCTTTGACAACAATTAACAGCAAAGATGGGAAGATCTTGCCTTGGAGACCTTGAGGCTTTCTTGGTTCCATTGTTTTCATCCTTCAACATAGCTGATATAGGGAACATTGTTATCAGGCTTCTACACGGCTTACATATTGATTGGGGGTATTAAACAAGGGAGACATTGAAACTCTGGGTTCTTAAACAGTGAAATATTTTTCCAGTACCATCTGAACCAATTTTTCACTGAGGATGTGTAATATTGTACCCCAAATAATTATCTGAATAAATAGAAAAATGAATGATGTCCAGCCAGTGGATTGTTTGGTTGAGTTTTGGTTGTTTATTTTTTATTTTTTTTTAAAGAAAGGAATTATTTATAAAACACACATAGACAAATTAATATATTTGTTGACTGGCATAACATCATTGTACTTACTTTACTATCTTTTTTCATTCGACCATGTTTCTTTTCATTTTGAATAATTTCATAATAACATTGTTTTCTTGTAACATTATCCTTTATAGCGGACTTTATAGCGGAAAAAAATGGTAATGGTCCTCGCTGCAATCGTCAGCCTAGGTGTGTCGCATGTCATGTTAGAAACATTATAAAACTGTCTTCACTAACGAGTATTTAAAAATAAAAATAAATATTAATATTATTACTATAATTGTTATTATTATTGGTGTATTTAATAGGGAAGATGAAGTGGTAGGGAAAATAAGCATCTGCTTCTTACTACACCTTTTATGTAACTTTATTTTGTTGTTGAGTTATTGTTTTTTTTCTGTTTTTATTTTAATGTTCGAAATAACATTTTCATTCATTCATTAATTTATTTAGCCCCAGGTGAACTTGTACCCCCATTCGCGGACCACTGGAGAACAAACAATAAGCGTATAAAAAAAAATAATAATACTGTCATTATATAGATGCCTTCTAAATCAAATATATTAATTCATTCATCCATTCATTCATTCATTCCATTTTTGTTCACTACATTGCTTTGCGATTCAAATTATGGGTGGGTGTTATTTGGAAATTTGGTGGTAATCCTTCCCGAGTTAATATTGGGTAGTATCAATCGATACCAGTTAGATAGTAATACTTTTAAGCGAGTCGAATTACAATAGACAGCAATGTAACTCAAATTATCTATCCATCCATCCATTATCTGTACCGCTTATCCTCAGTCGGGTCGTGGGGGTGCTGGAGCCCATACCAGCTATCTACGGGCAGTGGGCAGGGGACATCCTGAACTGGTTGCCAGCCAGTCGCAGGGCACACAGAGACAGACAACTCTCTCACTCATTCACACCTAGGGACAATTTGAACCTGCCAATTAACCTTACATGCATGTTTTTGGAATGTGGAAGGAAAGTGGAGTGCCTGGAGGAAACCCACGCAAGCACGGGGAGAACATGCAAACTCCACACAGGAAGATTTGATCCCATGACCTCAGAACCGTGCTGCACATGCGCTAACCACTGCGCTGCCGTGCTGCCAGTAACTCAAATAATAATATGAAAATGTCAACTCAACAACCGAATATGTTTCGTTGCACAACATTTGTAAAATAAAGTCAGAAAGTACAAATAGTGTAAGCAATTCAATGCAAAAAAAAAACAACTTTAACACCATAGAAATAAAACCCTTTTACTAAACAATTGATTCTGAACCAAATTCCATAGAGTCGAACCAAAATAAAAATAATTTAATGAAAACACATACAGTATAAGAATTTGAGCTATATTAGAATATCAATGAGAAAACTAAAAAAATTAGTTGCCTTGCATGGCTGACGCTGCTATCGGTGTTTGAGTGTGTGTGACTGGGTAAGTGTGAAACACATTGTAAAGCGCTTTGAGAGGTCTTCAGTGACTTGAAAAGAACTATATAGATGCAGACCATTTACATTTCCATCGATATTTTGAAAATAATGTCAGCAGTGCAAATAAAGTGTAAACACAAATTTGAAAGTTATAATGTATGTTTAAGCTTACAATCTACTAACAACATTATCATAGTGTTAATTAAGATGGAAAAATAGCATCGATTTGAGGACAATACTATTGATTCGATCCAACTGCTTGCTCAGTATCAATACTATCGATATTTGGATCAATCTAGCTACCATTAGTTCTAATTCATCCATTCAGTTATTCATTCAACACATTGTGGAAGCATTAAACATCCTAATACAGACAAAACAAACCACTTAAGTATTTGCTTAAAATCAAGTCAATTCCTAAAACGAGTCAGAAATACACAGAAGCATTTTCATTTTCTCCTATCTTGGGGGTCAGCAACAGGGAGCGCTGAGGACACATGTGGCTTTGTAGCGCTCCCAAGTGGTTCCCTGGCACTTTTTCAAAAATGTTTGACGATAGAAAATTATATGATTTACACCTAACTCAAACTTAACTTAAACCAGTAAGAGTCTTCCTATATGTCCAAAAGGCTTATTCCTTTCAGACACTAATCACTAATTGGCCTAAATGTGTTTGTGAGAACCTCTCCACAACATAAACACACACATACCATGACCGCAAACCCGATCAGCGCTTTGGGCTTCATAAAAGCTGCCATCTGCTCTGTATAGTAAACATCCAAACTCATCCACCGATACCAACGACAAATCCAAAACCAGGATTGCAGCAGCTGGGTGCCTCCTCTGAAATAGTTGGTGGTGGTGATGATGCTCGCTGAAAGGTTCTCTAGACGAGGTATATATAATATGAAATGATCTTAAATGTGGGTTCTGGTTAAAAAATACAAATAAAAAAACAGAAACAATCTGTCAGGACCAGAACAGGAAACAAGACCCACTCGCGTAACGCTACTCACAGTTTTATTGGGGAAAAAAGATAATAGCACACAGTCGATCCGGAGATCGTTGGTCGCGGGGAGTAGGTTGCTCAGGAAGTGGGACTTCCGTGGCGAGCGCTGATGGTGTCGGGAACGGAAAAAGTCAAAATCAAACAGATTGTGGCGGGAGAAAAACAAGAGCAAAAACAGAAAAAAACTGAGATTCGCAGACGGGCCGACAAAAGTCGGCTGACAGGATACCGTTTGAATACTGACAGGGAGCCAATCTGTCAACGAGGTCCAGCTGGCACCCACGGGCGGGCCCAATTGGGCGCCATGGCAACCGTGATACAATCATTGTACAGTATGTATAGAGAATAGTACTGCTATCGATTGTACACTCCCCAAAAGCCTGTAATGTATTATCTATAAGATAAAACAAATATGCAAAGGCTTATTCTCTTGAAGGCCAACTAAGTATAAGGCCAATATAAGATGCTCACTGGGTTTGCACGCTAACAAGTCAAATTATATACCTCATTCTGCTATTTATACCATTTAACTATATAACAAAATCAAGCAGCAAAACAGGCTTGAACAATTACATAAGTTTAAGGGCAGAATAAAATGATGTGATACCAAGACTAAGACCAGACTTTGACCCGATCCGTTTATTCACCAACCCTCTTTGTTTTTTTCTCCTTTTTCTTTCCCATTCCCTGTCCTTTTCCCTTTCTTAGTATGCTGCTGGACGACCGTTGTGCTTCACTCTTTTTTATTCTTCTTCATCTGCCGCAACTATCTTTTCAGTGCCCCATTGGTTTTCCCTATCTCACAGCACCTTTTTTACGCAAACAACACACACACACACACACACACACGCACACACACGCACACACACGCACACACACACACACACAGTTCATTCATTCCTTCCTACTATTGCGTAACATAAACACATATTGAGTTGATTAAAGTCCTTTGACACGGTTGCCTCCCCAAAAAAATCACTAAACTCCTGCTTTTTAAAATGTAAACATTCAACAGCAATCATAACCTACCCCAATGGCACATATATTTGACATCTCATGTCAAGCTCAGTATTGCTGCTGTTCCTCTTCTTAAAATCTAGAAAAAAAGCTCTTTTTCCTCCAATCTTTGCCCCAGGTCCTTCCTTAGGTACATATACAGACTTCTTCTCACTTTAAGTAGTGAGAACATATTTAATTTTTAGCAGTTAGCTGATAGCTTTATTATGTGTATCTTCATCATTTTAAATGTTTTTCTAGCTGCGACTAACACAACATTAGCAACTAGCTTTGCTTTAGCAGTTGACATCACACACATTGTCACTAGCTGCATAAGCATTAGCAACTCACATTGTCCTCTAGCGTTGCTGAGTTTTAAAACTGGAAAAATAATGCACTGGGAATAAATGTCTTACTTTAAGTAATACCTGTCTTTGATCTTTGGCTGCTGTATGCCTGAAGTTAATCCATATTTAGTTTTAGCAGTTAGCCGTTAGCTTTAATATTGTCTAGCTAGCTGCAACAAGCACAACATTAGCGACTATCATTAGTCCGGAGCTCAAATTTTTGATTCGTCCCTTTGTTCATTTTACTGAGACCTTTGACATATCCCCAAGTCATATTCACCTTATCATCCTATAGATACCATTTTACTCTCTGTAAAGAAATCAAGCAGCAAAATAAATCCTAGCAATTGTATACGTTCCGCTGACTAAATGGATGTGAAAGAGTCAAATCTCCAAGGTCCATTAGCTCTTTGCGAGGTTATCACTGGCCCATTTAAAGCAGCTTTAAACGGTAACAACTACAGAAAATAAACACGGGTTGATTCTCCTCTGCAGGCTTAACCCAGCTCGTCTCTTTTAGCATTAAGGTTCAATAGCTCCTTGTTAATTGCTTGAGTATTTGCACGTCCCTTTTTTGCCATCCATCTATCCATCACAACGCCCTCAGGGAACAAGATCATTAAACAGATGTGTTTGCTCTTCCTACATGCAAAGTTTTTAGATCAGGCTTTCTACACCAATCACACAATACTAGATTTTACTCTTGTCACATGATGGGAAAATAACTAATGTTACTACCTGCTTGCTGCCCTGCTGTTTTGTAGTTTAGCATTATGTACAACTACCTTGCATTAGTTTGGATTCAAATAATATCACATTCTGGGTCAATCAAACTGCTGCAACATGTGGTATTAAAATCATATTCACTGTAATCCTGATAATGGGGATGTTTTCAAATCTAAAATATAAGTTTGGGTGCGTGATATTCATAAGGTTTTATGGTAGTAAATTACTGTATTTGTGCAATGGTCGATCAGTCAAAATATATCACAGACCACGATCGCAAAACATTAGGTGAAGCAGGAATCGAACTATGATTGCAATGGTGAGGACATCAAATCCTAACCACTGGACCACCAAAAACAGTTGATTTTATGTCATTTTCCAACTCTTCTCATTCACAGTACCTGAACAGATACTAGAGAATGGAGAAAACAAAGTCGTACAAAAGGATATAAATAAACGGAAAAAAAAAGCTTGATAAGGGAAACAACTCTTTGTTATGTATTGGACTTTGAAGGACGTTAAATAAACACATTATACATTTCATGTTGGTAGTGAGTTAATAGTAATGTTGTTAATAAATTATGTTAATCATGACCACACATACTTAACGTTTGTCACTTACAACGCTTGGTTTGAGCTGAGGAAAAGTGAAATGAAATGTTGTAAAGATTTTTAATAAAAAATAGGGGTGCACGTTATACACAAATGAAATGAAATGATCTGCATTCAAATAGCGCTTTTCAAGTCAATGACTTCCCAAAGGCTTTACAATGTGCTCCACATTTCCCAATAGCGGCGCTAACCAGCTTATTGGGGGTATTAGGGGTTCAGTGTCTTACCCAAGGACACTTCGACATGTATCACGGACGAGGCGGAATTCGAACTGGGATCCCTTGATCCCAAGACGAGCGCGCTACCTCCTGAGCTACTGCCGTCAAATAAATAGGATACATTGTTTTATAGTCTATGCATGCTTAACCATACCATTTTTATGTGTGTTGGAAATATGGGACAATACATTTCTTTTTTTTTTTAGATATTTCTTGCAAGGTAAGAGACTTTGACTCACTCCGCGTGCTTAATTCGCTATCCGAGTTCGGCGCGATTTATTGCGAATTAAATAATAGATGTTGGAGACCATTTCCTATGAGTTTGTTTCACGTGTTAGACTACCGCTTTTCTCTCCGCATAAACACATATCGTTCAAAAAAAAAAACAAAAAAAACATTTGCTTTTTCAAATTGAATAATAAAAAACATCATTCAGGACTAGTGGTTTAGTCTACAGCTGCCTCATCTATGTACATGAATAAACTATTGCATTAGGTTTCCGTTTTGGTAAAAGTTCCCACTTTCCGTTTAAAACAAGCATATGTTGTTGTTGTTTTTTAATATACTGGAGACGGCTTGTGTTTCACACAAGCGTGCAGTAAAATATACCGCTTTAAAATATACCGCTCAAAATTACTTAGAATTTTTACCAAAAGGTTCAATGTTTACCTCAGATTTTTTCTTTTTTCTAATTTCAAAGGTTATCATAATATTAAATGAAATATGTGTGTGTTGTAAATCATGGTAGCGATGACTTAACTTCTTTATCAGCAGCAAGCAGGCGGTCACAGGGTCCAAGTTCTCTCTCTGAGATTTCCCTGGAGAGTCGTGAGTCTGCCACTGATTCAGAATATTTCTACTGTCAAGAAGAATGGAGGTTACCCAACCATTCTGCAGGCTGCCAGGGAGAGCAGGTTGTAGGAACGTGATCAATATTTTGCAGCAAAGTTTCTATTGCATTGTAAGGTAATTGGAGCTCATGCTCCCGTCCAATTTGAATTCACTTGTGGTCAGCATCACCATTCCAGATTAGCAGGTAAATCTTAACATCTAGTTTGTGAGGTTTAATTTTAGAACGAGTTACCCATTGGAGCCCATGTGCCCACCTAGGGTTGCTGCTTTCTAGGGAATGGTGGATCGATCCATATATTGTCTCGATACTAAGGAAGTACTTGTGTCGGATCAATTCTATTGTCTTGGGTCACTATTTGCTGTTCAAATAATTTCCTCAAAGCGCAGATACCGCACGCCTCCCCTCTTTATCACCCAATGCCTTTGTCTACTCTCTTTGTCTATACCCATGTTTGTGACTGACTGGCACACTTTTAGCCCTTTCCCCTACCTGGCCAGCCACTAGTTGGCATTCTGCATTGCCTGCATGGCAAAGGAGAGCACAATGGGAACGTGAAAGAGGAGCCAGATCTGTCTGCCCCCCAATTCCAGAATGTAATAATGAAAAAAAATAAAAAAACTCACCCCACAGAGAGCAATGGGCTGCAATCAGAAGTATAAATTTGACTGTTCTGAACAAAAACCTGCTAATCAGCAGGGTTGGGTAGGGTTACTTTAACTGGATTACTTTCAGTTACTTTTGGATTACTCCAATACCAAATATGCTAAAAAAGACAAAAGAAAGTAAATATGAATAGAATTATGACTCACAACACGTGGTAAGTTTTCTCTCCTGGCTTTGATCTCCGGCAAAACTAACATAAAATGCGACAGAAACAAAATGAAAATAAATCCAACAGCTTGCCAACATCATTTTTGCCGTTCCATGTATTCCGTTACTTCCCAAGCCTGCACAAAATTTAGTAATTGTATTCATATTTAGTTTAGCAAGTACAGTCTGAAGGCACCATCCCTGTCCAGGCCAACAGGTGTTTCCACCTAGTCTCAAACCTGCATGTTAGGCAAATGTGCTCATCACTATACTACGGAAACAGTAGGAGATTGACTTCACGTACATACTTGCCTGTTGATGAATGAGGAAATCAAGAGCTTTTAATAAGAAAGATGTGTGTTCAGTGTTTTTAATTGGTTGCTTAAGTTAAATATGATTAATGTTTTACTTTTACATTGTTTGTCTTTTACAGAAATATTAATTTTGAAGAGCTAATACTGTTTGACTGATCAGACTATTCGACCTATGGAGGTCTAAGCCAAAAATTACTTTGGCTTATGCTTGAATATAATCAATTCAATTACTTCTATGTACATTTACCTGGGACAACAAACTGGACTGGACTGCCAACACAGAAGCTCTATGTAGGAAAGGGCAAAGCCGACTTTACTTCCTCAGAAGGCTGGCCTCCTTCAAAATCTGCAAAAAGCTCCTGAAAATATTCTATGAGACAGTAGTGGCAAGCGCCCTCTTCTATGCGACAGCGTGTTGGGGAGGCAGCGTCAAGAAGAAGGATGCCTCTCGTCTCAATAAAGTGGCTAGGAAAGCGAGCTCTGTTGTGGGCAAAGAGCTGGACAGCCTAACAACAGTAGCTGAGAGACGGGCACTGGAAAAGCTGCGGTCAATTATGGACAATCCATCGCATCCACTACACAGCATTATCTCCAGACAGAAGAGCAGTTTCAGCGACAGACTGCTGTCACTGTCTTGTACTACGGACAGACTGAAGAGATCTTTTCTTCCTCATGCCATGAAGCTCTTTAACTCTACCCGGCAGAGTAAAAGCCCACAGTAAACGACACCACCTACATTGCATATTACCGAATCTTATTGCAATATGTATTCTGTGTAGCACTATTTAGTTATTCTATATAACACGCTACAGTGGGCATTTGCACGTCACACTGGGTATTTGTATATTGTATTCTTTTTGCTTTATTATTGTATTGTTCTCAGCTCAGGGATGCTGCTGGAAATGTGAATTTCCCTTCGGGGATGAATAAAGTATCTATCTATCTATCTATCTATCTATCTATCTATCTATCTATCTATTTAGTAGAATACTGATGCATGTGATTAATATTTATTTGAGTTACTTGCAATTAAATTTAGTTCAATCTCAAACCTAGAGATGTCTGAGATGAGCCCACCTGATGCTAAGATTTTGGATGTTAAGCTACCTGGGCATTGAATTTAATCTGCGGTTATTTGCAATTACAGTAATTAGTAATTAATATTATTTTTTAACATGCTGCAATGGGCACCCTCGTGTGTTTTTCTGCTCTAGTGTTTAATGTTTTCAACCTGATTAAACAGTGTTAATTACTGTTAACCCACTGATAAGTACTATATGTTATTTGTTACCCGTTACCCAACTGTACACAATCCATTACCACTACCACTGTAAGAAGGAATCCTTTCATCACCACTTCAAACTTCAATAAAAAAATAAAGAAGGGAAACCGACTACATCTTGTGTGACCAAACTTCTTGCAAGAATTGCAAAACTATTTTAAACACAATTCACAAATTTGGAAAACAATATTTAAAATACAAATGATTGGCCATTTGCCATATGAAATGACTAAAGTTAATGTACTGTAGTAATTGTGCCCTGTAAAGTTCCTTGTGACAGTTTGTGGTTAAACGCTATACAAATAAAGGTGACTTGACTTGAATTTTAAAGGGACAGTGTGAATTATTCGGCGCCTCCTATTGGTTAAATAATAAATGTAATTCTTTAATAAAGCATTGTTGATTTTGAAAATAAGATTTTTGTAGATTTTTGGACACTTTCAGCCTCTCTAGTTCCTAGTATTCTTACTTGTGCTTTGTAACACTTGTTTTCAGTTGCACTACACAACACAGTGACATCTAATGGTCAAATATTACACTGTGTATCTTTAACTGTAATTGTGTGTTTTTAACCTCTCTCTTTGCCATTTCTGTAGAGCACTTTAAATTGCCTTGTGTATGAATTGTGCTATACAAATAAACTTGCCTTGCCTTGCCTAATATAGTATGTTAAAATGAACAATGTTATATTTTTTTTGTTTTCAAGACATACTTTATTTCATATTCAAAATGTATGTGAAGTCCAGAATGAGAACACTTGACAAGAAGTGTACTTTATAAATTATATCTTTTTTCAATTTATGCTGAATGTTTATATTGTATATGATATAAATACTAATTAAGTCAGAGGGAGCCAGATTTACAATTCTGTTTTCATATATAATTAATTTGTTGGATTAATGATGCTAAAATATGGTATTTTTCAAAATGGTATATGCTAAAAACAAACATTCCATTGTTTGTTTGGGGTTCACCATCAATGCTCAATTTAATTCCTATTTATTTCCGCTAAAAGTAGCAGTTTATTATCTTTGATTTCTAATCCAACTTTATCACACCAAAATTAATTGTCAAATGACATAGTTTAAATTTCAAGAATTCTTAGATATTATAATATAATAAATTATAGAAGAAAATATACTTTATTGGCATTGATAAGAACATAGTAAACATTGTTTGGAATGGTGTTGGATATGGCAAAATAAACAAAATAAACACATTAGAAACAAAAATAACATCTTAAATTAGCCGAGCTATTTGCCAACAGGACCTTTTTGGGCAGGAATGAAGTTAATCACTTAAAAAAACGTATTTAAATCTTGGATGAGCCACAGTTGGAAAAAAAAGTGGATTTGCATGGAGAAGGAACATAAAAGGACATTTTCATGCTGCATTAGTTACCAAGTATTTGTGGGTGGTCCGCCACAATTATGCCAATGGCTCGCATACTTTTTTTTTTTCAAGGCAGCAGGATAAAAAGTCATGGCCACTACAAGACACCCACAATTTGGCAGCCAGTAAACCAAGCTAATTTCTCAATACCAAATAAAGCAAAACGGTGGAAGAGAATGGATATGAAGCCAACATGCCACAGCATAAACAAACTTGATTCACACATGCTGTGTGTCTTAAAGCTTTAGGCATTCTGACTTTAGGTTGTTCGATGTCTTCCAGCGGAACAAAATGATGCTCAGCATCTTGAAATCGGTAGGGATAAAGCTTTATGACTTTGGGAGTAGAACCCATAAAGTTTCACAAACTGGTGTTGAAATGCAGTCTGGGACCGAAAATTTTCCTGGCAGATGGTAATTTTTCAGTGCTGATCCAATGTAAATTGGTGAGCATGGCCAAGGGTATATTTATGCATTACACGTACAAAAGCTGCAAAGCTTACACAGAGTTGAGATAAATTTTGGTACATTTTTTTTATGTGCTATCACAGTCACGATTCTCCTAACTGTCTGTGTCGTTGGGTCACCACTTTCCGTGGCGAGTCTTCGGCAATTGACAACCTGGCATCTCTCTCCAGGCTGTTATTTTGGGTTGGATTTTACTCTCCCACATGAAACAAATGCATTCCATGTAGCATTAGAAGCCACTAGATGTCATTGTATTGTGCAGTCCAACTAAATATGAGTGCTAAAAAGCACTGGGGAGAATACAAACTACAAAGGCTCAAAGTGACCGGACATTTTAAGTTTTTCGGGTAGCCGTAGCAGCAAGATGGCGAAACAAATATGTCTCTTCCTTATGAGTGAGCCTCATTTTATGTTATATGAATGTCTACCTATGATAATTTTAAAGAAATTCACAGTATTACATTCGAATTAATGTTGCTTTTTTTATATGAATGAGTTTTTTTTACAACCAGGCGGTGCTAGATAATACAATACCCGATTAGGAAATATTTGTAATATTTTTTTATAATTGATAAGTTCATTCTGCATTTAATATCGGACAGGTGTCGAGGATATTTGATAAGATTTCAGTTCTTAGTTTGACTATAATTGTATACTGTTATTTGTTGTTTTGATTATTACATCCCTGTTGCTCTCCTCTTGTCATGTGGCTGTTCTTTGATTATCACACCCTTTTGGGCAGATCTGCTTTTGTAACTTATATCAGTATGGATGTGTGAAAAAATGAAGTGGCTCAAGTTAGGGCCTTCAGAAAGTCTTCAAAATGGCATTGATAATTCTAAATCTATTTTTATTCTCTCCTTATTTGTTGTGTTCACCTAAGTTTAAACATATCAAATGTATTATGAATTATACAAACCGAAACATATTGTTACTTTGATGTGAAAAAAAAACTCAACTCAAAAAAACTTTTGTCAGGAAGAGAAAAAAATAATCAAATAGTATATCCCCAAAATGTAAGGTATATGCTTTTAACGTGCAGGTAAAAAGGTAAAAAATAGAAAAATGTATACCAGGCAATAACTCTCTAATAAACCATTGAGTAACAATTAAGATCAGGGATGTCAAACTGTGTTTAGCTCCGAGGCAGATCCAGACTTTTTGTTACGAGGCAGGCCAAAACAATAAAATATGTCAACTCAATTTTTATAGTTTTGTATTTGAGTATCATTTTTTATCTTTCAGCCTACATTAGTAATACACCCTAAATATTATAATCACAATGACAACGGATCTTTTCTGAACACAACACATATATTCCCAAACAATAGGGAAAATGATTTTCATATTTGGCATTTAATGCATTGACTGGTTAATTTTTGAGTAAATGCAGTTTTAGACCTGCACAAACTCACGACACTATAAAAACGTATAACTTGATAGAAATGACCTAGAAACTCCCTTTGACATACTCAGAAATGCATGGTGGGCCGTATTAAATCATCCAATGGACTGTGTATTTGAAATGCTTACATTTCGATTACGTGCAAACAAACAAAAAAAATATATATATATAGATATATATTTTTAACGTGACAGCTACAATATGACAACTGCTGTAAGATAGATCTACTGTATGCTCTCAAAAATGTCTAAGCAAATATACAACGAGGCTTTTCCAAACTGTCAAAAATAAAATGTCTAAAGAGTCCATGGGAGAAAATCTCTCATTGCCTTTCATCCCAAAGCCCGCATGTCATCCGACGTTAAAATAAAACTCCATGTGTCAATTTAGCCTGTCGTTCATACAAATGCAAGCCGACTATTTTCCACCCCGAGCTACAGGCTGCCAATGCAAAACGAGCGACATCGTACACATATGCAGTCAGAATTGAAGGTGACATATGCCTGATAAAGCTCTTCGAGATGACAGGCAGACTCCCAAAATGGAGGGGAAATGTCCCAGCTCCATTCAGGTTTTTCAATCCCGTCTTCGTGTCTCGAGTTTGAATGTCAAGCGTCACGCTGATAGCAAGAGTGGGCCTTGTCCACACCTTGCTGAGCACAAACAAATCATTTCTGACTCGCTGATGAAGCCTGAAGAGGTTATCAAATTTGTGTGGGATTATGAAAGTTAAATAGTGCATAATCCATCCAACGGTGTTACTATTCAAAGGTTTCATGTTGGGCTAGCTATTCTTCAGTAAAAACATACATAATAGATACAAAAAAATGCAACATTGTGCACAGTGCATCTTCTCTGTCCAACCAGAAGAAAATTCACATTCAAAAGTGATGTATTGATAGGGCCTCCAAATATGAACAGACTATATCAATGATCAATGAGTTTTGAAATGTACCAAAAAACCTAAACGATGCAAAAGTCCAGATCTGTTTTAAAGGTCCTCTACGGAGCCCTTTATTTTTGGTAAATCTTCTTGGTTGCAGAGGCATTTCCACCTTGAAGGGTGTGGTGATCAAAGAACAGCAACATTTTTGGCCAATACTGACAATCATCTGGATCAATGGTCTCCAATATGGCGCCGGTAACACCTGTGAAGCCCGTGGATAGGTTTTCAAATAAAGCTAAAGGCATGAAAATGGCAAATACATCTTGTCTTCTTTTACCATGTCAGGTTTGGGTTTTTTATTGTTTTAAGACCTGGTTTGTTTTTGCTTGTTCCTGTTTTTTTTTGGTTAATGAATACCCTCCATTGTTGAGTACACCCACCTCCGTTCCAGCTTCCCTACATTTGGGTCCATCTCCACAAACGTGACAGCGAGAGGACTTCTTCCTCCGCCATTTTCTGTTTAACTGGATAACACATTGACTTTGAAAAGCAATTCACCAAAATGGGGAAATATTGTGGCAAGAATAAGAAACGTATGAAAAAATTGGCTCTAGCTGCCAGTTCTCTGGGGTCGTCGCTATTTTTGAAGGCGAAGAACTATTTGGATTCTGTTGCCAAGCGACACTGGCCCAATGATAGGAGTTTCAAAAAATAAAATAAAAAAATAGCCAAAGGAGAAAATCTGATATTTAACTTCTCAAAAACGGTCCCCAGACAAACAACAAATGACTCCCTTAAAGTGTGCTTCAACTTCCTAACCTCAGGTTGTATGGACGAGCCTAATACAGTGTGACTAATTTAACAAGACACATAAACCATGACAGAACTCAAAGCAAAGCTTTAAGAAACTGTGGCTGAATCAGATAAATCCCCGGCTGCCGCCACTGCACTTTGTTTGTGCCCACCTTCGCCTCTTGTGTACTTTCGGTGCTTCATTAGAAGTTCACCTTTGACAAAGGATTTGCAATAAGACCCGTCAAATCTCTCGTAATGATACCTGCCTTTCCTTGTACGTGCTTCGCGTTAAATGATCCCAGACTAATATTAGGTACTTTCCTATCAGAATCCAATACATGGCAGGTTGGTTTCTATCTGATGCTTTGCCTGTCATGATGTTACAAACGATAAAGCCAGTTAGACGTGAGCATCCCATTCATTATATTTGACTTCTCTCTTTGTGTAGTCAAAAAAAGGATGTGCATAATTGTTTAAGTACAAAAAACACAAACTGACATCTTTGTAGTTTAGTAGACACTCAAAATAAGAGGAGACGTCAATTGATTATAAATTTGAAAGGAAAACAAGAAAAGAACCAACCCTCAGATAAGAAATTTCAAACTTTTCTAAAAATCCCACCCACCGATTACTGGCCAACAGTGACAATGATGTAAACAATGAATAAGAGTCAACATGAAGAACAACAGAAATGTATATAAGACAAAACAAGAAGCTGACATCCTATGCAATCTCCTTTGCAGATGTCCTTTATTAAAAACAGAATCAACTTATTACAAACCTATTCATTTTTATTTTATTTTTCCCACTGAAAAGTTAATAGAAATAGCGCAATATATGTATTTGCATCGCTGCCCCAAGTGTACAGATGTATTCATTGTTACAATTTATTGTTTGAAAACATGCTATGCAATATGTATTTTATATATATATATATATATATATATATATATATATATATATATATATATATATATATATATATATATATATATATATATACATATATATATATATATATATACAGTGCATCCGGAAAGTATTCACAGCGCTTCACTTTTTCCACATTTTGTTATGTTACAGCCTCATTCCAAATTGTATTAATTTAATCTCTTATCTCAAAATTCTACACAAAATACTACATTATGACAATGCGAAAATTTTTTTTTTAACTTTTTTAAAATTTATTAAAAATAGAAAACTAAGAAATCACATTTAAATAAGTATTTACAGCCTTTGCTTAATACTTTGCTGATCTACCTTTGGCAGCAAATACAGCCTCAAGTCTTTTTTAATATGATCCCACAAGTTTAGCACACCTATCTTTAGGCAGTTTTGCCCATTCTTCTTTGCAATAAGTCTCAAGCTCAATCAGGGTGGATGGGAGACGTTTGTGCACAGCCATTTTCAGATCTCTCCATAGATGTTCGATCGGATTCAAGTCTGGACTCTGGCTGGGCCACTCCAGGACATTCACACAGTGGTTCTGAAAACAATCTTTTGAGATCTTGGCTGTGTGCTTTGGGTCGTTGTCCTGCTGAAAACCTAACCTTCGCCCCAGCCTGAGGTCAAGAGCGCTCTGGAGCAGGTTTTCATCCAGGATATCTCTATATATTGCTGCACTCATTTTTCCTTCTATTCTGACTAGTCTGCCAGTTCCTGCTGCTGAAAAACATCCCCACTGCATGATGCTGCCACCACTATGCTTCACTGTAGGGATAGTATTGGCCTGGTGATGAGCGGTGCCTGGTTTCATCCAAACATGGCGCCTGGCATTCACACCAAAGAGTTCAATCTTTGTCTCATCAGACCAGAGAATTTTGTTTCTCATGGTGTGAGAGTCATTCAGGTGCTTTTTGGCAAATTCCAGACGGGCTTCCATGTTCCTTTTACTAAGGAGTGGCTTTCGTCTGGCCACTCTACCATACAGGCCTGATTGGTGGATTGCTGCAGAGATGGCTTTCCTTCTGGAGGGCTCTCCTCTCTCCACAGAGGAACGCTGGAGCTCTGACAGAGTGACCATTGGGTTCTTGGTCACCTCCCTGACTAAGGCCCTTCTTCCCTGATCGTTTAGTTTAGAAGGCCGGCCAGCTATAGGAAGAGTCCTGGTGGTTCCAATTGTCTTCCATTTACGAATAATGGAGGCCACTGTGCTCATTGGGACCTTCAAAGCAGCAGAACTGTTTCTGTATCCTTCCCCAGATTTGTGCCTCAAGACAATCCTGTCTCGCTGGTCTACAGACAGTTCTTTTGACTTCATGCTTGGTGTTTGTGCTCTGACATGCACACTCAGCTGTGGGACCTTATATAGACAGATGTGTGCCTTTCCAAATCATGTCAAATCAACTGAATTTACTGCAGGTGGACTCCAATTAAGCTGTAGAAAGATCTCAAGGATGATCAGTGGAAAAAAGATGCACCTGAGCTCAATTTTGGGCTTCATGGAAAAGGCTGTGAATACTTATGTAAATGTGATGTTTTATTTTTCTATTTTTAATAAATTCACAAAAAGTAAAAACAATTTTTTTTCATATTGTCATAATGGAGTATTTTGTGTAGAATTTTGAGATAAGAGATTAAATTAATACAATTTGGAATGAGGCTGTAACGTAACAAAATGTGGAAAAAGTGAAGCGCTGTGAATATTTTCCGGATGCACTGTACATATATATATTATATATATATATATAATATTTTTGAATGTTTTTGAGATAAAGTGTTTAAGGAGTATGTTAGGAGTGAATATATTGAGAAATGAAATTGTAAGAGACAGAACTGGAGTCGTAATGGAACTGAGCAAGCATGTGGATAAGAGAGTACTTGGTTGGTTTGGACACATGGAGAGGATGGATGAGGAGCAAATATTGAAAAGGATCTACAGAGCAAAAGTAAATGGAAGGAGACCAAGAGGAAGGCCGTGATTAACTTGGATGGATAGTGTTATGAGTGCACTGTAGGAAAGAAGTCAAAATATAATTGAAGCTCGAGCTCTTGTTTGTGATATGAATGAGTGGAGGAAGTGTTGTGAAAGGATAGTAGGATGTTTGGACGCGCTCTAAGGGACGGGCAGGCCACTGTATGATGCGGCAGGGGTAAACCAGTGAAAGCATGACAAAAATATAATTGTGAAACACAGTGACATGGCTGCTTTCTTGTGTCCCATTTCATCTGGAGGGACGAAAGCATGACCAACTTGGGTGCCGAGGTGCTTAACTTGTGGGTGTTTGGGCATTTGGGTTGGCGATGGTCCAAAAAAATTCGTGTGTGAGTGATTGAGAGTAAAACACAGTACCAAACATACCTCGAAACTACAACTAAATACATTTAACAGATTTGAATACTTTTAATGTTCCATGTCATTCATTTTGGTTATTTCGAAATTCAAATGTCTGTCAAGGTTGTTAAGAGTTTTGAACATCCTCATTATTGCAGCGGTACCAAATTAGTGAAACATTTATTTTTAAGCTTATTTTCTGCACTTATTCCAAATACTTCATTGTCCATTCTCCAACACATTTTCTCCAATACAAAAGCCTCCTTTTCACCAACGACAGTCTAATCTTAGTGACCTTCAGTGTCGCTTCTAACCTCAATCCTTTGCTCAGCCAGTCCAAAACGTTTGACCACTATCTGAAGGACAAAGTGCGAAGCCTTGGGAGACTTTATACATTTTTTTCTGTATTTATTCTGTTTCAAGATTCCCTTTCCATCAAACATCCATGTTTGCAAAATTCATCACGAATTCAAAAAAGCATACAGACTTCTTTGTAAATTAAAGGCCCGGTCACACAGCCTTTCACGGGCGTATCGAGGCTGAATCAGGGCCAGAAATTTCTGCCGTGAAGCAGACGCTGTTGGACGCTTTGAGATCGCGATACAGACGAGATACAGCCGTGCTTTACACGCGGTAAGAAATTCACACGCGGTTGGCCGCGCGAAAAAGTATTGCGCTGCTCAAAACTTTAGACCACGGGTAACCGCGGGCAGCACACGTGGTACACACGAGGTAAAGACGTGGTACGAACGTGCTAGGACGTGCTACGGCTGCAGCTAAGACGTGGTTACACGCGGGTAGGACGCGAAATCCGTGGGTGGAGCACGGTCATAGCACGTTTGTTCTGCGCCTGTATCGCGGTGTTAACACGAGCATTAGCGTGTGTACCTCGTGTAAGCACGGTCAAACGCGATGCAGCCGCGGTTACCCGCAATAAGGACGCGGAACATTCTGTTTCGCGGGCACACCACGAGTAAACAGGGGGTTTAGCCAATTTTGCACATTTTCCACCGCGTCTGCTTCACGGGCAGAAACTTCTGGCCGTGATTCAGCTGTGATACGCCCGTGAAAGGCTGTGTGACCGGGCCTTAATCAACCCATTGAAAAAAAAGTTTACACCATAAACATGAAAGATAACTATATAGTACATAAGAGAGTGGGCGACGCACATGACTTAAAGACCTAATGCTTACATGCATGTAGGCGGCATGACTGCAGTATTACAAAATTTTACTTTTTCTTTTTAACTCAAGTTGAGTTTACTCTAGAAGTGAACATGCAAAGTGAACATTAAGTAACCTCAAGTTTAAGATTTAGCAGGATTTTACTCAAGGACTTAGTTTACAAAATACACCTTTGTGGTGCAACTGTTTAGTGCAGAACATTAAGTAACACAGTGTTAAGTTATACTCAAGGACTTGGAGTTATTCTAGAGGACGGCACTGTATGCTTGAAGAAATCTCCGTGGAGCAATGGGTTGGTGTGTTAGGCTGTTACCTAAAATGTAAATGAAATGATCTGCATTTATATAGCTCTTTTCAAGTCAATGACTTCCCAAAGAGCTTTACAACGTGCTCCACATTTCCCAATAGCAGCCTTGTAGCCATGTAAGGCGCTAACCTGCTTATTGGGGGTATTAGGGGTTTAGTGTCTTACCCAAGGACACTTCGACATGTAACATGGAAGAGCCGGGATTCGAACTGGGATCTCTTGATCCCAAGACGAGCGCTCTACCTCCTGAGCTACTGCCGCAATGTAGTGGTTCAACTCCACTCAGGCATGCATGCTGATGTAAAAAACACGAGTTCTAAACTTATCTTTGTTTTTTTTTTATCTCTAATCTCCAGTGTTTTTTTGAAATTCTTAAGAACTTAGTAAATCGTTTTTATAGAGCACAATAATCACTGCCAGAGCAAGTCCAAGAAATTGGTTAGTACATTCGGCTTTTGACTAAAAGGTCGGTGCACCTTATTATACGGAAAGTAAGGTACTACTCAAGTAAGAAAAAATCAATTTGGCACTCTAGCATCCAAAACTGAACCTATAAAAGCCAATGTTGCTATTTTCGTATATTGGTATATTCAAAGGAGCGTTAAGGGGGTAACAAAATGTTCGCCCTGCTATCTTGCATGCTCCTATTTTACTCTGCTGCGAGCCTCAGTGGGTCCCTCATGACCAAACCAGAGCAAATCACAGTGACCTGCCTATTTACATCAGCCAGAGTACCTGGAAAACCCGTGGTGCGCTAAGCTGAGAGCTGGCTGTGCAAATTTCAAATTAAATCGCCAATTCTCTCTTGAGACTTCAATTTGGCCATCGCGGATGCCAAAGTATGATTGGAAGGGTTGCTCAGCTTATCCTTGAGGATGAAATCTGAGCCCCTAGAAATCAAGCCAGCAAAAATCCCCCGTCCTCATCATATCATTTACTCTTTGTGGGTGTGTTTTGTGCTGGTATAATACATATATACATTGATATTAACAGGGCTCCAGTGAGTGAGGACCAGTGTTGGGCGTGTTACTGAAAAACGAACTAATTACTGATACTTCTCACCTTATTTAACAGGTAATTGTGTTAGCGCTAATCCAAAAGAATAACATTACTCTGGAAGCTACTATCATGTTAAAAATGACCACCTATACAGAGTGAATACTTGCATTGGATATATACTATTGTCTTAACATCGATACTGTCTCCCAATGTTAACTATCACTATAATAATGTTGTTAGTGTGCCTTATGATTATTTATATATTCTAGCTTTAATATTTGATCAAGTTGTAGTATCACTTTATTTGCACTATTGATTTTATTTTCTAAATATGAAAGGTACCATATTTTACGGACTATGAGGTGCACTTGATTATACGATGCACCTTCAAAATACTCCCCTTTGAAAGATATTTTTCCATGTTCTCCCAGTGCTATCGTGGGTTCCCTCTGGACACTGTTTTTTTCCCACCTTCAAAAACATGCATATCTGGTTAATTTGCCGGTCCAAATTGTCTCGAGGTGTGATTAAGTGAGTGAGTTGTCTGTCTTTGTGTGCCCTGCTTTAAATTAGCCACATAACATTTATAAAACAATTGCACACTAATCTTTAGAAGCAGTGAGCCATTCATATTTCTTGGCTTTCCCAAACTTGAGAATTTGCAAGCAAACACTTTGCCAAGGCACTCCATATCCATTTTGCCTCTGGGGTTAAAACCACTCGAAAATGTCTTTCTACTGTCCAAGATGTTTTCTATCTTTCTACAGGCGTAGTATATTCCATTGTACAAATAAAAAGATCAAAATGTAGCACAGTCTTACCGTAAATTCAATGTATTGTGTTGTTACTGTATAAGCCCTCCCTACGCGCTGCATACAAAACCATATTAGCATACCAGTGACACACGACCAAGTAGGCACATATAAACTGACCCACGGATTTTAGCATTTAATTCTATAGATGTAAATACGGCTTAGATGCGAGTATATACAGTAGTGAGAATATATCCAAAAGAAAATCAGCCCCCTCGTACCTTGTGCTTGAGACAGTGCTGCATAACGTAATTGCAATCAGTTCTACTACGCCAACCTTTCTTAAACTTGGCAGGATATATATCAGTTGTTACATCATGTGTGAAAGAGGAACATATATCTCTTAAAGAACGTTGTGATCTAAGGTCTGCCTTTAGTAAGTAGTGGATAAGGCACCATGTTGTAACAACAGTTAAGTTAAAAAGTGTTATCAATGTTACCAAAAAAAAGGTAATTGTGCTCGATGAATGGGTTCTTTTGTAATGTGCTAGTCCCAAAACTGGGTAGGACTCTAATGATTGGGTGAAAATGTATGGATGGACACTGAATATACTATATCTATATGGGTCATTTCAAGAGCAGAGCTTTAGTTGAGATCAATCAAAGACAAGTACAAGTCCTTGTTTGCTGATAACTTGCTGTTTTCTCCCAACATGTACATTTGCTCTTGACGCCTCTTCTGACAGCTTATGATAATTTTCAGTCAGTGTGGCACTCTAAAACCTATCAATGCTATCTGCTTATTTCCACATGTCCTGTTTTGTCATGCAATGCACAATCCATTCTACCAAAACATTGAAAAGGGGCTTAAATCCAAAGGACAAATCCTTTGCCCCTGTTTTGCACATAGTTTTATGTTCATGTACATATCAAAATTCAGAGTAAGGGGCCGGTCACACAGCCGTTTGCGGCTGAATCACGGCCAGAATTTTCTGCCTGTGAGGCGGACGCTATTGGACGCTTTGAGATCGCCATACAGACGAGATACAGCAGTGCTTAACACGCGGTCAGAAATTCGCGCGCGGGTGGCAGCGCGAAAAAGTTTTGCGTAGGAGTCGGATTTGGGCACAACACCGGCTCGGGAGCTTTTATACCCGTGGTCCACACGAGAAAATGACGAGGAAATGACGCCATGAGAAAGCGGAACAGTCGCCGGCGTCTGTTTTGCGGGCATACCACCGATGAACAGCGGGTTGGCCAATTTTGCGCATTTTTCATCGCGGGCAACCACGGGCAAAAAAAAACCCGCAAAATTTTAGCCGTGATTCAGCCGCAAACGGCTGTGTGACCGGCCCCTTATGACAAACAGATACAGAAGTAAGGATAGTTTGTTTAGCAAATCAGAATGTAAAATTGATGCAAATCAATAGAGTAGCAAAAAATGAAAAGTGTAGCGAGTGTTCACTGAATTGTTTATTTGGATGTTAGAGTACTTTTTTGTCGCCAGATACTAAACAAAAAAAGCTTAAATTCACATTATTGTAAGTATTTCATATTGAATTGCAATACTTTTTAAATTCATCTACCCACAGAAAATCCCACACTGTTGTTTACCGACTAGTGATGGGGATGTTCCTCTTAGATAACTGGCTCTTTCGGCTCAGCTCACTAAAAAGAGCAAGCTATTTTGGTTACTAAGCGGCTCTTCGGACTTTTTGTTGTTGCTTTAATCAATACATTATTAAATATCATTTAACAATGATTAAAAAACGACTTATTGATATATTTTTAAAAAATGTATTATCATACAAAAACACAATAGCATTTACTTGTATTAACTCTACAGTAGACTTTAGACTCATTTAAATGTATAACCATTTTTATACTAAACAACTGTAAAGTCAAGAAAAACAGAATCCCTGAAAAAGATACGACACAAATTAATATGAATTAAATATATTTACTTTTCAGTGCAACATCACATTAAAATAAATAATATCAGAATATATATTGCATGTTTTTTTCCAAAAACATGCATTTCAGGTGAATTGGCCGGTCCAAATTATCCCTAGGTGTGAATGAGCGAGTGAGTTGTCTGTCCCCGTGTGCCCTGCGATTGGCTGGCAACCAGCTCAGGGTGTCCCTTGCCCACTGCCCGATGATTGCTGGGATGGGCTCCAGCACCCCCGTGACCCTACTGAGGATAAGCGGTGTAGCTAATGAGATGAGATTAGATGAGAATATATATTGTTACATAAAAAGTATAATTGTGAAACACAGGAAATATGAATTAGTATTTACAGATCTACCATAATAAATTATAGAATACAAAAAAATTCAACTTTTTTTATACTCAACTAGGCTTCAACAAGGCTTCAATCAAAACTCTTGATTGTTCGCTCAGGGTCACTCAGTGCACAGAAGGAGAATGGTCCCTTTGAGACGAGTCAGCAAAACTCTTATTTTCAAATATGATGTGCTCACAGTCAAATAATGATGTGGAATTTTTTAGCTATTCAGCACAATTGCAGAAGACCCGCACTGTCCTCGCCCAAATCTCCCATTTGCATGTCAAACAGGGGTAAAAAGCTCAGTGCAAGTTATTGTGTGATTATTGATTTTCTGATAACACAAAAAATTACAAAACTGATGAAAAGTTGAAAAGTGTGCTTTTTACAGTTGAATCTACAAGCTATTGCGAATAATGCAACTGCTAATTCTACCAATTATTTATTTTTTTGTTATTAATTCAGTTTTGCTGTTGGACTATAACAGGTATGGGCAAACTTACACAAATATACATAGGGGCCAGGCAAGGGCATAAAACAATACAATCTAATTTTTAAAACAAATAAGGCTCAGGGGAGGGGAACTTTAGAACGGCTTGGCGTTTGGTTATCTTGTGTATTTTCGTAAAGTTGTCCTCTGTTCTACTTACAAGTTCAAAATTAATTGATATCATCTCTCCTTATTTTGAGTGTATACTAAACTACAAATTCATTCAATGTAGTAAAACATGTTTGTTACACTGCTAGTTTCTTGTTTTCTTTTTTAAAATATTATTTTTGTCATATTTCTAGGGGAAAGAAAATAGGATGTTTGCCAGTGGATCATCACCCATGTTGAGATGTGCTATATATATATATATGTATATATATATATATGTATGTATATATATATATATATATATATATATATATATATATATATATATATATATATATATATATATATATATATATATATATAAAAGTATCTATATGGATTACACACAACTGAAGCAGTAGGGAATCCCTTTGAGGAAACCACTGCTTCAATGTCGCGAGCCATGGAGGCAATCAGCCTGTGGCACTGCTGAGGTGTTATGGAGGCTCAAGATGGTTCAATAGCGACTTTAAACTCATCCACAGTGTTGGGTCTGGTGACTCTTAACTTCCTCTTATTATCCTACAGATTATCGATGGGGTTCAGGTCAGGGGAGTTGGCGGGCCAATTGACAACAGTAACACCATGGTCAGTAAACCATTGACCAGAGATTTTGGCACTGTGATCAGGTGCCACGAGGTGTTAAAAAATAAAATCTTCATCTTTGTAAAGCTTTCAGCTGATGGAAGCATGAAGTGCTCTCAAATCTCCTGATAGCAAGCTGCATTGCCCCTGCCTTTGATAAAAACCTAGTGCACAAACACCAGCCACTGACATTGCACCCCAGACCATCACTGACTTAGGGTACTTGACACTGGACTTGAGGTATTTTGGCATTTCTGGTGTTTATTGTTAACTTTGTGACTCAGATGATCAGGTCAGTAGCTGGTTTAGAGATCCTTTTCATGATATGCTGTCTTTTTTTTAAATTATAATTTTGGGTTTCCATGAGCTGTTTGCCCAAATCATTTATAATAAAACATTAAACGACCTAAATATTACAGTTGGTCTGCAATGAATCTAAATTAATATAAAAGTTAATTTTTTATCATTACATTTTTGAAAAAAAATATCACGATATGCTATTTTTTTAGAAGGACTTGTATTTCCAATAATAATGTAGTGTTATGCACAAAATTATTTAATTAATTTTAGTTCATAGAAATATATATATATTATACTGAAGTTTTAAATAACTTGAATGTCAATGTAAATGTAAATTGTCTGCATTTATATAGCCCTTTTAAACTTCAAACCTCTTTGTACTGGACTCCATTGTAAAATATGTCCTATGAAAACGACTGGAAACATACAAATTTTTACAAAAATAAGCTAGAATGGAAAATAATTTTAACCCATTATATACTCAACAAATTTAAAGTCAACAACAGAATCCATGGAAAAAAACAATCAGTTAACAATCACAAGGGGAAAAAGCATCTAGGAGGGAGTGGTCTTTCTGGTTTTTTAAATAATGAAACCTGATAAAGCTGCTGCTGGATGTGCTGTTGGTCATGTTTTAAGTGTATTATTGCTCTGTAATTTTTTTTCGAGGGTATTAATAGTTGTGCATTTGAGAATCTTCCCCCCTGCGACAGAGGTCTGGTGACGCCACTGTTTCACACTCAAAGAAGACAACATTGCTACCCCGAATATGATTACTGCTGCTGATTAACGTTAAGTAAAGATAACATAGTATGTGGGCGGCACATGAGAGGCATGCTCGTGTCATAGGAGGGATAAGGGGCCACAAATCATGTAAAATGGCGGTTGTTGGTCTAGGGGTATAATTCTTGCGTAGGGTGCAAGAGGTTCCCCGAACAACTCCTGCACAAGTTCTTTATTAGGTTGTGGACACTGGTATGATATTCACTTTGAGTGTGAGTGGTTGAGCTTCAATTCCTGGAAGAGCCCTTTATCAGGTCATTGTTGATTTATTCTTTAGGAAACCTTCTGTCATACAAGCAACCATTAGATAAATAAGTCAAGTCAAGTCAAGTCATTTTTATTTGTATAGCCCTTAATCACAAAGAGTCTCAAAGGGCTTCACAGGTTATTACACATAAGCAGTTTAGGTTATTCATATGCTATAGAGTAGAAGTGAGTTTTAAGCTTAGATTTAAACATTTCCACTGAGGTTGCAGATCAGATCTCAGGGGGAAGAGTGTTCCAGCCCACCGGTGCGCGGATGGAGAACGCTCTCGAACCTGCGGAACACTTCTTGGCTCTTGGGATCACCAGAAGACCGGCGCTCTCAGAACGAAGGCTTCGGGCCGGGACATAGGGGGAAATCAGATCAGATTCAAGTCATAAAACACTCCCTGTCGGTGTGAATGGTCTCAGATTTTAACACATGGACGTGCCGTTCATTGGGTCCATAAAACATGTAAATTGTGGCTCTTAATCTAGGGTTATAATTCTTGCGCAGTATGCAAAATATTTTGGGATTAACTCCTGGACGAGCCCTTCAATAGGTTGTGGAAACTCATCGATACATTAAAGAAAAACGCCTGTCATAGGGTCCGCCATTGGACAAATAAGGTGCGATAGTCTTGTAAAATGTGGCCCATTGGTCTAGTGGTATGATGCTTGCTTTGGGTGTAAGTAGTCTCAGGTTTGATTCGTGGATGAGCACTTTATTGACCACTGTTGATATATTCTTAAGAAACCTCATGTCACAAGTCCGCCCTTGGACAAATAAAGGGCTGTAAATTGTGGCTCAATCATAAAGTGGTATAATAATAATTTAAATATTTCTATTTTGATATAACCCTAGCTTTACTGTGATTTTAAATCCATTCACTTTATATTCCAGTGCACCTTATATACAAAAAATGGATCACACAACACTATATTTGGGGGTGTGCTTTTAAAGAGTGAAAAAGCAGTGATTTTTCTCCTGTGTACCCATGTACAGTAGGTTATGCTTGATAATGTATACACACTTAAAGAAAACCTCCTGCCCACTGCTACCGGTAGTGCTATTTCAGTCTCTGATGATATAAATATACAAAAAAATCTTCATGTGATTAGTTAGCCACCCAAAAAGAGATACTGTCGGTATTTTAGTAAACTAAGAACCATATTTTCTGGACTATAGGGCCAACTGATTATAAGGCACATTTTCAAACATATTCTTTTGTGAAAAGTTTTTCCATATGGAAGGCTCAACAAAGAATACAGTGACAACAAGTTTGCATTTAGAAAACCGTAGTTCATAAATATCACGGAAATTGTTGTTTCACAATTGCAGCGTATGAATGTATTCATGATTAGTTACCATATATCAAAACATTTCATTTTGATTATGCACCTCTGAATGTATCCACCCTATTTTTGGTCCAGAAGGCGCCCATTCAAATTTCTAGCAAACTTGATTTTTTTCATTATAGTCTGGAAAAACAGGAACAGTTTTGCTAATTTCACTCGTCATCATCATCACTTCCTCAAGCCATCATTACCTTCTAATCCTCTACGTCCGTAATGTATTCACTGAACTGCATCAGTGTGGGTGTAAATGATAGCTGGATTATGCAGATAATACTTGGGCTGCCTAATGATTCTCCCACGCTAACTGGGGGAAGACAGTGATAAGCCATTTTGTTCTTGTACATGCCACAAGAGTTTGTAAATAACGCAATGTCATTTACTGGTGGGGCATAACTGGAGGCAAGAACTTCTGGTTTAGCATATTTTTACAAGGGTTTGGCGACACTCAAAATGTTGGTATCAAGCTGATAAAAATAAATCCAGGGAAGACAAATTGATACAGATCTGATACCGATACTGTTTGCCCGGAGAGGTCATTATCATTGAATGATTGACACCCCCTCTTGCATTTATAATTACGATAAACCCATCTCAAAGATTTTAGGCAGTGAAATGTTTTAACTTTTATTAAATAACTACAAGGCAAACTGTAGCAGTATAAATATATAAATATTTCTATAACATCAGTTTCTGAATAAAAGGCAAGAGAGTCAAACCAAAAAAAAGCAGCAATGTGACTGGATCACAAATATAACAATGTCAACATGTCAACTAAAATACCCTCCGTAGCACTAAAATTTGGAAATAAAGTCAGAAAGTGCAAATAATGTTAAAAATAGAATGTATAACATTGGCCTTTGACTCTATAAAAACATAAAACTTTATTTAATCAACGGATTCAAAACAAGAAAGTCAGCCCTTTGGGACTCCTTGTGATAAAGGGCTATACGAATAAACATTACTTGACTTGACAAACCCAAAACATAAAAAAGCGTATGTTAACAAGACAACAAAGGTACCTGCGATTGCAGAATATTTTTAAAATACAGTCAGCAGTTCAAATACAATGTTAACACAATTTGATTTCATTTGAAAGATAGAATGTATGTTTAATCTTACAATAAATTAGGGACATAATTATAGTGCTAGTCAAAATGGAAAGAAAGCATCAAACACAGGAAAAACAGTAACATTTCAATCCAAGTGCTTTTGAGTATTGATAATATCGACATGCCTACAATTAATGTATCACTCAGTGTTAAAGTTGCAATTGATACATGTGAGCAGGGTTACACGTGTCTTTACCAATTACTTTATATTTAAAGTGACAACAGCATTACTGAAAAGTCACACTTTTATTTTAAGTGTTTTATGTTACTATAAATAACTTCTAGCAAAGTTGACAAATGCCATGGCTAATACTGAAACGTTGGGTGCCTCAGTTTAGGTGTCCTTAAAAAGTTGAATACATAATATTTTCTCCATTAGGTATGTGGTAAAAATGCCCAACTGAGTTAAAAAAGCCTTTGTGTTGTTTTCCCACAGTGCCTGTCTGCTTTTATTTTACTTTCAGCAACATGATCCGGACGCATAACACATTAGGGAGCAGGAATAAGGGGATTAGGTGGAAGAGGGATGTGAATAATTTATGCAAGCCCCTGTGTTTCTTTGATAGTGTATCATGAAAATACAATTGTGAAAGAAAGAAAAAGGCCTGTTTCAAATACAAACACCAACCACCTTTAATTGAGTGCATTATTTAACATAAAAAGGGGACATTCTATGTGCATATGTGCACTACATGGGGCAGCTTTGAATTGTATTGACACTTTGTGTAATGACAATAAAGGGGTTCTATTTCATTCTATTATATATATATATATATATATATATATATATATATATATATATATATATATATATATATATATATATATATAATCAAATATCAAATTCACAATGTTGTAATACTTTTTTATGGTTATATAATCAATTCTGGTTTCTTTTCACATATCAATTGGCGATTCAAAATTGTCCCCAGGAAAAAGTGAATAAAGAATGCCTGTATCTCTGTGTGCCATGTGATTGGCTTGCAATCAGTCCACAGTGTTCAATTCCCACTGCCTGAAGTCAGCTGAAATTGGCACCTCAACGATTCTGGTGAGGATTACTGTTTTTGCAAGATGAATGAACAAATTTGGAATATGATCATACTGTAATATCTGAGCAAAACGTCTCATGAAATAGGTTGATGGCTATGTAAAGATGATATCTGTGCATAGTGTAATGTGCCAAAAGGATACATGGCGCTCCGATGACCTATAAAACAACTTATGTGCTGTGCTGGCCGACTGATATCAAGGGAGCTGGTGGCTAAGGCAAACAAATGGCACAGTAGGAACAAGCTCAGAGGACGGTCATACTTCATTAACACCAGAAACATGTAACTCCATTGGCTAGTACACCACCTGGGAGGCTAACATAAGAACCCTGGATGCCTAATCTAGACAGCTGTTGGAGAACAACAACATGGACTATATGCTCATATAGGTCATTCTGAGGGTCATTTGTCATTAACATTCATACTTTAGAAATGCACTAAAGCAAATTGCTTATTTTAATGTTGTTTAAAAAAGCCATTATGGTTTAAAGGTGCACTTTTAGACAAGCAGTGACCTATCCCCATTATCTCAATGTACATTCATTTGATTTAATTTATAACAGAAAAACTAAGCATTCAGTGTTTGACTTGCAAATAGAAGGTAAACCTTTTACATAGCCAAATTCAAGCACTTTAATGCCTTTCAAAGCCATTTTTTTTTCAACTTCTCCAGTACCAGTTAAAGAAAACCAGTGTGAATCATGCATTTTTTTGATTCACAAACATATTTGCAATTTACATATGTTATTTTTAATCTTGCATGTGCGTTTATCAAGATGTATAATTTTTAAATCTAAAATTTATTTGTGGATCTGATCAATACCTGTGTATGTAGATATTTTTAAGACAAATCTCTCCCAATATAGATTTTGGGTAAATGACGATAATACGTAGCTTACATTTTTAGTTGCAGAAAGTTCTACCCATTACAATGTATCTTTGGAAAACGCTACCTTAATTTCTTGTATGGTCAATTGCATGGTTAATTGTCAGTAAAAACACATTGCAAAAAGCTTTAGCTGAATCTTTCCATAATGAAAAGCTGGAGTGACTCAACATGTATCCTCAACAAAATAGTTAAAGCTGTTGGTAGCGATAATGCCTTGTGCCAATGAGAACTTTCAAATAGACTGAACCAATATGGCTAACTTCCTATCTCCTTCAAAATAAATATGTAATACAAACTACCTCAAATCCACTTTTTAAAGTTGTCCTTTAAATGAACAGCATGCTCAAAAGCAGGGAATTCTGCAAATCAAGCAAAACAATAAATACATCATGTGTTAAATTAAATTGTATGAATTTATAAAAATGATTGTATTGCAATAAGTTAGTAAAAAAACAAAAAATAAAGTAGAATATGACACAAACAAACAAATTGACAGGTTAGGTAACTATTATAGAAACACAAATAGTATGGAGGGAGGGGTTCATAAATCAATATTTAACAAGGACTGAAAGGCATAACATGCATATTTATGGTAACTAAATCAGAAATAAAAACAGAATAAATTGGCATGCAGTCAATATGTCTCTAAAAACCTGAACATTGTCATTATTAGGATTTTTAAAGGTCATGTAAACACTCACAAAAACAAAATGTTTCCATTGTTTATTTCCAAAATGGGCTCTGCACTCTTGAAAGTGGTAGATCAATTCTGTATATATTTTAGTGTTCTTTTTCTTTTCTTTTTCCAAGGAGCCCGTTGTTTCTGATCTATTCTCTTAGTATGCCATCGTGTGTGCACTCGTGCTATTCATAATATATTTTCGTGGCGCTTTGGCCATTCCTGCGCAATTTCCACTCCCAGAAGATTCATTTAGTTAGAAAACCAGGAGGAGTGAAAGAGAGATGAAGCAGTGTGATACTTCAAAATGACATCCCCATCAACTCAGCATCATGAGAGAGTAAAAACAGAGGAAAAGACAACATTTTTACTTGAGTCACATAAAACAATTAGTGGCAGCAGACCAATCCATGCATATATTCTCATATATTCTATTCATTCATTTATTCATTTATCTATTATATTGGTCGATCAGTTAGTTAGTTAGTCCATCATCTAAGGCTGCTTAAATAAATGATCTCTGGTTCCAATTGATCGTTCAGAAATTTCTTTCAACACACAAAAAGATGTTGCATTGAAAACACATTGGGTTAATCGTTCAATTTCAAAGACAGAATTTACATGATAAAAACAGAGGCATTTTTAATCTCAGCTTTTTCAAGTAAATAGTTTTATAGACAATAGCATGGATTTCATTGCTATGTTCTGGTTTCCCAAGTGTTCTCTCAAAATGGCTCACGATTATGTGCATACCAGAGGGACTGGCTATGACAAGAACAAAACTAAGTCAGTGAAACATCTCACAGATCCCAGTTTCTCACCAGCATTTTAACAGACTAATCAGGTAGGTGGTTAGACAGACTCAAGGCAAGACTGAAAACCCCGACACCGACAGTAAAATCAGACTGTCAAACAAGTTAAGTTAAGCATACCTATATGCAGTGACACATTTCAATATTACACAGTTATTTGATTTAACTTTAAATTAATGGAAGAAGAGTCTCTGACACTATGTAGTTGACATCTCAGGAACCAATCACTGCTTGATTTATTTTTTATCTGTTTTATTTGCAACCAAGCACGCACAGTACCTCTAGAAGACAAGAGACACAGAAAAAAATACAATGTAGCCAATTGATTCTTCTCTGTTCAGAAAATGTGATGATTTCTGAGTCAAAAAAGGGGAATGACCATTTGAAACTTGAATGATTCTAAATCAACCATTAAGTCGACCCATGATATGTTTATAATTTAGGAGACTAAAGGCCTTCATTTGGAATTTGGAAGAAGAAAAGATGAGCACTGCAGAGAAAAAAACCCTAACAATGGAAAATTCAGAATCCGTTCGAAAGGTTCTCCCCTGAGCCCTTTCTTTGTATAAAATCTACTAGGTCCCAAATACGTGTACCAGGTAAGCAATAAGGGGTGTGAAAATCAAAGAGAAGCAACATGATAGGCTAATAGGGACAATGATGTAGGCAGTGCATAGTTGTCAAAAGAACAAAGCAACATTGATAAATGACAGTCAAAATAAATGCTTGTGTGCAATAAAAGTAAACAAATCAAACAACCGTGGCATCCTCAGCAAACGTTTTTATAGGTTTTCAAATGTAAGAACAATAATTTAAAAAAGAACAAATATTAAACAATTTACATATCAATCCCTATCAGAGCCTCCCCCAAATAATTCGTTTTATGGAAAAATCTAACAATGCTGTCACCATCTGGCATGCACAGAAAATAATCTAGTTGCTCGTTACTCCACTCTGGAAAGTAAAAGTAACTGTAATAGTAAGATATCTGACACTCCAAACATAGCACACGGAGGGCGAGGTGACTTGGTTTTTGCTGGAGTATATAAAGAGGTTTTATTCCTTATCTCAAATTATTAAAAAAAAAAAAAGACAACATGTCTTTTCTGCATGGAGTGCCTTGTGAAATGAAGGAGTAAGACTTCGGAGTTGAAGGCTTTACTTGTGTCTGAGAGATCGGAGCTGAGCCCAGTGCCTGCAGATATGAAAATACTGTAGAAGCGGATACTCGTTTTTATGAGTTAAAACAGAACAGGTTGAGAGGAAATCTTGGGTGGCAAAAATGCTTGGAGGACACAGAGAAAGACAAAAAAAGTAAGTGAAATGTCTTAAGACTTCTTTAAGTGTGTGTGTGTGAGAGGAATTTGATGATTCCAAAATGGTTAGGGATTTGTGCAAACTTATGCTTGTCTCATAATCGGTTCTCTGCGAGTAGTTTTTTTATGCCATTTGAATTTAAAAATGGCTGTGAGCTGACTTCTGCAGAAAGGAAGCCAATATTACCTTTAATTTGAATAATCTCAAATGAATATACTAGATACGTTTAATCTGTTTTTAATATTGGACACCTGCAAAAGAGATTGCATTGGATGCCACTTTGGTATTTTGACAAGCATTACCTTACTGTTGTTTGTTATTTTGACTATTATGCACTGCTACTTCATGGTCACTGTCAGCCAACAATGTTGTGGTTATTTTTTCTGATTTTTGAGAGATTTAATACAAATAAGGATATAGATTTGAAATGTGGCACTTTGAGGCTCTTTTGTTTTGTCAGGTCATCTTCTGTTCTCCTCCATTTGGTTATTTCTCACTGCATGCTATGAGTTTGCTTCACCACATTATTATTATTTTTTTAATCTTACAACAAAAAAGAATAAAACAATGTTGAAATACTATTTTATAGTTACCACATTAACATTAGGTGTATTAACTATTTTAATTTTTATAGTTATTTACCTACATGATTTGTTTAATTCCAAATCCGAGTAAATTCATTCAGAGCCGGTGCCAATGTGAGTCCTGATTTGTATACTTTTAATTCGGAGGGAAATATTTTTTTATATATTGATATTTGGTTAAACATATGTCAACATTTAAATAATTCTCCATCGAGAGAATCTGAGGGTTTAAGTAAAATAAATGTGTTGTTCTTTAATATATCTTTTTCAGATTACCACAGTAGAAGATGCTTTAACATGCCATGTTGCAATCTAATTTAATTCGTGCATACAATGAAGATAATAAAACTTAAGTGAAGCATTGGGGTCAGAAATAGAAAATAGCCAGTCCTTCAATTTGTAACACTTGTCAAAAAAAAAAAAAAAGTAGGGACAGAAAATCACAATGAAATTAAAATAACCTTGTTGTGTTGAGACTATCTTCATTATTGTGATAGATTCAATGTTAAGGGAAACATACAAACATGTTAAAAGAAATAAAAAGAGCTGTTCATTCCTATTTCTTATGCAAACTGCACTCATTTAATCTACTTGATTGGATTGTAAAATGCTGATTATTTTAGGGCACAAAACTATAAATGTTTATAGGTTTTACTGAACCAGCAAGTCATGCCAGTATCATGCATTGCGATTTGTGCATAAATGCAGCTATTATTCTAATGAGTTTACCTTTACGCCTTCTGTGCCAGACTAAAAAGCTGGACGGAAATGCATTCTAAGCTTACATTTGCATTGTGGTGAGCCACATTTGCTGATGCATTCAAAGACAATTTGAAATGGCCTTGACAAATGACATCCCATCAGCCGCTCCAGGACTCAACAATATCCACTTGAATACTTCCTTTGCCTTCATGTTTTCCTGCTGAACTGAATTTGATTTCAATGTATTTCCTTCTAACTCGGCTTGCAGCCTTCTTTTTTTCTTTTTATGCATGTTTCTTCTTGGTCTTCTCTCAGAATCACTTCTATTATTGCAATCATTTGAGCCTTTGCAGTGCCTTTCCCATTACCTGGACTTTCTATTTTCCAAATCCAAACCATCGCCTCTATTTTTTGGTCGCAGTGGGATAATCCTGTTCAATCTGTTATGGCTTTGGACATGCAAGCACAGGTTCTAGAGACATTTCCTATGTTTTATTGTTTAAATCTGTTGAAATGAAACAATCTTTCAAAACTGTTGTAACGACATCTAATTTCAGATTGAATATTTTCGATTTAGCAATAGGACTTTACTAATTGTATTAATATTAAAAAAACATACAGTACAAATTCTTCCAGAATATGCTTAAGGCACCGTCTTAGTTTGGTGTATGGCACAGTGTAAATTTGGACAGGTACTGGATAGACTATGTTTTTGTATTTTCACAGGTTGAACAAAACATGACACTGGCCGCATGCAGGAAACATTTAAAAAGTAACTTTTTATATGCTGATTAGTATGCAGTTATGTTATTTTATAAAAGAATAACCAACCATGTGGCATGACGAATATTAACTCATTTTGAGAATACAAAACATCAATTTTACCTGATTGTAACCAAATCATTGTGGCACCATCCTCAGCAACATTTTTGGTTTCAATAATCGATTAGTTAACAATTAATCAATTAGTTGCTACACCCTTAATCTAATTCCATGATTTGCTTCATTTTATACATTTTATTCACTATTTAATTAATTCTAGACATAATGTATCTAATATTGGACCTTTGCAAATGATGCCAGTTTGTTATGTTGACTATTATACGTTACTTGTTTGTTATTATTTTAGGACGCATTTTGAATTTGGCATTGTGAGGTCTTTTTGTCCAGTACTTTTCTGCTCTGGTTACAATTTCAAAATTAATTAATGTCTTTCCTTTTGGGAGTGCCTACTAAACGCTAAACCCATCACTACAACACATATCATCACTGCTATTTCAAAAAGGACATATTTGATTTGTTTCTTTCATTTTTATTTTCTGCGCCTTTTTCAATGTAAAAAATACAACAATGCAAAAAAAGAAATACAAACAAATAGATATCAACCATCCATCCAACCATTATCTGCACCATTTATACTCGGTAGGGATGTGGGTAAATATAAACCTTCCAAGATTAAGTATAGAGCTATATTAATCATAGATTATCTTATAATTGTTCATAGCAATGTCACTATACTTGTCACAGAAAACTGAAAATCATATACCCCAGCACCCTTTAAAACTTCTCAACACTCATGCAGGCGTCCTCACTTTACTGTGAAGTCAAAAAGATGCATTTCCGCAACACTCAGAACAAAAGCGTTATGAATAGAAACAGAAAAAGCTTCCTCATTAAATGAGAGTTCAGTTTCTGTATTGTCACCATTGAAATTGAACTGGCCACCTTTCTTGACATCATTAGTCAGCTTTCAGTGCAGCATTGTCCCAAAGCCAAGACTGTCGCCATTTCCCTTGGTGTTTGACCCTAGGACAGTGATGTCAAACATATGGCCTGCGAGCTGAAATACAGTAAAAGTCTGAGTATGACAAAAAAAGAAGCAATTTTCAAACTCATTTCTATTTTTTTTTTTTTAATGCAAACCAAATGCTCCTTCCCATCGCAAGAGGGCAGTAAAGGAGCAGACGAGCTGACATCCAGCTTTCGGCACTGACACAAGTTAATTCCAGGAAATACACATTTGCAAAATGATGTGTGCAACTAAAAAAAAAAAAACGACTTTCTTCACCATTTAACACAACACCACACGTTTTTGGTCAATGCAACCTTCCCAAAGTGCCAATGCCAAAAAACAAAAACAAAAAACAAATGAACAAGGAGTGCAAGGTTTTCCAAGGAAAAGAAAGACTGAGAATGATTTATTCATCAATGTGACAGTTGGGGTCATAGCTCCCACTTGAGTTTTTATTACGTTTGTGATGTTTGTGGTGAGTTGGTTTGGATGTAAACCTGCATTTGCTTATTGATTAAAACACTTTCATGGCAAACATGAAAATAGTTTTCCACATTGCAAATACATGTGTTGTACTTAGAAAATATATTTTATAAACCATGATAATAATTTGTAGGGTTAGGCTACAAATCTAGGCTGAATGATAAAGCAAAGTACTGAAAATCAAAGCTAAATATTTTGCGCTTTATTTTTTTATTTTTACACATTTGGCATCTGGATCCGGCCCCCAAGCAAGACAGTTTGACATGTTTTCCTGCCATACTTGGTTAATATGTTTTTCATTCTAGCAGGAAAGTTTGGCGTGACAATGGATTAACATTATATTTGTACCATTTTTTTGGCAGGCTGGATTAAAAGGTTTAACAACCGTTGGCATTTGTGATTAAGAATAATACTCCTGTTATGTGGTATCTAGCAAGAAAGAAATATTACTGCAAGATTATTACCACAAGATTATAAAACATATTGCACTATCTGCCGGATGCATGGATTAATTGCCACATTACAACTAACAACTGTCTTGTTCAACAAGCATATGCTACACAATATAACGACAGCCGGAAGATAATCATGTAACGCCAATAAGAAGAAATTAATAGCTTTTTTGTTTGTATACACCATGCAAGACTTTGCAAAAGTCCCTTTTATGAATTGGCAGAAAACAGCCCTTAAAGTATCAACCGTGGCCACCATTGCTACTTGTACAGCAGATGTCAATCTACATCAATGCTCCAGGTGTCTTGTACCGTCTTATCGCAGTTTCTAAGTGAGTTAATAAGGCTGCCTCTCACAGTTAATTACCCCCATCAACAAATGCAATTTTTTTTATAAAAATCGTCTTTTTTTCAATGGAAATCAACCGTCCTGGGGGGAGTTTTTACCCATGCTTAACTTGAGATAATTTCTCATCATACCTTCTATCAAGATTTGGAGGGAACTCCATCCATCATTCTCTGTGATTATTAGTTCTTGATGGATAATTGAGAAATTGTATGATTTATTCTCTTCTAAATGAGAAGCAAAATGCTTTTTTTACTGTAAGACGTGCCAAACAAGCAAAATACTTCGAAGATTTAGTTCTGGGCTTGTCAACAGGACAAGGTCCCACCCAAACAACCACTTTCCAAATGGCTGACCACTGTTTGAAACTTAAGTGCAGGGGGACCTTTCATACGAAGTCAGGAAGTCAAAGTCTCACAATTGACCTCTGTCATGACTCGATATAACTGGATTTTGCAGGCAACCATGCAGAAGTACAAGATAGGCAAGAAACTTGTACAAACCATTAAACAGCTATATGCCAGTGCAGCACCATGGAGCGTGGTTTTAAACCACAGTCTGTGTGAGACGAGGCTGTATTTTCTCTCCAACTTTATTTAACATCTTCCTGGAGAGGATCATGACCGAAGCTCTGGAACAACATAATGATACGGTCAGCATTGGGTGACACAATGTCACTAACCTCCATTTCGTTCATGATATTGCTGGACTTGCAGGAGAATAACAGGAAGTCAGAAATCTGTTCAATCACCTAAATCGATGGAAAAAAAATAATGAATAACAACCCCTAAGGTTTACCCACAAATATTAAGCTCCAAGACCTTGTAATCTGTCAAAACATTTAAATATATTGAACCTATTATATGAGAACTGGGGTCTTAACCAGAAATCATGGCCAATATATCTCAAACTACAGCAATATTACTGGACTTAAAACAAGCTGGAGGGACAAGAAAGTAGCAGTGCAATCAGAGATTAGACTCATGCAGGCGCTGGTTACTTCTATCTTTCTCTATGTTTGAAAGACATGGAGTCCCACAGAAAAGCTGGAAATGAAAGTCCAGGCCATGGATGCGAGATTTTCCTGAAAAATTCAAGGCATTAGCTACGTAGCACATGTGACAAACAAAAGAGTGTGCAACACTATCAGAGGATACATTGGTCTTTACAAAGAACTGTTGTCAATAGTCCGCAAAAGAAAACGGCGTTGGCATGGACACGTCACAAGACCATCAGGACTGGCCACAATTATTCTCCAGGGTACAGTCCAAGGGGACAGGAGGAGAGGACACCAAAAATAACCTGTCTGACAACATCAAGGAATGGACTTGAGCCAGCTTGCATGACCACAAAACAGGCCAGAACTCTTCAGGTTTGGAGAAAGTTGCGTCCTCAATTGTGCCCCTATTACCCAGACGGTTAAGGGATCCTTGAAACATGTTGATAAGATTATGGCTGACTTAAGGTCTCCCTGATGACAGTCAAACAGACCAGTACTTGTAAAAAAATGTTGCAAAAGTACAACCACTAAATGAATGGATACATTAAGACGTCAAGTGAATACAACCAAAGGTAAATACTTCATTCAACTATGTTGACTATATGGATGAGCATAGGGTGCATTTATTCCAAATGAATAATGGGATAAACAAAATAATGCTGTGATGATTAAATATTAAAAGGTATATAGCTGGAAAAACCATCCAATCATGACTTCATATTTAGTGACATATTTTAATAATCTAACATGGCCAAGCCTGTCATTGATTAGACGTTAACCTAGAGTCTGGGCGAGACACCGCAGATGGCAAATCCTTGTATGGCGGTCCTTATGGTATTCAAACTGCAACACACACATTAATGCAATTTGATCACACCAATAGCAGCAACGCGCATTGCTCAAAGCTCACGAGACCGATTGAGGCACATCTGCTCTGAGAGCTCTGCTTGGCAAGTCAGATTGTCTAAACCGGAGAGAAGGGCATTAGAACGTTGCACCTTTAGACTTTCCACGGATTTCGACCCGGTTGGAGAGCCAGCGGACTCTGTCCACTCTTCCCTCGGATTCCAAATGTAAAACAATAAATGCCAAGTACACTCTCTTGCTCTGTCAAAGGGGAAGGTACAAGACGGTTTGGACTTTCTTCAATAAATAACAGTTTAATCTAAATACTCAAAGGGAAAACGTTTTTTTCGTTCGGTCAGAGCACAAGTAGCATATATCATATAAACACAAAAAGATCATTTTTACAGGCACATAATGCTAAGTAGTGTGTATGTCATGATAACTGATTAGTATCACCTGTGCCCGCTCATTGGTGCCAGCCGCTGCGGGCTATCTAATTGGTTCCCTGTCCTTTTTAAGCCCAGTCCGTTCACTCGCCTGTTGTCAGTCCGTTAGCAAACCTCTGTTTTTACAAGGCAAGCACTTTGACTCTGACTCCCGTCGGTCCCGCTTTTTGCACCCGTTTTTCCATCCGTCTGTTCCTGATCTCCCCGTTTGTCTCCGGCTACGACCTGTTTTTTGATCCCGACCAAGTTTGCTCTCCCGTCCTGGCTTACGACCAGTTTTTGATCCCAACCACATTTTTGCTCTCCTGTACAAGCTATCGACCTGTTTTCGCCCTCCTAGACACCGGCATCTCCCGCTCCAGATGATCCACTCCCGTATTCGGAACACGGACCGATCCTGCGAGCGGCTTGCTTCCTGCATCCAGCGAGGACTGGATCGCGGGCGCTGCCCTTCCTATTTCTATCAATAAACTTGTGGTTAACGTTACACATTTAGGTCCTGATTCCGTTCTGGTCATGCCAGTGTATTGTTCAATTGGAGATAAATCAAGTTGTTATATTCCAGAAAAAAAAAAAGTAAATTTATGTGAAGGAGTCCTGTTTGAAGAAATAATTGTGTTACTACTCTGGAAATAGGAAAACAGTTCATAAAGTTCATTTACGCATTAAAAGGCAGCATGGTTGTTTTATAACTTAGCAAACAAACAAAATGTGCTGTTTTTTCATTGGCAGACTTCTTGTCGCTGTGGTGAGGCGGCCTCTCCTTGTGAGAGGTAAGATAATTCTCCCACCATGGTCCGCTGTGTGTCGTAAGAGGCGACTAAAGTGGAGGGAGCGAGGGGACTGGGGATCCTCTCCTCTCTATCTCTACTCTCTAAGAGACAGCAAGGCAAAGAAAGGTGGAAAGGAGACCGAAAGGTCTCGCAAACCCTATATAGGGTCACTAAATGTGAGAAGATGTGGAAGTAAAGCGACTGAGTGGAAGAAAGAGGAGATCGGAAGGATGATGACTAAAAGGTAGGTTGATATGTTAGCCTTGAGTGAAACAAAGATGAAAGGAAAGGGTGAATTACAGCTTGGAGGTATGTATGGTAGAAGGTAGGGAGTTACGGGTGGACATGCTAGAGAAGGAGTGGCTGTGCTTCTGAGTGAGAAAGCAAAGGAAAAACTGGTGGAGAGGAAATAGATATCTTCCAGATTGATGTGGGTGAAGTTGAAGTGGGGTGTAGAAGTATGGATGTTTATAAGTGCATATGGACCTGGTTCAGAAAGAAGCGCTGAGGAGAGAGAGGAGTTCTGGAAGGACTTGTCCGAATGTGTGACAAGTGCGAAAGAAGGGTGGAAAGTGGTAATACTAGGTGACCTGAATGCTAGAGTGGGTGATGAAACGGTTGAAAATGTGATTGGTAGATATGGAGTACCAGTAAGAAATGAGATTGGGAAGAAATTGACTGGGTTATGTGTGGAAAATGAGTTGGTGATTGGAAATACATTGTTTAAAAAGAAGGACGTGAATAAGTATACCTTTGTCAGGTGGATAGTGGCAAGATGGTGGACGGAGCACTGATGGATTATGCAGTGGTTAAGAAAGGGATGTTAAGTTGAGGACTATGTTAGGAGTGACAAGATTGGATAGATAGAGAAATAAAATTGTGAGAGACAGAACTGAAGTAGTCGTGGAACTGAGCAAGCGTGTTGATAAGAGAGTACTCAATTGGTTTGGACACATGGAGAGGATGGATGAGGAGCGAATGTTTAAGAGGATCTACAGAGCAGAAGTCAACGGAAGGAGACCAAGAAGAAGGCCGCGATTGACTGTCGGTCACCCCTCTTGAGGGATATGACCAAAAGTAGATAGATAGATAGACTTCTGAAGTGAACGCCAATAACTATTGGGTGCAAACAGTGCATTCTTACACATGACACATCTAACAAAATCAGGCAAAGCTGTGTTCTTTTGTGCTTATATTTCATTTTCTCAAAAAGTGACTGTGATAACCGTTAGGAATGTCCTGCCATGTAACATTCGAAGCCAATTACAAAATAACTTCCAAATGCTGACTTTTTCTGCTTATACCGTAGTTGCAAATCTAGATAACTTTTAGCAAACACCCTGATTTTTTGCTACTGTTTTTTTTTTCTTTTGGTTACACTCCGAACTTACTGCAGGTAAACTCAGCTTACATTTTCAATTTATTGTGACACACATTGCAGTCGTGGGGATGAAAAATAAAGTACATACGTACTTGCCACTGGCTCAACAGTATATCCATCACTCTCTTGCCTGAGACAGGGCTGCCCATTGAAGTAGAGAAAATTGCAGCTAGAATAGAAATGTGGCGCGTAAAGCACTTCGTTGGAAAAGTTACTTTTAAAATGTATTTTAAGTCCACTTTTTACATCATTTTTTACTGTAGGTGGGGTTTACAAAATGTTAATAGTCTGTCATTTGTCAACACCTTGACCACATAATTTACAGTCATCGTTTTTATAAGGCATATAGCACGCTATCCTCTCTCTCTCATGCTGAATAGAAATACTTTCCTGAACTTTTTGTTTGCATTTTTTGTGACATTTTTATGCTTGTAACTTGCTTTGAAATAATAATTGGGAAAAAATGAGCCTCAACAATCTTAAGTTACTGTGATAGGGAGACAAGTTTAAAGTAGTATATGTGTTAATATGGGACACAGGCTTTGCCATTATTATTGTTTCAAAAAATGTATTAAATCATCTAACAGTAAAATAAAATGTGCTGATAACTTAGGCTTGTCTTGAGAGTGGGTTAGGCGGTTTTCTGAATTTTGTCGTAAAATACATGGTAGAGCTCTCTCCCTCCCGCCCTAAAAAAATCAAAATAGTCAGCCAATACGGCTTTTTGGGTCAAACATGTTCCGACCCCTGGATTCAAAAATCGCTAATGACACCATTTTGCAAATACTTTTCTGTTTTAATATCTACTATAACAATTGTGATGTTTCCTCTCACAAAAAGCATCCAAGATACTGAATGTGGGTTTCTTAGCGGACATTGTTGCCAGGTGTGTAAGAAACTCTCTTGGGATCAGCACAGACAGTTTATTTGGGAAGTTTTCGACACAAGTCAAGGTAGACAACGAGACAAAAGTGTCCAGGGCCCAGGAGGCCAACAAGTGTTACCAAATAGACAGGAAAAAGGTTTGGAGATCCAGTCACTCCAAGCAGTAAAGTCAACAGTCCGAAAGTTATCAACAGTCCGAAAGTTAATCAGGCTGTATAGCTAGTGCACAAATAGTGCGGTCTTTGCTTCGTATGTTGATTTCAGATGGTTAGGAGCTGACTCAGACAATCAAAGCGGCTACTTCTTTAAAATTAAAATGCTTCGCACCCTTGACATTTTTAAAGCTTACATTGACATGAAGACGTTTGTGCATAAGATGGTGGCGATCTTACTTTGGTTAAGCCAATATTCCACTGACGGGAAACATCTGCAAATATAGCTAATTTGCATTTCTCATCACACTTTGTAAGTTGTCATACATGAAGGTGATATCAGAGCTCTTTCAGGATGGTGTGTAAGAACAATGCAGAAGCGCAGATTAGTCCAATCAAACAGTTGTCTTTTATCAGAGCAGTGTTAGTCACACAAAAAGGGAGGCAGCAAGGCGAAAATATCCAGAGCATGAGAGACAAAAAAAGCTTTACAAAATAGACAAGCTGTAACAACCCATAAGCTCTATGATATTAAGTGTAGAAAAAAAAACTACAACCTGTAAAATAGGAACCCGAGTGTGCTGGAGCAAAGAATAGAATCAAAAGAAGCTAACAGTGTAATACAACAGAAAATGTATTGAAAAATAAAAATAGGATGACGGAACAGAAACTTCAACAAAACAAATTAGGACCAGGCCAAGAGACTAATGAAAGTATGATCAACCAAATAACAGCTAAGAAAGGAGCCAGCTAATCTGCCTAAAGTTGCACTGAGTACAAGCAGTGAAGTTGACAGTCCAAAAGTTGATCAGGCGGTATTTGTAGCCTGGCGGGTCAGACAGGGGTTTGGTAGGTCAGACAAGGGGTTTGGTACATTGGGTAGACAATAGCAGGGGTGCTTGGAATGTAGTGTGAAAAGGTAACGAACTAGCAAGGAACCAAGGGGGTAACTACTAATAAAGGAAAAAGGACAAGTCGTGGTAGAGGGAAAACATAGGTAAACTAAAACATCTGTATGGGGGAAAATGTAACCCTGAAGTGAGTGACCAAATGAGGTAAGTTTGAACCAGAGAGACAGAGAAAGATAGATAGATAACATTCAGAAAAACTGAACTCAGTGCAAGATTTTACAACCCCTGAATTAAGTTTGGTGCAAAACGTGTATTTATTCATCCTAAAAGCCACTCTGGATCGTGACTTTTGCCTCAGCAACTCCCTGATGTGTCACGCTGGCAGCTGTCTGACACAAAATGGTTTGCAAGTGTGCCATCTGACGCTTTGTTGGCCATTTCACCCTCTCTTTGTGACAGTGTCTTCTTCACAATGACTTCCAAACTGACAGTCTCTTAACTACCTTGCCCATGTCCCGGCTTCCAAATATTATCATTACTGTGAGGTGGGATGTCATCATTTCCAACCCTTGGAGCATGGAGGCGCTTACTGTAAAGTGGCAACGGTGCAGTGTTTCTCGGCTTTGTGAAGAAAACGAGACATTAGAGCAGCTGCAGCCACAATGGTTCATGCACACCCAGGGCTATTAAAGTGATTCATATCCATTTCCATCTGTTTCTAAGACAAATGTGGATTCATATGACTCAACCTTCAGTGCCCTTTGGTTAGCAGAAACGAGCTCTGTTGAGGCCGGGATTTTCGAAATGTCAGAATCGTAGATGAGGGAGAAAAATGTTGGAACTCTTCGGACATGAAGATTTAACAGGGGATTGCTCCGTTTCTCGAGAAGGGAGATTAAATTACTGCACGAGTAAAGAAGAGGAAGTCTGGTCACTGGTACTTCATTTTATGGTTGCCTCGACTGGACCTGTCCATATCAGATAAATAGCAAAGGGAGGACCAAGCGCTCTCATTATTATTTCACCTGCACTTCACTCCATTTGTCCCATTTGGCCTCTTGGGTGCAAGTCAGAGAATAGACTCCTATGTCCATGATTCCCTGCTTTCAATTTAAAACACATTTATCGCCAGTCTGTCAGACAAACCCTCGCAGCATTGCAGACAACCTTTTGTTTGCCCCAGCACCTACGATGACCGATATGCTTATCAATTTTTGGGTATTCATACATATGAAATATTGCTACAATTAGTACAAACATGTGAAAAAAGAGAAGCGTTATCCCTAAGTGCCAAAACATAAAAAAAATGTTTTGCGTATCAAGCCTCAGGGATATATTTCAGTATGATAAATTACAATTAAATGGCAGGAACAACATCAATCAGATCTTTGGCCACACATCAAGAGAGACCTTATTTTTTCAGATGAATTGGAGTGGGCAGCCCAAAGTAGTGATTAGGCACACTGATGCAGTGTAGTGATAATAAATATGATATGGATAAATATTAATAGACAGTTGTAACTGCTTAAGAGAACTTATTACTTAAAATAAAAGCTGACAATGTCCCATTGTCATCGTTTTTGGTAGGGTCTGGCATGCCTCATTAGCTTGTATTTGGGATAGGTGTGTCCAATCACCCCCTACCTGTCCCTAATTACCCTCAATCTTCACAGGGACATTTTGGGACAGCACTCAGAGCTGGGTGATTATGTTGTGATATTGCAGTTGACCCAAACGCAGGAAGCAGGAAAAAGGCTGCTTTACAAATATCATTCAATTACAAAATCATCAAAAAGTCACAAATGGTGAAAAAAAAAATGTCTAGACCAGAAAAACAAAAAAAACCAACTCAAACACCAGAATGGAACTGCTGAAAATCAGCCGACCCTGAGTGCTGTACAAAATGTCCTTATGAAGGGTGACGCAAATTAGGGACAGGTGTGGGGTGATTGGACACCCATTCCCCAATTACAAACCAATTAGGCGCCCTCTGGTTGACAGAGTCGCACCAGACCCAAAGAGTCTGGTCGGAGAGGGATGATGTTATGTACGTGTTCGCCATGTTGACTGAAAGTTCATGCATCCATTTAGTGTTCTTGCAAGCAAAGTGTCCCTGTGTTCATGGAAAGCATTGTTTGAATATTGGTGGTATCCAAAATGCACCAAAATCTCAGTTCTGCTTGAAATGCATCCTTCCACAAAATCATGTGTTTCTCAGTTTCATTTTGAAAACCAGTATTTTCAAGAAACTTAGAAATGTTAAACGATTGTTCACTAAACAAACTGTGTTTCTAAAAAAAAAAGATGAGGCTTCAGGCTTTCTTTTGAGATGTCACATAGAGTATAACTACAGTTGAGCAATGAATCAAAATGGCAAAATTGGCTGTGACCGGCTCTTCCTATTTGAAAGGTACATCTGGCATTGAATTGTGTTTTTTTTTTACCATTTATTTCATTTAAGATCCATGAAATTTAGATTTAAGTGTATGTTTTTGTTTCGAAGATAACCCTATTTAAGGGGGTCCTATGTATGAATAAATAGACAACCAAAACCCCTACTACTAATACTCTAAGCGTCCCAGTAAGACACTGGTACCAATATTTACATAAGTATTTGGTTTGACTCAGCCAGGGATTGAACTCCTAACATCCCAGGTTTAGAGGCGACACTCTATGTCAAGGCCACCGGGCTGGGCAAGAAAGCAATATACAAACTGCAGCATAGAATATAATAGAAAATGTATTGTTTTAACTAAATTAAGTCATATGACCATTTAAAATGGCAATTACAAAGACAAGCACATGATACTACTACCCCGAAAGAAATCGCAAAGGAAGAATGCTTTGTGTAAAATGTGATCCCTATATTTTTAAACAACAACACCAGGGCAACCATACAGATATAGAAAGTCATATTTTTGTGTTTCTGTAATTAGTGGTTCCCGCGGTAAGGGACCGCAGATTGATGTGGATCATACATAAAGACAAGTGTAGCGTTTATGATGGAATATTTCTGTTGTTCAATTTGGATCTATAAATTGAGGGCTAGATTTGTGTGTGAAAATGTAGGATTAGCATGAGTATCTTGTAATATTAAATATAGCACTGTTAAACATCCTATTCTGCTCGAACCCGGAAGTGAGTGACCAAATGATACATGACGTATTATATGAATAATGTTGTCAAAAGCATAAACTAATTTCTCTTAAAGTGTGTCATAACTGTTTCTGGGCATCACTGTAGCAAAATAGTAATGACCTGAAGTCTGGAGATTATAGCAACTGGAATTGAATCTAGGACAGAGTTGAGCTGTGCATGGACTACATACAATTGCCACCGCATCATTCCTTGACGCTATTCTCTCCAAATGACACACTGTATGAACAACATATAAGAACATTTGCTACACTTTTCACAATTCTGATTTATTTACCACCAGCAAAATTCAAGAAAAAGGTCTGCTTTCGATTGTATTTGATACAACTTGACACTAATGGCAGGCCTGCCCGAATACTTGCACTTCATGCCACTCATGGAAGCCCTGGGAGATGAACACCCAGCCATCGTAAATTTGCGACAATAAACCAGCCTGTGCGAATGATCGATACCCTGAAGCCAGCATTGAAGGATTGTGTAAGAATTGAAGAAAGCAAAGCCCAAATCTAGAGTAGTACATAAATATACAAGTAACAACATGATTTATCCCAAAGTACTAAAGGTCTTTTATTAACAGGGCTGCCTACAAATCACTTTCAGCTGATGTTTAGGTGAATACGCTCACAAAAACAAGATATGTATTTTTTTAAACAAACGTTGCCTATTTAGTTTGTTGTTTGCAATATAAAATGTGATGCTCAAAATGTGTAAAACATTATGTTCACGAAGGCACAACACTAGATTGCACACGTCATGATCCTTCTTAGATGATTGGATCTTATACTTTTGCTCTATTACTTACCTCAAATCTATTTTTAAACTAAACCTAGTGTTGTCAACCAGTTGAGCAGATAGCAAATAAGCACTTATTAGCATGACAATTGTTATGATGAATGTGAGTAACATGAACCAGTTACATTAAATTCAGTTTCAAGGCCAAGTATTATCAGGGTTCTACCACAATAGGTTGTATTTACATTGTTTGTTTTCCAGCAAATAGCCCTTCGTGGCTCATTAGATAGGAAAGCAATAATCATAAAAGATGTGGATGATGTTAAAACAATGAGAATAAGCATTTAATTAAGCTGAAAATAGAAGAGCATGGTAAGACATTTTTGAAAAGTATTTTTTAGAGCACCACTCTGAGAGAAAAGTGTGCACTGTAAATATACACACACAAAACACACGCACACATTTATATATATATATATATATATATATATATATATATATATATATATATATATGCATATATATAATGTGTATGGAGAAACCAGAGTGACTGGAGGAAACACACAGGCCCGGGGAGAACATGCAAACTCCACACAGGGAGGCTGCAGTAGCCGGAATCGAACCTTGGACCTCTACCTCCCAGGTGTCGTGTAGCCGTGCCTCCCCCGTCTTTCTCACCACTATTATACAGTTAAGAAATTTTCTGGTAAACCAAAATATAGAATACATATACCAATAACTGAGTTTAAAAGGGGTGTTGACCACCTGAGTTTAATGGATAATACCTGGATTCAATGTTCCTTCAAATTTTCCACGGGTCTGAGCGTTCACACAAAGTCGGTGAGCAACTCTTGAAACAACAGTGAGCAACAACAATCCCAAGTGTGGCAACTAAGTCATTATCAAACATGTCCAAAACTTGACATCAAGTTACATTTTGCTGAGTTTCCGGCAATGCAAAATTTAAAAAAAAATCACTTTTGAATGAATTTACTGATGAATTATTGCAAAGATTGCACGCCCTACAAACATCATTTGTTTTTACAAAAATTATTTCACAAGATTTCCATTTCTTTTTTTTCTTGTTATCTTTTGTCGCATAAAACTAACATTTTTGGGGGCTCATTTAGTCGGTTGCACGATACAGAACTTTATTTAATCACAATTTTAGTGGAACTACAATGATGGCAACAAGATTGACTTGGTATAATTGAAAATTATTTGAATGTAACACAAACTTTTTCCCTGTTGTTTTTTTCAATTTTTTAAACATTCCTTTATTTTTTTCCTAGCTGTTACTTTTTTCTCTTTGTTCTCTATTTACTTTTTTCTTTTTTTTTTCTTTCTTTTCTTTTTCTGGCTTTTTTTTCTGAATTTTTCCTTCTTTTTTCGCTTCCTTCCTTTTTTTTCAGCTTTTCACTACTTTTTCATTTTCGCATTTTTTTTCTTTTTTGTTGTATTCCCCCCTTCCTTTAAGTCATTTTGTGCTCAATTTACATAATATTTCGTCGTATAGGGTTTAAGGAAACAAAAACAACCTGAAGAGCCGTTTGGGACCTGAAAGAGACAGTTCTTTTTGGTGAGCCGAGCTGAAGAAGCCGGTTCTCGAAAAACTCTACTGACTTTACTCAACTTTTTTCTACTTCGACCTTGACTTCCAAATACCGCATTTAGAACACAACGTCAGGGGAACCCTTGTATTTTTACCTTCTTGCATTGTAACTTTGACTTGATTCGCTTCTTAATTAGCAAGTTCCAGCCCTGATTTTTGTGAGCTGGGTAGATTATCTTGTGCGCAGAAAAGCTCTGGGTAGTACGCAATTGCGCACACACGCAGCTTAGAGGGAACATCGCGCTGGATAGATTTTTTTGTGCGCTGAGAATGTGCGGGCAGTGTGCGATTGCGCACGCGCACAGCTTAGAGAGAACATTGCCTGCATACTGCTTTTATTCTGGTGGAGCTGAGTACCACATTGTTTAATGACAAAAATGGTCATGTTTTCCCATTCAGATAAGGACACTCATTTAGAGATGAGAATCCCCATGGTGTAATCGACAAATATGATGATACAATTTCTAGAGTGCCTTGTGCTAGAGGTGTGCTCATACTGAGGAGATATGGAGGCTGCCCTTTCCCCTTGACAACAGAGCTTACTGTGAGTCCCAATCCAACATCAGATAATGTGGCTTCCAGGTTTGTCAATTTCATTATCAGTGGGGTCAGTTCCCATCTCCTATTTCACGCTTACCGAATGTTTGTACCAATTATCCTCCGCCAAGAAACAGCAATGTTTTATGACAAAAATGCCATTGTGTAAGGTCCACTTGTAATACATATTTTCTCCCACATTTGAATAATGTTTCTGGAAAGAAAAATATGGTTAAAAAAAAAAGGTCACGACGGTTTTGCAAAGTGGCACATTTTTGAAAGATAGACCACAAATATATAATTTTGTGATTCTATGCCAAATGAAAGAGTGTAAAATGACCTCTAAGAAGTGTAGAGTTTCTACGTTGTATTATTTACTGATTTCATCATTAATCATCAGCCAGAAAATGAAAGTTTCTACGTTGGAGGCCCATAAGTGTGGCAATAGAGATGGATCCACCCTGAAGCATTTCTGGATACAAAAAATATCTCACAATAAAATAGGTCATTAGATATAAAATGCTATTCAGACGGGTTTAAAAAATCTAAAGACAGTAATTGCTTCAACGGTGATCAAACATTTTATATATAGTCTACATCCGCATAGAATTCTGGACCAAGTAGCCTTTTGTTTTTTTTGTTTTGTTTTTGTTTGTTTGCTTTTTTTGTTATTTTCTAATTGAAGTTTTTCTCACAGTTAGACCCCTTCTAACGAAGTATGTTCAGTACATAATCACATTTCATGGATACCTTAACGGACTTGAGTCTTCAGTGCACCATTTTCTGTGGTCTGACTTGGGCAAGTACAGCCTGGTGGCAACAATCCCTGTCCAGGCCTGCTTTCTCGGTAGAGGTTTGCTCTCCCACATGAAACAGTTAATACTGGTTTCCATGGTTACCAGTAGCAGGAGAAGCCTCTTGATATGACTCAGATCCAGCACTTTCATTAACTGCTCATCCTTTTTGTCGGTGTAAAGAATCTTCCTGCTCTTCAGTAATGGGCTGACTCTCCCACATGAAATGGCTAGTACTGGTTTCCATGAAGACCGGTATCAGAAGATGACAACTGATCTCACTCAGATACAGCACTTTCATCATCTGGTCACCATTGTTGTCCATGTAAAGCTAAGCTTCCCCCATTCTGTGTATCCTCATTATGTTCACATTTACACTGTACAATGTGTGTTGCATCACTTCATATTTTTTTGAAAAACAAACTCTATAGCAATGATGATGCATTATATGATTTTGTGACACAATAAAGGCGCTTGGTCTTGTAAAGGATTTTGCAGTTTGTATATTGGTAAATCTATATTCAAATGATATATACATTTATTTTGATTGTTTTTTTTTTTGACCTACGCATTAATGAATGGATGGTTGTACTTTACATTAAATGTTTTTATATGTGGCCTTAATATGCCACGACTAGTTATTGTTTGTATTTGAAAACAAATGGGCTGCGGAAGACTCTTCAACTTGCTCGCAGCACCCTGAAAGCAGCTGAGCTCAGCCAGGTGGTCCTGCTTTACTGCTCTGTAGTCTCTAGGATGAAAGAGGAAATACGTATAATGGTTGAGGTCCTTCATGATGCAGAGCGTCTTTTGTGCAGCTGTTGGTGAAAATGTCTGTAGTATGTCTTATTTTTTTTACTTTTTTTGTTTCTATTATGTTTGAAAATAACTTTAATTCATTCATTGATTCAAGGTTTTTCTGTGACTTTGCATCCTAAATTGTCTCAACAATGAACATAGATTGTTTAATGAGCTTCAATTTGAATGTTGTTTAGAGATCTACAACCACAAAGGGTTCTGCTGGGGTGACACCTTGACTCCAAACTATGGTTAAAATTGAATCCTATATACAGTATATTGGACCATACATTTTTTACTTCACAGTTGTCTTTACTTTGTATGTACAACAATGGCCTCTGCCTAGAGTATTATACCGATGTTTTCCACAACCTCTATTTGATCTCTACGCAAGAGGTACTCATAAAAAGAGCCATATATGGCTCGTGAGCCATATGTTCCCCACCCCCTGCTTTATAAAGTTTTCTTTTTGCAACTTGCATTTTGCCCAGAACTCGGGATAACAGAACTGAACCTAGTGTGATCAGGATTTTCTATAGATTAGTCCAATCATCCATGAAATCTGTAAACTATCCAATGTCCTCAAATGATCAAATCAAGAAATATTTCTGTAGCCAAAAATATCATGAGAAAATGTAAAATATTTTAATATTATTTTTTAATGGATACCAGGGTTCATTGCCCTACCACTGCCTTTACCTTGCAACAATGTACATCAAGTACAAAAGCAGACTGTCTATGGCTGTCCTTCTTATGTAAAAACTTAAGATACAACTAATTTTCGGATAAATTTGCAGAGCAGTGCCTTAGGGCCCTGTTATGATCAGCCAAAACATTCTTCAGACAATGGGGCTCAAAATCTGACAATGGTTGTACTGCTCAAATTATAAGGACCATTAAATTATACTCCCAGACCTCACTCCCTAGAAGACACAACTGGATTCCTTTTCTACCTTGGGGAACTGCTCCTATGTTGCGCAGCCAGGACAAATGAGTACTGTTAGTTACCTCAGCTGAGATGACTTTTTGATGAATGTGTGAATATATAATGAACAATAAAGCTATAAGTCTAACATATCCACCAGCACAATACCAATCTGTTCAATCCTTCAGAATTTAGATATTAGTTGACAGTAGACGGATCAAGAAAAATATATTGACGTAAAGCCAAAATTTAAGGGTCACCACATAGCCACTCCCGTTAGTCGCTTGTACCTGTTCTTAAAATGTTCATCTGTATATGGTAAGCCCAGACCATAGAAAGACTTATTTTAGAAGAGTGATCCTAAAACTTGGGAATAACAAACAACTATTGTACCATTATCCGTTGTCATGGCAAAGAACGTGAAACCTTTACTATAACCAGCTGCTGGGAAGCAGCAAAGCTGATACATAGTTCCAACCAGTCGTGCAGAAGTACAGTGAAATGTCAAAATAGTTGAAAAAAATCTTGTGAATGAAGGAATTTGAAAGATTCAAAGATTCCTGTTCTAACAACAGCTTCAAGTAAAAAGTGAAGTCAAGTCAAGTCATGTTTATTTGTATATCCCTTAATCACAAGGAGTCTCAAAGGGCTGCACAGACCAGAGATTATTGCAAACCACAGACTATTAATACACCATCCCCTGATTTAAAACCTACATGAGGGCAAAAACCTCAACATGAGAAAAATGAAAAAACCTTGAGAAGGGACTGCACATGGGGTAATCCCCCTTCCAGGATGACCAGGCTGCAATCGATGTTGCAATAAAAAATAATACACAGATATTGTGAACATGAAATATAGGAAATTCATAAGCTATAGAATAAAAGTGTGTTTTAAGCCTAGATTTAAACAGTTCCACTGAGGTTGCGGATCAAATCTCAGGGGGAAGAGCATTCCACAGCACCGGGGCCAGAATGGAGAACGCTCTTATACCTGCAGTTCTCTTCTTGGCTCTTGGGATCACTAATAGAAAAGCATTTTCTGTCACAGAGCTGAGCGGGAAACAGGAAATAAGGAGCCATTCGCGTAGACGTACTCAGAATTTATTGGGGGAGGATAAGGAGGGTGCGCACATTCGATCCGGGGATCGATGGTCGCGGAGTGGATTAGAAATACAAACAAAAGAAAAGTCAAAAATAAACGGATCAGACCAAAAAAACAAAACAGGATCCAATGCAGGCAGATTTACAGACTAGCCATTTCTCAGAATCAAACAGAACTTGCAGAAATCTCACAGAGGTTTTACCAAAGTTTAACAAGTATAGCAAACGCTCCAGCAAAGCACAGTTCAAAGGAACGCGTTTAAGTACTCCAAGAAGCAATCAGTCAAATGTGTCTCAGCCGGTGTTTATGGGCGGAGCCAACTGGGAGCAGAGGCAACCGCGCCAGAATCCGGCGCCACCCGGCTGGGACCAACTGTGTGCCATGGCAACCGTGCCAGATGTGATATTTTCAGAGTGACGGCTCCGGACCAAAGCATAGGGGGAAATTAAATCTGTCAGATATGAGGGAGCAAGTCCATGCATGATTTTGTATAATACCAACAGAACCTTAAACAAACATCTTAAACTAACAGGGAGCCAAGGCAGATTAGCTAAAATCGGGGTAGTGGGATCAAACTTTCTTGTCTTAGTTCAAAGCCTCGCTGCAGCATTTTGTAGCTGGTATAGTAAGATATTATTGTCCACAGTGTCAAAGGCAGCACTAAAGTCCAGCAGCAGCAGCAAGAGTGATGAAGCGCCGGAGTCCATTGCCAGTAGAATTGGTTACCTTAATCAGCGCTGTCTCAGTAGCGTGGTTAGCCCTGAATCCTGATTGCATTGATTCAAAAATATTGTTCTCGGATATAAAATCATTCAGCTGCTGTGCCACAACTTTTTCAAGTACTTTAGAAAGAAACAGGTTTGACACAGGTCTATAATTACATTAGCTCTCTGGATCAAGCTTGGGTCGTTTCAGTGTAGGTTTAATAAAACCGGACTTGAAAGGCGCTGGAACTACACCTGGGGAGAGTGATATGTTTATACGATTTAGAACTGAAGGTCCAAGGACCCCAAAAAGAAGGGTGGTTAATCATCTGTACATTCATTTCAAGACAACTCTTGTTTCATCTGTGTTTTTAAATTGAACTCCCACACCGTAACAGGGATGGTTTGATGATATGTTGAATCACAAGAAATTGTAAGATTCTAATCTAAATATTAAGTGCTGCTAAACATCTGTACATTCAATTTTTGGTTTTGCTTCTCCACAGAGTTGTGGGCATGTTGAAAATGGCTGTAGAAAATAAGCACTGTTCATTTCAAATGGATAAAGCTGGAAAACCATAGGAAGATTTTGAAACCCTATATTTGAGCCTAAACCCTGGTTGTAAACACTAGCTGGAACTAATAAAAATGCTTTGAAACCGTAATCTGGAACCCCAGAATGACATTAAAAACCCTACTATCTAACCCAAACCCTAGTTGGAAACCCTAACGCAGGGGTTTTGCAACCCAACATGCTGAAAAAGCCCCCAAAAAACAAAAGAAAAACAACAACAAAATGTCTGGGGCCTAAAAACATAGGTCTTTTTACAGGCTAATATTTAAGTTAGAACGGAGGGGATTAATACATAAAAGTTATTACTTTAAATAGCTAATATCTATTCTAAATATGTAACCAGGATTGGAAAATTGTCAAGACCAGAACGGAGACAGGACGCACTTGCGTTACGTTTCTCTCAGTTTTATTGGAAGAAAGGAAAGGGTTGCCCCCATTATCCGGTGATCGCTGGGTGCGGTAAGCAGGTTGCTCCGAACGCGGAAGTGGAACTTCCGTGGCGAGCGATGGCGCCGTCGGGAAAAACAGGTCAGTAGCCGGGACAGGAGAGCAAAAACGTGGTCGGGTCGGAAGCGAGTCGTAAACCAGGACAGGAGAGTAGACGTGGTCAGGATAAAAAACGGGTCGAAGCCGGGGGACAGACAAGCGCAAAAAACAGGTTGGAGCCAGGGTCGAAAAAAAGTGTAAACTGAGGTTCGCAGATGGACTGACAACAGGGGAGAGATAGGAGTAGGTTTAAATAGGGACAGAGAGCCAATCAGAGTCCGAGGCAGTTGGCGCCAAAGGAGCGGGCACAGGTGAAGCATATCGGTAATCATGACAGAAAATGAAGTTTCTGTCATGTTAGTCCTTCATAAACGATATAAAAACTATAATGATGTATTGTCCCCCATCTTTTCCGATTTTTAAATATTTCTGGTTTTGCTCTTGCTACTGGGTCTCCAACATGGTCCAAAATAAGTTTATTTTGTTATTTAATATTGGACACATGCAATGGCGATTGCATAGGATTACAGTTTGTTATTTTGACTTTTTTGACTCAATGTTGTCCGTTGTTTTGACCTTTATGCACTCTTTACATCATTTTCAGTTTCGGCCAATCATGTTTTTTGATGCCCACACACTTTGGGGCAGATCTGCTTTTGTATCCTAGGTGAGTTAAGAACACAAAAGGGCCCAGGGGAGGGCTTTTAGATCAGCTTGTCATTTTTTTATCTGAGGGTAAATTTCCAGGGAGCATGTGCCTCTAGAGCCATAGGTTGTTGAAACTCGCCCTAGCTCAAAATGCTTTAAAATGATCTGCTGGAGGCATGTGTCTGGTTGTTTCAATTAAGCGGCTATGTCTAACTATCATTATAGTATAAAGTGTAAAAAAAAAAACAATTGCAATATGACTCAAAGTCACAATCCTGAAAGCTGTCTATCCTTGTTAAACTACTCTTTCAAATCCAAAAATATGATTTTCTGCGTCCAAATAATTGCTGTGATTGGTTGTTTAACTGGTAGCTTGAAGTCAGCTTTTTTAGGCATTACTCTTGATTTTATGAGATGCAGCTGACATTTGAATACAAATTCCATCTTGTTTACAATACAATGTCCAAGCCAACAATATTAATATATGGTAGTATTTTATTACACCCCTAGATTTTTAATATGAACTCATTAGATCTACAACATCAATCATTGTTCTTACTTAACCTTCATCCCCCTTTGAATGATACTAGTCTCATTGTATTAGCCTTTGGAAAAGGAAAAAATTATTACTCGCCATTTTGACATATTATTATGAGTAGCACAGCCTGCTTTTGTCCTAGAATTCTACAGTCTTCTCACTAACAGTGGAGATTGATGCACAGATATTCCTCAGTGTTCGCAGTTAATGGGGACCAGAACCAAGTGAAAATCCGCAAGGTATTGTCGCAACTTTATGAAAGCTCTCAAAGGGTTTAACTAACCTCAAGATGGCATCATTACCGAGTATCCATCCGTACTAAAATAACAATTAAACATCCACAAATGATAACACACAACACAAAATTGCAGTTGAATTATTGGTTTTATTGTATTTATACAAATGTAAAACGACATTGGAGAGCTTCTCCTTTCAGGGTAAGGAAGCAATTTAGAGAGCGGCTGTCTAGCTGCACGCTGGGATTGAGCCACATCTCTGGAATGATTAAAATAAAACGCTCCCAAATGTAGCGGTTTTCCACTGTGTAGCTCCAGGTCATTTGTTTCATGGCTAATGGACCTGGCGTTAGAAAGAACAGGGTCTGCAGCGGTGTCTTAACAGAGTTGTTAGCCCAGCCGTTAGCAGTTGGCCGGACCTGCAGCCAGGCTATTGATTTCCCTTCCAACGCCGCCTCAGTCGATTACCAGACGTGATAACAATACACACAGCACCCACTGGCATGTATCTGCGCTCTTCTAACTTTCCTTGGAATCCGATTTAATTGATGAATTTATTTGACACCATACACCAGCCTATCACAGTTGTGCACACAGACAGTCTTACCAGCCAATCACAGTTACGGAGACGGACAATCACACCAACCCACAAAGAGTGCTCTCCCTAATCAATCCCTGTTGTCTGCAGAAAACAATATGTTGATATCAAAAACAATAAAGTCAAAATAAATTCAATTCAAAATCTACAAAGAAGAGAACCAGCGTTAACTGAGGTGTGAAGTCTTTCACAACACTTTGGAATTGTAAGACTTTACCTGTTGATGTTGCAGTGCAGTCATCGCAGAGTAAAACGGGAATTAGGGAAATTAGCATACATCATTTGGGGAATCCTGATGTTCCCTATTTTGATATGCTGCCACCAATTCAAACTACATGGATACACATTCTATACACACTGTATCTGAATATAATGCACTCTTTTAAAATGAACAATTCAAAGAAGCCACTGTTAAATTTATACTCAGAAAATGTTGTATTAGCTGTTAATTTTACTCTAATAGAGTGTTAATACAGGTATATGTTTGCTCATAAGTGAAAGTGTGCGTAGGTCATTGGAGCATTGTGCTTATCATTACTTCATTAGAAAAAATGTCACTCCAGCTCCTGGGTCACCAGCATTGTACATGATACGTTTTAGTCGGATTTTTCATATTGGAATAATACAATTAAAATAAAACAAGAACATTTCTGATTTGAGTCCCAAACTGGCAGCATTTGGCATTAATCAGCACCCGAAACATATCTCGGTATTTCATAAAGACTGGTGATTGCTCGCCACTTGACTGTTGGAGCTATTTTGAGAAAAGTGTAAACGGATGACAATGTGAGCATGAAAGTGGTTTATTTCTTGGGAGCAACGTGATTGGAATTCTGGACACACTAATGCTTATTGAACATGAGGGGGTCTTTGATGGATATCAATGTGCTCTTCGGTAATGTGCAGAAAGCAGCCAATCCAAAGCTTAGCTGCCTGATACGAGGCGGGAGACTTTGACGACCGGTTAATAGTGCGTCCCAGGAGCAGACAGGTAATCCATTCATGTGGGCAGTAAGGTAAATCTTTAATTAATACGCATAAATGGGGAGGAAAATCACGAGGTAGAGTGGCTAAGCATCGTAAAAACTTAAAGTCACAGATTTCCACTTCAATGAGCTTTGAACACTGCAGCTAACTATCCAGTTGTCTTAAGCCGTTTAACAGGATCTTATTATTAGTACATATACTATAGCTAACTGCTAGAAACACTACAGCACTTGCGGCAAATACAAATTAATAACACAATCTAATAGTTATGACAGACCGACCGGTCTACTTTCTTTTCAAGGATAATTATTATTATTTTTTTGTCACTGTTTTGAGACTCCTGAAAGGCACTACGTTACTTCAACAATTTTGCTTCAAATATTTTTTCTCTTCTGTCCCTTCATAGCACCAATTGCAACACATTTTAAACATGAGCATCTGAGACCTCTCGTATTTTTATGAGTGTACATTTGTTGGCCTGTCAAGGGATGGACACAACACAGGAAAAAATGCCTCTACGAATCTAGTCGTTAAGGGAAACCCACCACTCTTATAAACCACGCCACTCTGTTGGCATATTACAACTTTCTATTTACGTGATGCTTGAATTAATTAAAAAAATAAGTGTAGCATCAAAGTAAAAAATGTCAATTGAAATTTTATTTGATGAAACAGTGTTCTTGTTTGCCCGCGTCCCTGCGTCCTAGACACATCCTTTTTGCTGGGGACGCTGTCGGGTTTAAAAGAGACAAACCTGGCCCCACGGCTGACCGAGGAATTCAGGCAAAGGCAAGAATTAAAGTTTTGCTACTGCAGTAGGAAAAAGATTCGTCAGCTAGATGCAACGTGGCACGTTTTGCTGTCCGGATCTTTCTGGTCTACTTTCGGTTCAGTAGCGCATTTATTGAAAAGTCACGCATGCTCATTACATACAATGAAAAAATACTGAAATGCGTTGATCTTTGAGTGAGGCTATACATGTGTATATGTGTGTGTGTGTGTAAATTATTACTTGTGTATTAAAATAGAAAAACAGGTTAAACAAGTTAATTTCTTAGCAAGTTAATTTGTAACATAGGAATCTGAGAAATACACAATAATTAATAGTAGCTTACTTTACAGACGCATAGTGTCAAATCAACGTGCATCCCCGGGACGCGACTTTTTTGACACAAAATTGTCATTACTACCCGATTACTTTTTTTTAAACAAAGATTTACCGCACTCCAAACTTTTTGTCAGGCAGATACGCCATTGTTGTTTTTGTCTAGCGGTTCGAGTTTTCGTCTGCACGCGGATCTCGGCAAACGAGATCTCGTTGCTCCAAGATTACGTCTTTGTTGTGGTGGTCGTTGTCGAGGGAAGGTGAAGGTTAAGTATGCCTCCGAAAAAACAGTTAGTATTAGTTAAAAATCAACACAAAATTGGTAATTTCTTCAGTGTCAGTAACAAGTCGAAACGTAATGCAGAGAGTGATAACAACAACAATAATTCCAGCAAAAAAAAACGGCAGAAAAATTCTTCGGAAGTTCGCGGCGGCAAGGTGTGTTGAAGCGAACGATTCGACGAAAGAAAAACAAAAGAATACTTCATGCAAGAAAAGGATTTTTCTGCCAAAATGGACTAAATTATATTCTGGTTACGCTATGAGGAGTATGATAATGGACTGGACCTTGAGAAGGCATTACAACTGTGGCGGCACAGCAAACCACGAAGAATATATTAACTGAAAAATCTGAAGTGATAACTGCTATGTATTACCAATTAACTGATGATTAAAACTGAATGAATATATTGACTATTTTTTCAGCAATATTATCTTGTATAATGTACAATATTTTTGTGAACTGAAAAATCTGAAGTGATTACTGCTTTGTATTACCAATTAACTGTGATGATTGAAACGGAAAAATATAGATTAATATTTCAGCAATATTATTTTGTATGATGTACAATATTTTTGTGAACTGAAAAATCTGAAGTGATAACTGCTTTGTATTACCAATTAACTGTGATGATTAAAACTGAAAAATATAGATTAATATTTCAGCAATATTATTTTGTATAATGTACAATATTGTGAACTGAAAAATCTGCAGTGATAACTGCATTACCAATTAACTGTGATGATTAAAACTGAAAAATATAGATTCATATTTCAGCAATATTATTTTGTATAGTGTACAATATTGGTCGCTGGTTCGCGCCTCGGCCGAGACATACCTAATTGGTATAATGGCGGCGCCCTCTGTTGGCTGCGGCTGCATCGACTCGCTACAACGGGTCAGGTGTATCGACATTTCCTTCTGTGTACATTGTTACAAAGAATGACAATACAAAGGAAATTATTATTATTATTATTATTATTATTATTATATTGTGAACTGAAAAATCTGAAGTGATAACTGCTTTGTATTACCAATTAACTGTGATGATTAAAACGGAATGAGAATATAGATTAATGTAATTATTTCAGCAATATTATTTTGTATGATGTACAATATTGTGAACTAAAACATCTTGAAGTGATAGCTGATTTGAATTACCAATAAACTGTAATGATTAAAACAGAATGAATATATAGATTTATATTATATATATCTGTCGCCGATTTACAATTTCAATCTCGATAACACTAGATTTTGGGGACCCATAGATCTCTGTTAGGACCCATAGATTTTTGAGCATGCGAGTCCCTGGGAAGTGATACTGCCTTTTCAGATTAAAAAAAAAAAGGATTGTCGTTCCCAATACAAATAAACAGGTGTTAATATATTGTATTAACAGATGTTTCATTTTATTTCCCCAATCATTTTAATTATTGTGTTTCAATTGTTTAAAACTAATCACTTTACATTAAAAAAATAAAGAAAAACAAGTGAAAAATATTTCTCTACCCTAGCTGGCCCTTGCCTTACTTCCATCCATCCATCCATCCATCCAGTATCTGCACCGCTTATCCTCAGTAGGGTCACGGGGCTTGCCTTACTTTTTATAACTATTTTTACGAAAGGACATTGCACATAAAATTAATGCCAGTCTCCAAGCCCTACCGTGTAAATATTTTTGCCTATCTCTTTTTATTTACATTACTTCGTTATCCCTATTACGTGTGGTCTTTATTATGTGATTTTCTTGTTTATCCTAGAGGGTCATGTCTAATCTTGTTGCAAATAGTGTTCACTACGTTGCTATCAATCACAATAAAGACTGCTCTGTTTTATTCTATTCGATTCAATTCGATTCGATTCGATTCTATTCAACATCACCTGGGGTTGAAAATTAATATATGAATGAATTTAACGAACTTACATTTTTTATTCACTCAACTTTTGAGACATTACCCTTGTCTGGAACTTTTTTGTAAACATTTTGTTTTTCTGATTGAGTTATGACATGTGAATTGAATTAAGCTACCCTTTTCTATTGCAAATGAATAACTGGGATGATGTTAAAATTACAAACAGAATCATGAAAAATCTATGTCCGTCATATTATGGAGAATAGATGTGTAATAATAGCGTAAAGGGGATTCCCAAGTCCTCTTATGTGATCAAGAAATTCTAAGTTTTGCTGTGTTGTGTGTAAGATTTGGGTGTCTTGTGATTGTTTTCGTAAGCACTGTATATTTTATTCAACCTGTTTTCTTTTTGGTGGAGGGCCTACATGTTTTTGTTTTAGAAAATATGCTTAAACATCCCGAGCTGAAATATGATCCAGATACCACCATGGATAACTGACTGGTTTATTATATTTTTAATATAGGAGACCTGCAAAAGAGATTGCACAGGATGCCAGCCAGATTGTTATTTTGACTATTATACCCTGTTGTTTGTTATTGTGACTATTCTGCACTGTTTACCTTATTGTCACTATTGCCAAATCATTTTTATTTTCTCTGATACCCACATAATTTAGGGTGGATATGCTATTTGTAACCTAGGAGTTTCTATGAAATTGAGGGCTCAGGGGAGGGCTGTTTAAACAAGTTGGAATCTCTTCTCTGAGGGTTGGGTCCTCTACTGTTCGCCTTGGAAGTTCAAAATTGATTGTTCTCTTCTCTCCTTATCTTGAGTGTTTACTGAACTATCAACTTATCAATAATCTTGGACAAAGAAAATGCTGCAGCTCCAGATTTCAAAATGAGGTGAAAAAAAGTGTTGACATGGTTCTAAACATTCCTGCTCTTTTTAAGACAATAGAAAGGAAATGCTAACAATCAATCCCCTCTTTAAGGCTCATTTGAACACATTGATTAATGCATCTGCTTCTTTGGTTGTTGTTTACTGGACTGTGACCGTCCACTTATTATACGTGGACTTGGGAGAGTCGTTGGGGAAATGATGGGAAAAGTTTTGACAAAAGGTCCACAGGAAATTGCATCTATTGATTGACAATAATGAGCCACATTCCTTTGTTCTTGGGATACTGTTGAAAAGAAAATCTGAACATGAGTTAACCCTCTAGGTCCTGATATATTATACGTGCTTTATAGAAAGGCTGTTTGGTAATAAAGTTAAACTGTATCCTTACTAAAAAACACTTGCTGTTTGAGTAAACAACTTGATGCATAAAAAAGTAACTACCGTATTAATTTGTGTCTTGCTCACATTTCATTTTATTGTTAACCTATTGCAGGCGTGTCACACATGAGGTATTACAGTAATACAGTATTTTTGCAATGATTGATCAGTAGGAGAGTAAAAAGATATCTGCCCGCAAAACACTAGCTGCAACAGGAATCAAACCCTGGCCCCAGCAGCGAGAGCGCTGAATTTTAACCACTAGAACACTGGTGATATTGATCAGTTTTGGCAACTTTTTCCTTATTCAATGTTTGACGTCGCAGCCCAGCCTAATACTACCATGAGCATAATATAATCCATCCATTCCTTTTCGGCACTGCTTATCCTCACTAGGGTCTGCTTAAGTCCATCCCAGCTATCTTTGGGCAGTGGACACTCTGAACTGGTTGGCAGGGCATACAGAGACTAATTACATGCTAATTCAAACCTAGGGACAATTTGGACCTGCCAAATGTTTTTGTGTGTTTTTTGCATTTTTTTTATCCTTTTTTAAATTGTTTATAATTGTATGTGTTTGTTTTGCTGTCGGTCACCCCTCTTGAGGGATATGACCAAGGTAGATGGATAGATGGATAGATTATTATTTAAAAAATATATATATTTGCCATACCTAGGCTAAAATGCTCCCAAACTTTAGAAGTTTTGGTACACATACTTGATGTTGACGTCACAATTTCTGTACATTTGTGTTACAGCTTGAGACAGAGATGCTATTGTGTACAGTCTGTTGGAAAACTGGCGACAATAGTCAACAATGAATCCCATTGTCAACTATTTATATTATCAATTTTGGCGTTAATGTTGACTTATAGTTGCAGCCCTACTGGACACTAATTGATATAACGATTCCTGTTTTCCAGGCGAGCCATTGGCAGAGAGGACCGGCATTCCACAGGGGTACTGGAGATTTTCCTGGGTAGCTGAAGACAATCTGAGCTTTTCTAACAACTGGATACCGGCGTCAGGCAAGTTGCACATTGTTAACCTTGCTCAGCACGATGGATAGGCCGAGCACAATAGCTCCACTGCAATTGGTCGTGACCTGTCGCATCAGTTTTCCATCACAACAAATAAACATCTCTGTCTTGCCTCCACCTCCACTTTTACATGTAGGCAGCCATTGCTAGGACCGTAGATACATGAGCAGGTTCAATAACCAATGTGTCTATGCAAAGTGGTTGCCCTAATGTCTGCATGGGCTGCAAGTAGAACGGGTAAACAGATCGTTAAACAAATGCAAGCATGAAACATCTTTAACATCCACTACTGTGAACTTTACATCCCGGTCTACATGTATCTATAAAACTTTACTGTTAGCCCACACTGCAGAGAAACCCCACTACTCTCCTTTCCAGCAGTTTTATGCGCTATATACCACGGTAGGAGAGGGACTGCCAAAAAAGATGAGTGTTTAAAAGTTTTTTCAGGTAAAATGTTCTGACAAACTCATTGAGGCAAAAACATAATGCATACGAATGGTTCTAGTAGTCATTACTGGAAAAAAAAAATGAATTTTTGGCATTTAAATTTGTTATACATACCTTGTGTTAAGAGACGTTGGTGGGAACACCTGTAACTTGAACAGCTTCCTGTTCTGTTTCTAAGGTTCAAGTGCACGGATTATTGTATGCACACTTTTAACAGACATAGATAAACATCTATAGTTAATAAGCCAAAGACAAAGAAATTTTGTTTGATAAACAGGGACAAAAACTTGACTATAATATCCTTGACCTAGCGACTAGAACAAGCATGTCACTCTCAGTTTAGCCTTGGGGCCGGATCCAGACTTTCTGATTTTAGGCAGACTAAATCAGTAAACCTGGGGAAAAAACAAACGAAACAAAAACTTTTGGACTCAAGTCTGTACAATGTCACCAGTCACTGAAATATGGCATGCCACATATTATTGGCGGAGGTAGGTAGTACCGTACATTTACTCCGATACAGTTACTTGAGTACATTTGGAAAATGTTGTACTTCTATGAGTATTTTTAAATCCCTATACTTGACCTTGAGTAATTAGGTGATGAAAAAAAACTTCACTATCTTAGCCAACATTGATTTCGTTACTTCGTTCCTTAATACATTTCCACTTAAGCAGGTGTCTATCTTTATTATTACGGAGATCTCCACCAGGCTCTACCATGTTTAACCAATCAACCATAGCAGCCTTATCACTTGACCATATTCAACTTCAGCGGGGGAAAAGTTGTTTATGGATGAAACAGATCGAAAATGTCGCTTAGCAATACTGACTATGAAAACACTGAAGTGGAGGAGCACCCTTGGCCTCAAATGCATATTCCCCTTGAAAAGGGTGCCAAACACCAGCTACAATATGCAATGTCAACTTTGTTCAAGTTCATGTGCTAGCTTGTTGTTCTGCTTGCAGAGCCTGTTAGGATAAAAATGTGTTACTTGGTGCTACATGTGCTTAATTTGCATATTTTATCTATGCTCGATGATTGCTGGGATGGGCTCCAGCACCCCCGCGACCCTACTGAGGATAAGCGGTGTAGCTAATGAGATGAGATGAGATGAATTTATATTTTATTGTTTATTAAAGCACTTGAATTTACGTTGATTATTTTAATCTACTTTCACACTAAATGTAATTTGGATGGACTTGGGTAATTTGATGTTCTGATGTTAAAAAAAACAATACATACGACATTGCTATAGTTACTCAGTACTTGAGTAATTTTTTCACCAAGTAGTTTTTACCTTTATTCATGTGCATATTTGGATGACTACTTTTACTTCTACTTGGGTAATATTTTTTTCTGAAATAACAGTACTTTTACTTGAGTAACATTTTTGGCTACTCTACCCGCCTCTGATCCTGGGAAAGCTTAAACCCATGTGATTCAATATATGCTGACCATTGAAATGTAGTCATCACAGATTCATCACGATCAGTCTAAAACAAGATACCCAAAAACTACAAGTCCGGTGTACCTTACTAATTATGTTCCCTTGCAATCATCAATTGAGTTGAATGTACGCAAAAATGAGGTTGTTACTTCCAGGATTGTCTAGTGAATCCACCGTGTAAAACAGGGCTGTCCAAACTTTTTAGAAAGTGGGACTGATTTGGTAAGCTAAAAATGTGTGAGGGCAAAAGATTTTTTTGATCATTTTAAGTCACAGTCTTTTATGAATTCACCATCCGTAAAAGGGATCGAGTGCTTGGAGATCAGTGTTGCGACCTCATACTTTGTCTTCGTAGCATTTTAATTTGACTAGAGTTGTTGGGTTTATTTTGGGTACATCCCATCAAAAGGGGTGCCTTACTAAAGGTTTGATTTCCTTTATTGGATCCACCAACAGGATTCAGTTATTCATACAGTCAGTCAGAAAGGTTATAAACCTACAATACAATAAAAATAATTTGCTTCACTTTCATTTCAAGTACCAAAGAAACAATAAAGCAATTAAATTATTCATACTTTCAGGCAATGTTTACTATCCTAATTCCCTACAAACAATAGAATAGAACAGCTACACTACCCATAAATCAAAAATAAAACTGCGGTCATGTGACCATACCGAGTCTAGACTGTGAACAGCAAAACTCAAACAAAACAGCAATCACAAAAAGAGCAATATTAAACGGCTTAAAGCATCATAAACCAACACACACACGGAAATAATAACAACAACAGTCAAACTGGAGCAAAATGAAGGAGAACTTACAGGTGGCGTTTCACTTTCCTTCACACACGCTAACGTTTTAAGTTCTCTTGACTAGAGCTCCAATGCACATTAACCGGCACGCTCCCATTTTAAGTTCTGGAAGCTCAGTTGTTTCGGACATCGGTGAAAACAATACTCCAAACTAAACTTTCCTTTTTCGTTTAAAACTGCCAGGTATCTGGTGATTTTTTTTTTGTACAAATGTATTTTGTAAAAATGTATTTTGTACAAATGTATTTTATAATGCAGTCAACATTACTTATAAACAGCATGTATTTAATGAAGAATGCTGCAGGCCAACTATAACATCTTAACTGGCCCGCGGGCTGGACTTCAAACATGTGTGGTGTAAATTATGCACTCAAAAATACACAATAATGCTGACTGATAAAAACAAAACAAATAAAAAAATTGCCTAAAAGCATTTCTGCATAATAGGACGTGTCTTGTTTTAATCCATTCGTCTCGCCACATAACTTTCGTTTACAAAAAACATACTCGTAAAATTATTTCCAATATGGCCCTAAGCCTCTGTCTTTTTTTCATGGTCCACATTACACATTAGCCTATATTGATAAAAAAATATATTGCCTTTTTAGCTTTCGCCAACGGTAACCGTATAAAATGATTATAAAGACATTGGTTACCCTATGAAATTCCCAATATAAATGTATACATTTTTTTATGTATATTAAAGTCAGAGCCGAAAATAAATGTGTGGAAATTTTACTCAGGATCTCTTTTCACGCACCATTGTCACACTAATTTGCAAAGGTTTTAGTGTTGTAAACCGGTCCTCTCCAAATGGCCGCTTTTGAAATGGCCTAAGCCTACCCTTACATAAGTGTGTGAAATACAATGTTTAGCTGTTCAGATTGTGATTACATTTGACAGGTTAAGAGGTAAAACTTCAAGCTATTGGCTCGCCTTTTTTCTAACCAAAACGCCGATGCTACACTTAGTATGAGGCATTTTATTGCAAAAAAAAAATACATAGTTGAGAATAAAAACGTTGAATTTCTGTGTTTTCCAACTCAGATTACTCAAAATTAGTAGCACTTGCAGGGGGTATTTTAGTTTGGGGCACTATTTCAAAGTGTTATCTTTCAAAAGAGACCAAAACTGTCCATCTTCTTTAAACGGTTCAAGAACAGCATATGCTTTACTTTGGGTACTTCTTGGATTGGGAATATAGGCAAAGGAATTATCAAGGGGTTGATATATATCTTTGTATTTTTTTATTTATTTATTTTTTTTATTTTGATATATATATATATATGTATGCTCAGAAAATGATGCCGGACCGGATTAAGTCATCCAATGGGCCAGGTCCAGCCTGTTGGCAGTTTTTCCTGACATGCATGAACTAGAACGTCATCAACAACAACAAAAGATGAAAGGTCAAAATGATATATTTTTTTGTTAAATAGTGTAGGACAGGACATAAAAAAAGCTTATCCTGTTATTTTTGAATCATTTGCCATATGTTGTCTGCATAATTAAGATCTATTTTGTATTCCAAATTGATTTAGGTATTAATACAGTATGTCTTACCCATTATAAATATTTGTATCAGACTTAAGCTATTTTCACTTCACATTTTGTGTAACTTACGCAATCAAGCCTTATTTGCAATTAGGACACACTTTTTTGTACGAATTAAAACAGTCACAGTCTGTCAATATCTCAGCGACCTTAGACAACCTTATAGGACACAGCGCTTAATTTGTGCTCCAGTTGATGAATGTGTCAGTTTCATGAAGGGCTCATTAACAAATCAACACTCTTGTTAATTCCCTTGTCTCTTACTATTGACAAATGCTTTCCTCAATGCCTCCAAATACATTTCACAGACTCTTAGCCTATGGTACGAGTGCAGCAATATTTGTGGACTATCCATCTATTCATTATCTGCACGGCTTATCCTTGGTTGGGAGGCGGGGGTTTTAGAGCCCATCCCAACTGTCTGCGGGCAGTGGGACACCCTGAACTGATTGCCACCCAGTCGCAGCGCACAAAGAGATAAGTCACTTGCTCATTCACACCTAGGGAAAATGTCAACCAATTAACCTGACATGCATGTTTTTGTAATATGGGAGGAAACCGGAGTGACTGAAAGAAACCTATGCAAGCATGGAAGAATAAGCAAATTCTCCACAGGAAAGCTGGTATCTTGATTTGGTCCCATGGCCTCAGAACTGTGTGGTGGTCACACTAACCACTTCCCCGCCGTGCCGCCTATTTGTGGACTAATCTATTCTAATTCTATTCCAGTTAACAGTTAAGTGTTTTGTGGTTTTAAACATGGATGGCATGCTTTGAAAAAGTTGAGGGTTTCCATCCAGACCATTAGTTGTTTATCTTATTTTTTTTTTCTAATTTTACAAACAAATAATTGTTAGCATTGATTGTAAATAAAAGATAAAACATTAAAAGAAACATGATATAATAAATTAATAGAAATCTTCTGCCAGTAACTACTAAAAATTATTTTTAATTAATCATAAAATATATATTTAAAATAGTTAAAAATATCTGTCAATAAAAGGAAGTCCTAAAACAAGTACATTGTTGAAAATTAACATACATATATACCTTAAAGGATGGATCACTTGTAAAATATATTTGTAATTATTTGTAAAATAAGAAAAAAAAAATATGAATTCAAATTATTTGTTTGTAACGTAATGAAATAATTATTTTATAAGTTAAATCAGATAAATATTTGGAATGATCAAAATTAGCCCTTGTTACTAATAACAATTTAGTACACGTATACTTAGAACAAAAGGAAATATTTACCAGTAACTAAGAAAAATTGTTTTAATTTTTTTTTTAAATTTGAAAAAAAATATAATGTTTAAAACATCAATGCAAATTATGCATTGGTATTTTGTCAAATATATTTTGGGGGGAATAAGATTAATTAGATACATACAACTAAAGAAATACCTGCCAGTAGCCCCAGAATTAATTTCAAAATAAATAAAAGACACAAGATTTCAAATCAGCTTGATTTGCAAGTAACTTATACAAATAATTCCCCAAAAAAATCATAATAAAAAGCAAAATTATCCATTCATAAAAAAAAACAATTCATTTCAAAATAAATTGCAAAAATCATACCGGTACATACAATTGTAAAATACATTTTGACTAGTATCTATTGAAACAACTGTAATCAATTAGAAAACAATGTTTAAATGAGCACAATTATTTACCAGTAACAAGTAAAAATAATTACCCAAAAAATCATTTAATAGGATGAATATTTAAACCAAAAAAGACAACATATAAATGATCAAAATTATTATTTTTCATTTTTATTAATTAGAATTGAACATTTAACTACAAGTTATCACAATCACAATGCTTGACAATGCCACATTGAAAAACTAATCCAAGCAAGAATCGTGATCACATTTTAATGCAGAAATTGTCCTTGAGTTGACCACTTCTGCATCCAAAGTTTTACTAGCCTGATGACTATGCATGCACTGCGCAACCTTGTGATAGTGCCGCTGTGTAATTGTAAGTTTATCAAATGTGTGACGATGATAAAAACAACTTGCCTTAGCAGTATTCAACATATAAGAAACAACACTTTGATTGAATTATATATAACTTAAATAAATTGAGTTGAGGCATCAGGAAGACTTAATAGTTCTTGCATAACTTTAATCAGGATCCATGCCAATTTATCTCCGGTGTACAGAAAATGGTGTACTGTATTTTTCATTTGGCGATTCCATTGTGTACAGTATCGTCAACAAAGCAAGTGTTATGGAAAAAAAGTTTCACGTCATTTGCACAGGATTTATTTTTCTTTTTTGTCAAACCACATATCATTTTACTTGCAATCTTTGCAGAACAATATGCCTTGTTAATATTATATGATTTGTAATACTAGTCGTGGTAAAGACCGTGTTAATTTATCAATATGATCATCGGATTTTCATACAATACTGTCACGGTTGCCATGGCGCCCAATTGGCCCCCGCCGTGTGTCGCCAGCTTTCGTCACAATTGTCATGGCGCCCAATTGGCGCCGCCCGTGGGCGCCAGCTGGAGGTTGTTGACTGATTGGCTCCCTATAAGTTTTTAAACTCTGTCCAGTCAGCCCCCTTTTGTCGGGCAGTCTGCGAATCCCTGTTTTTACACAGCAAGCCCTTTTTTCGCCTGTCCTGTGTTTTTGCTATTGTTTTTCTCCTGCTACGATTTGTTTGATCTCGATCACGGCTACTCTCCTCTCCTGGTTTTCGACTTTTTCCGTTCCCGACACCGCCATCGCTCGCCACGGAAGTCCCACTTGAGCAGCTGAGCAACCTACTCCCCGCGACCAAAGATATCCGGATCGATTGTGCGCTTTCTCCTTTCTTCTCCCCAATAAAACTGTTAGTAACGTTATGCGAGTGGGTCCTGTTTCCTGTTCTGGTCCTGACAGTGCGGACCGATCACAAAATGGACCCAGCGAACGCTCACACAACCACGGATTTGCGAGAGCTGGAAACTCCCTACACACTGCAGCAGTTGCACCGGACAGAGGGCGAGGTCTGGCGATTGTCAGGTGAGGTCACCATCCTTCAACTGCTGTTCCAGTAAAATCTACAGAGCAAGCGGCGCCAGCAGAAGCAAATAGCTCAGCTGACTGAGCACCTGTCGCGTCGGCTGTTGGCAACAGCCCTGCCTCCTGGGGGCTCTCCTCCTTCCGGGCTATCGCGTTTCCCGCCCATTCGTCCCATGGACTCGCCTGCCATTGTAATTGCTGTGCCTCAAATGGGGTTTCCGGGAAGATTTGGGGCAGATCTGTCCGAGGTCCGCGTAGGCCTTTCTGCCGCGCATGTCGGCCTCCCCGCCGCGCATGTCGGCCTCTCCGCCGCAAACGTCGGCCTCTCTGCCAGGCCCGGCGGCCGGCCTACCATACCCTCTGTCTGCTTGCCTGATTCGCCTGTCTGACCGCCTGACTCATCCGTCTGCCTGCCTGACTCTTCTTTCTGCCTGTCTAACTCTTCTGTCTGCCTGCCTGACTCGTCCATCTGCCTGCCTGACTCATCCGTCAGCCTGCCTGACTCGTCCATCCCTCTGCCTGACTCGTCTGCTCGCCTGCCTGGTCGTCTGTATGCCTGCCTGACTAGTCCGTCCGCCTGCCTGACTCGTCTGTTCGCCTGCCCAACTCGTCCGTCTGCCTGCCTGACTCATCTGTCCGCCTGCCTGAGTCGTCCGTCTACCTGCCTGACTCGGCCTTCGGAGGCTGAAGTGGGGCCACCCTACTCGGGGGCATCTGCCCATTCTGGAGAGCAATGTATTTTGTTTTTTGGGTACTTCTGGAGCCATCCCTTGATGGGGGGTTCTGTCACGGTTGCAATGGCGCCCAATTGGCCCCCGCCGTGTGGCACCAGCTTCTGTCACGGTTGCCATGGCACCCAATTGTCCCCACCCGCCTGTGTTTTTGTTTTTGTTTTTCGACCTCGACCATGGCTACTCTCCTCTCCTGGTTTTCGACTTTCTCTGTTCCAGACACCGCCATCGGAAGTCCTGTTACACAAGTGGGTCCTGATTCCTTTTATGGTCCTGACAAATTTGATACTGCAATAGCTTCTCGCAAATCAAACTTCCATGAAAGCAAAAGACGGGGACAGGACCCAATAGCGTTCATTTAACTCAGTTTTATTGAAAAAAAGAGAGCAGTTCTTGCTTCCACAATCCGACGATCGTCGGACACGGGCAGCTGATGGCAGGAACACGGAAGTGACACTTCTGTGCCGAGCAGGGATAATTGTGGATGGCAGGAAAGCTGGTCGGTAACTGGGACAGGGGAGCAAGGGCGGTAATCGAGTCCAGAAAAAAGGTCGGCAACAAGTATCAGACAGGAAACAGGGCAAGACAGGTCTTGGTCGGCAACAGGTATCAGGCAGGAAACAGGGCAAAACAGGTCGTGGTCGGCAACAGGTATCAGGCAGGAAACAGGGCAAAGCAGGTCAATGGCCGGTACAGAAGAGCAGGGCAGAAACGGGTCCAGAAACAGGTCAGCAACAGGTAATCTGGCAAGAGAAAACAGAGCAGGAGATTGTCGGAGGGTACGGTGCTTGCCTAGCAAAAGCGTAGGTTCGCAGGACAGTCTGACGCCGGTAACAGAGAGCCGGGGGGTTTAAAAAGTGGCAAGGAGCCAATCAGCGACCAGGGCTGTCTTCTGAAAAATGAGCGAAGCACAAGTGCCCTGCCATTAAAGGAACACTTTCACAATAGCATTTACAAAGCCTCTGCCATTCTCAAACTCTGCAAACATGCTTCACTTGTCTCCTTCTCCATCGTCTCGCTGGAGTCTTCCTGTCTTTGTGAAACTGGAGATTAAAAAAGAGCCCCTCACTCTAGACCGGCGGTGGATGCGTTACTCAAAGAGTGATAACTTACAGTTACTAGCAAATTGATTTAAAAAGCTGAATGCGCTCATAGCTAAGTGAATTGTATATACAGATATAAGTTAATAGTGGCAAGAAGATTAATACATGGAGTTTATTTGGGTAATACGTGTCTAAACAAGGGCATTGTTGAAAAGAGTTTACTGCCGGTTTGTGTCCATGCACTCAATGCCCGACGATTCTCACCTCACTGCATTACTACGACTACTTGTCATACATGGCCGCTTACCCAAACTCTTTTGCCTGATATAGTAGGTGGGGTATTCCTCCATGTGTTGGACAAGAATCTGATTAAAGCCACTTCTGCCGTCTAATGGTGATGTATCATACTGAAACCATCCCCAGAGGCTTAATACTTACCACTGATCAGCACCAAACCATTTATAATATTTTTCTAAAATAAAACAATAAAAATATATTTTTTACGTTTTTGCACTGAGGGATAATACTTTTGCCACAACATATTCACATGTTATGGCATTGAATGAGTATGTATGAGTATGTCACACAAGGGAGTACACCTCTCCCAATTCTGCAGAGATCTCATCATCATGTTTAATGGAAAATCACTGAAGAAACATTGTTTCAACACAATGAAAAGAAGTATGTAAACAAAGGCCATGGCTCACTGTAAAGATATCCAATGGTCTGATGAGACAAATATTCATCTATATGGTTTAGATGGTGTGAAGCATGTGTTCGGGCAACCAGGTTAGGAATACAAAAATGTTTGTGTCGTGCCTAAAGTCAAGCATGGTGTTGTGAATGTTATGGCTCTGGGCTGCATGAGGGCAACTGGAATTGGGGAGATGCATTTCATGAAGGGATACACAAACTCACGGATGTACTTTAAAAAACTGGAGCAGCGAATGATCGCCTCCCTCCAAAAACTGGGTCCCAGGGCAATGTTCCAGTATGACAATGACTCCAAACATATTTTTAAGATACCAGGGCTTTTTTAAAGGGGCTAAGAATTAGGGGAGGGACTAGCCAAGCAGGTCTTCATATCTAAATCCTAGAGAACATCTTTGGGGCATCCTCAAGCGAAAAGTTTAGAAGCAAAAGACCTTGAATTTCCCCCAGCTCAGTCATACGGTCATGGAGGGGTGGAAGAGCATTGCAGTGTCAAATAGTAAGTCTATAGTGAAGTCCATGGCTACGAGGATTAAAGTGGTTCTGCAAAATCAGGGTGGCCACAAAAAATATTGTACATCAGGAACTTTTACAGTGGCACGCGAGGGGTTAATCAGTGGCACACGAGCACACGGCAAAATAATATATACTGTATATATATTTTTTTTCTTTCATGCGCATTTTTGGGTGAAATTCAGGCATTTTCAGTTGCACCTTGTCTTATTTAGAGGCTTTACGGTAGCACCCCTCTTCATCTGCTCCGTGTGTGGGCGTGTCTGCGCCGCACCTCGCAGAGGAAGAAGTATCCGTGTTTTAACCCAGCAACAGAAACACAGGCGCGCGATAAATAAACGAATCACAACAGCTCCTCCAGCGAAAAAATCTCAGCCAGCTGGACAGATGACTAAGGCTTTGTGCAAAAAAATTACCGTGCTGTTTGTGAATTATGCCTCGAGAGTGTTGTACCTCACACGTCAAGTGTTAAGTGTCATTACGAGATGAAACATAAATTCAAGGCGGACACATTAAAACACATTGTGTCCAGCTACGGCAGCGTTGTACCTCGCACGTCAAGTGTTAAGCGTCATTACGAGATGAAACATGAATTCAAGGCGGACACATTAAAACGCGTTGTGTCCAGCTACGGCAAACAAACACAGACCCTGAAAACATTTGTCACTGCTACAAACGCCACCACTGAAGCAGGCTATCACATTGCTCACTGCATGGCAAAGAACAGAAAACCATTTACTGATGGCAAACATATTAAAGGTGTGTGGGTGTGGGTGTGTTTGTGAGTGTGTGTGTGTGTGTGTGTGTGTGTGTTTCAAGTTTTGATAGTTTCTAAAATAAGATTTTATTGATGAATAGTTTGGTAGCTGTCACTTGATTTTGATTGTAGTTCATTGTTGATGAAAAATAGTTGAAGTCACGGATGTTTACAAGCCTTTCCACATGTTGCTCACAGTCATTTTTTAGTTTGTTGATGAACAAGAATAGTGGAAGATAAATTGGTCAGTTATGCAATTTCAATGTATATCCAGTGTCTAAAACTCACGACAAAAAGTTACCAGACACCAGGGCAGACAACTCTGAAAAGTTGCCTGCCCAGCCATAAAGTTGCCTGACGCATTTTTCACAACTTGAAACACAATAATTCAACTAATCGCGAAAAAAAAAAACATTGTGGCAAAGTAATAAGGATTGATAATCAGAATATATAACAGAACAACACTTTAAAATTAAGTTTATTGAAAATCTACTTATAACATTCATTACATGTATATGACATCACTGTTTTACATCTGCCATCACTATGTACCTGTATTTACTCAACTTCTTTCATGCAAAGTTTGCGTTCCATCATCTGCTACAAGCCACGGGAACTCCTCTTTCTACAGTGCTTTTAATGTACGTTTACGTTTTGTAGCGTCATAAATATTGTTAGCTTCTTTTGAAGATTTCTTCTGGGGCTGAGGTTTTGGCTCAATTCCTGTTAAGGATATGTCAGAGTGTGCAGTTTTCTCATGCATGAGAAGATAAGCAGGACATTGTGGTTCAGCCTTCAAGCATATTTATTCCTCAACAGCAAGCAAACAACAACACGGCTCCATTCAATACAACATGGCGATCAACAATTAGCAAAACGAATGACGTCACGCAATGGAAAACGTCTCACCACAATACCACCAGTAAGAGCGTTATTAAATTGACAAATCCTAACAATTCCTAACCACTTCTCAATTTTTCTTGTGTTCCATGTGCGTCTACTTTGGAAAATGCTTGGGGTTGTCCATCGATACGATGATGACCATCTTCTTTTAATTGTGAGTCTGCTGATGTTTGAAGAGTCCGATCCTGGATCCACAGATGCGGTTACAGACAGAGCATGTGAAGGGGGTGCTGGGGGGAGCAGGGGTGGCCTGGCGAGCATGTCTCTTTGCACGCTTTGCTGCACGGTGTTGCATGCGCTGTTCCTCCATGTAATCCACTCCATGTGAGCAGTGGGAGCGCCAGAGGTCTCGGCAGGAAGCAAGTTCCTCCAGTGAGGAGGGGTTTATCCGACATCTCTTCAGGATGTTCTTCATTTGGTCTTTGAACCGCTTCTTCTGCCCACCAGCACTGCGTTGGCCTAGATGTAACTGACCATAGAGGATACGGCGTGGCAGTCTGTGGCTGGGCATTCGAACAACATGCCCCAGCCACCTAAGTTGGCGTTGGGCCATAATGGATTCCATGCTGCAGCTGCCTGCCCTCTCCAACACCTCTGTGTGCGGCACTCTGTCCCTCCATGTGATGCCAAGGATCTTCTGAAGACATCTTACATGGAAGGTCTCGAGGCTCTTCAGATGGCGGCTGTAGATAGTCCATGCTTCACATCCATACAGTAATGTCGTGATACATACAGCTCTGTAGACCAGCATTTTGGTGTGGAGTCTAATGTTGTTGTTTTGAAAGACCCTTATCCTTAGTCGACCGAAAGATGCTGATGCTTGCTTGAGGCGGCTCTGGATCTCATCATCCAATGAGCAGGTGTCAGACACTATGCTCCCCAGATATTTAAAGGTGGGCACCATGAGCAGGTGTTGCCCTGCTGCTGTGAGGGTTATTGGGTTTGGTAAGAGGTCAGCACTGAACTGACAGAGTACCTCTGTCTTCTGGGTGTTGATCGTCAGTCCCATTCTGGTGTATGCAGTTACAGCTGCCGAGAGAATGTTTTGCAGAGCCTCCGGTGTATGGGCAACCAGGGCACAGTCATCAGCATACTGTAGCTCAATGATGGTCTCTGAAGTCAGTTTGGTAGTTGCCTGTAGCCTCCTGATGTTAAACAGGTTACCATCAGCCCTGAAGTTGATGGTAACTCCAGCCTGCTCCTCCATCCTTCTACGTAGCAGTGTTGTAACACAGACGAGGAAGATGTTGAAGAGAACTGGAGCCAGCACACAGCCTTGCCTCACTCCAGTTTCGACGCCAAAGGGCTCTGAGCTGTGTCTTCCAACTACCACTCTGGCCGTCATCCCTGAATGGAACTGTGCAAGAATGGTGAGAAACTTGGGTGGACACCCAAATCTCTTCAAGACTTGCCACAGTAGGTCCCTGTTCACTGTGTCAAATGCCTTTGAAAGATCGACAAAGGCGATGAACAAGTCCTTGTGCTGCTCCCGGCATTTCTCTTGGAGCTGACGTGTCACAAAGATCATGTCGACTGTTCCCCTGTCCTTTCGAAAACCACACTGTGACTCTGGGATGACGCGTTCCGATATTTTGGAGATGAGTCTGCGGAGCATGACCTTGGCAAGGACCTTTCCAGCAGTGGCCAACAAAGAGATACCCCTACTGTTGGAGCAGATGGATTTATCTCCTTTATTCTTAAAGATGGTCACAATGTTCGCATCTTTCCACAGTTGCGGGACACACTCTCGTCTCCACACCTCTGAAATATATTGAAACAGTGTCCGTGTACAGAGGTAGCCTCCTACCTTGAGAAGTTCAGCTGGGATGTTGTCAGGTCCAGGGGATTTATTGTTTTTCAGGGTTTTGACTGCATGCAGGATTTCATTGAAAGTTGGCGGGAGGTCGAGGTCTGGCAATGTAGGATGTTCAGGGAGCTCTGAAAGGACAGTTGGGTCCACTGGGGTGGGCTGGTTGAGCAGGGTGTTGAAATGCTCAGCCCACCGCTCCACTATCATAGCCTGATCCTTGATTAGAGATGTTCCATCAGCAGATCTAACAGGTGCCAGTGAGCAGTGTCTGGGGCCATAGATGGTTTTTACTGCATCATAGAAACTGTGCATATCGCTTCTATCAGCGTGAGACTGGATTTCATTGGCTTTTGAGATCCACCACTCATTTTGCAGTTTTCTGAGAGTTCTCTGGGCCTCGGAACGAAGGGCTTGCCATAGCTTTTTATGGAATTGAGATTGTGGGTTGTTCAGGGTGGCTCTGTGTGCCTTGTGCATTCTGTCCAGGAGGGTTGAGATCTCTCCGGCATTCTGGTCAAACCAGTCCTGGTGTTTTTTAGTTTTAAAACCAACGGTTTGGGCTGCAGTGTCAAAGAGGGTGGTAGATATAGAGGTCCACTTCTCATCCATCCCAGCCTCTGACATGACCAGCTGCTCAATGTTTGCCAGCCTCTCAGCTAGAGAGCAACGGAAGTTGTCAAGGGTGTCGCTACTGGAGAGTTTGGCACAGTTGAGTGTCTTCCTCTTTGAACCACCATGACGTGCTAGGGGCCGGACATGCATTCTGACCTTTGTCAGAATCATGCGGTGGTCGGTCCAACAGTCTGCCCCACGCATAGCTCTTGTAATGAGCACGTCCTTCAGGTCAGCCCTCCTCACGATCGCGTAGTCAATCAGATGCCAGTGTTTGGACCTGGGATGCATCCAGGATGCCTTATATTTATTCTTTTGTTGGAAGATGGTGTTTGTGATGGTAAGGTTATGTTCCGCGCACAGACTAAGAAGTCTCATGCCATTGGAATTAACTTTTCCAATGCCATGGGCACCAATCACACCATCCCAGTTTTGCAAGTTCTTTCCGACTCTTGCATTGAAATCACCAAGCAGCATGATTTTGTCATTCCTCGGGATGTGACTGAGGATGTCATCGAGTGCCTGGTAGAAGCGATCCTTCTCTTCATCATTCGATGGCAGTGTTGGTGCATAGGCACTAACTAATGTGACATGTCTGCATTTTGCAAGTGGGATGCGAAGAGTCATTAGTCTTTCACTGACACCCACTGGTGACTCTGCGAGCTTCAGCAGTAGAGTGTTCTTAATTGCAAAACCAACTCCGTGAAGATGGTGTCCGCCCATGGGGTATCCCTTCCAAAAGAATGTATAACCCTCCCCCTCTTCATTGAGTGAGCCTTCCTCAAGGAGTCTGGTCTCGCTGAGCGCTGCCACATCCACATTATATCGCTTCAGCTCGTTGGCAATGAGTGCTGTTCTGCGCTGTGGTCTGTCCAGACTGGTATCCAGGAGTGTCCTTATGTTCCATGCTGCAATTCTAAATGCTATTGTTTTTCGACCGCATAGTGGAATGTCCCGACAGGCGCGGTTTCCTGTCCGGGTACTGTGCTGAGTGGGCAATCTTTAGGCCACCTTTTCTAGGCCTTTCCCCAATTGGGGTGAGCAGTGCGGCCACTAAATAGTGCTGCTCAGACGCACAGGGGTCTGCCGGAAACAGCTGCCACTCAATCCCAGCTGCTAACGACCCTTGCCCTGTGCCGCTGACGTGCAGAGGTCCAGCTAAGAGCTTCCAGCTCATTCAAACCTGCTCCCGTCACTGGTTACTCCATCGCCGCCAGACTTTTGTGGTCGGGGACTCAGGTAAAAGAAGATACCTGCGCAATGATGGTTTTTAAAGTGGCGTAAGGGGTGCGCTTTCCCCAACGCCACTATCTTGATTGTAGAGAAGATGGATCCAGTGGCAAGGGAGACCCTAGACGACCGGCATCTTCCCACAACTGCAGGCGGCTGCCGGAATCCAGGTCTGTGGGAAACCGCCTCAAAGCGTGCCGCCACCAGCTTTTGGGATCACTCTTAGTCTGGACTCTACCCTTCGACCTGTTCGGCTTGGGTAACCCTGCCAGGAGTACGAGACTCCCGCCGACATAGCTCTAGGGGTCATTGAGACGCACAAAGTGCCCCACCACGATAAGGTGGTGATCCGTCGGGGCACAACAATTCCTAACCACTTCTCAATTTTTCTTGTGTTCCATGTGCGTCTACTTTGGAAAATGATATGCAAATGGGCAACATTATAACGCTCGGGAAAGTCCGGGAGCACGAAGTTATTCCGTGCGGGCTTCTGATTGGCTGCCGAGTATGCAAATTGCCAACTGAACCAAAATTCTAAAATTTCTGAACAAACTTAAATTCCAATATATCCAAAACGAACGAAGATTTCGAAATCGGAATAATTGTATTTATGTAATTAACGTTTTATTAGTAAAAAAAAAAAAAAAAAAAAATCCCTTGAAAAGTTGTCGGCCTTCGGGGTAGAGACGTTTTGTAAGTTGTATGCCCGTCGTAAAATATGCACGCCCTGGGCGTCCGGGCAAACATTATTTCAAACACTGGTATATCCATGTTGTATATTCGGACTGATGTAAAATGACAGCTCTGTGGGGTATAAAAAAAATTGTTGTGCGAGTCATTAATCTTAGTGTGGCACACTGATTTACAAGGACATTTGAAAAGTCGCACTCCTCACTGAAAAGGTTGCCGACCCCTGGTGTAGATGTTTTCATGTGCAAACACAAAAAGCCCCGCCGTTATCAACCACGGGCTCTGGGCAGAGACAGTGTTCATTTCTAGGACAACAACACATGTCAAACCTCAAGAGGATTAGATATGCGACAAAACAGTCGGATGAATTAAATCGATATTGCTTATTTAAAAGCAGCATCCAGTTGAACTAATATGCAATACTCACGTTGGAATCAAGACGTCATTTTTCATTATGCGCACGGATTTCAACCAGAAGCACAAAACATGATCGGCATAACTGTATGAATCATTCATAAAAAGAACCTCCCTGTAATACATGTCATCATTTAAAAATCAATAATTTATTGATGATTTGACAGATCATATTCCCTTGTGTGTTTTTATTTGGCCTGCTTAGTCAATCCAGGGGCCACAAATGTGCATGTAAAGGGTGACATGCATACTGAAGACCTAATTTCTGACCTTGAAGCTAAGTCAGCATGTGAAAGATATCACTTGCATGAGAGGTCACTCTCATGCATTAATCACTAAGTGTGTTGTTGTTGTTTGTTTTTTGTTTTTTGTTGTTTTTTTAAATGTATGTCGTGCTTTACGAGAAAAAGTTGAGTGCTCCAACCAGACCTTAAAAAAGGGAACAAAAACTAATACTTTGTTATACAATGCTTCATTGTGATGTACATATTTTGGCAACTATGACTTCTAGTCAGGTTGCAGGACCACAAATTTGAGGAAGTTCATTCAGGTCAGTGTAGAAAAAAAACTAAAAACTAAAGTCTACTTTTTGCACAAAATTATTTTTGTTTGTCTACATACAGTGGCTTGCAAAACTATTTGGCCGCCTGGAACTTTGTGACCTTTTGCCACATTTCAGACTTCAAACATCAAGACATAAAATTGTAATTCCTTGTGAAGAATCAACAATAAGTGGGACATAATCATGAAGTGGATTATACTTTATTGGATATTTTAAACTTTTTTGACAAAAAAGAAACAAAAAAGTGAGTGTGCAAAATTATTCAGCTCCTTTACTTTCAGTGCAGCAAACTCTGTCCAGAGGTTTAGTGAGGATCACTGAATGATTCAATGTTGATCTAAAAGACTAACGGTGATAAATGGAATCCACTTGTGTGTAATCAAGTCTTTGTATAAATGCACCTGTATTGTGATAGTCTCAGGGGTCGGTTTAAAGCGCAGAGAGCATCATGAAGCAAATATATTTTCTGTGTGCTTGGAGACTGGCTTAAGTTGTAAGTGCCTCAGGACAATAGTGCATTGAAAAAGTAGTGCAATGCTATTTGGCTTGAAATAAAAACAACAGGATCTGAAGTCTCGCACCCGTAGTGTCTGTTTGCACACCTGCGTCTATTCAAACATTTCAATCAACGACTGATCATTGCACTGAGTTTTAATCTTATTCTATTCCATTTTCTCTCCCAGATGCTGCATGTGGAGGAAGCAAAACATGTGAGCAGAAAGTCGCCGCTGACCCTGAGTTTACATGGAGCGTAGTAGCTACAGGAGACACACAAGAAGAGCACAAGCAAAAGACCGAAAAAACAGCCCAAAGTCCCCAGGGGTGGGAGGAAGGTAAGAGTGAAGGTATCGTAACCTCTTCATTGCGGTTGAGTTTCACTTTCAATAAACATACACCGGGTTTTCGTTTAATTTCATGATGAAGTCATCTGTTTCTCTCAGGGTCAAAGTAATTTATTTGGAACTTTGGTCAGCTACAATTGCCAAAAAATCCCAGATACTATAGATCGATATTATTAAATGCTCTGCTTATAGTCCTGCTTCCCTGCACTTGGGGCCAAATGTTGACTTTCTAAGACATTGCATTGGAGTTTTACTTTCAACGAACGTTCACCACATTTTCATTCAATTTTATGAAGAAGCGGTCATCCATTACTCCTGAGGTCAGAGTAGCTACTTTGCAAGCATCTCACTTTGGTCGGCTGTGTTTGCAAAAAAGCTATTTAGATGCTATCTTTTGACGTGATGTACCTTTTGAGAGCTCAGAACATAGTTTACAGGGTCAATAGTCTGAAATATTTCCACATTCATATTCACAACTTGGAAAATAAGAAAGCTTTTTCTGTCATTTATCTTCTGAGGTGATGGAGCGACAGGTAGACGTAGAGGTCCATTTATTTATGTTGTTGCCAGTATACTAAGCAAGCAGGTGAATGAAATATGATTGGAAAGTAAAAATGCTTTAAAATAGAAAAGGAAAAAAATAATTGATGTCATGCTGGGAAAGTCACACTCATTTCAAGTCTTTTTTTTTAAGCATTTTTGAAGGGGTGTTGCTACTTCGTGGTTACACGTTCGTGGGTTCAGAGCTTCGCAGGTATAAAAAATAATAATGATAAAATTATTTATTTTAAAAATTTTTGAAGGGGCGTCGCTACTTAGTGGTTCCACGTTCGCGGGTTCAGAGCTCCGCAGGTCTAAAAAAATAATAATAAAAGAAAATATTAAAAAAATATATATATATTTTTATATATATATCATTATTTTTATTTTTTTAAGCATTTTTGAAGGGGCGTTGCTACTTCGCGTATTTTCACTTTTCGCGGGTGGTTTTGGTCCCCATTAACCGCGATGACCGAGGGATTACTGTATTGCATAGTAAGATGACAATACAGATTTCCTTTTTCTTTGTATACATCTTGTTGTGTAATTTATGTTGAGATAATGACACATTAAAACACTAAACCAGACGTTTCCAACGTGGTGCCCACGGTTACCAGAGTGCTTTCTTAATACAGTTGAGGTGCGAAACTCTTCTGAAAATAACTCACAGGTGCTAGGTAATTGTTATTTCCAAGTAAAAATATTTTATTTCGTGTTTGCCTGAGTCTATTCAACCCTACTTTAAATAAGTAACCTGGTAACAACATAGCAATAACATACTAATAAAATAAGATGTTATTTTAGAAATGCATATCAAACTGGGTGTCCTTTGGGACAATTTATTAACAAAACGTAGCTCTCTGCTTGGAAAAGGTAGGAGACCCCAGCATTGAACAGTCCAACATCGTTTATAAAGATAACAAATATAGTGTTGACAATAAATTTGTAGGCAGTACTATTACTATAAGTAGTAGTGGTATAACTAATATGATATCTGTATTATAATTATAGACACTTAACTCTCATTCTGTAAATGTTCATTTAAAATGTGGTTGTTTCTTTTATGATATTTCATTAGTGGTTGTTGGGGAAGGGGGTATCTGAAGTAGTTGATTGATTGATTGTCAATTGTCTTTCCCTCTGTTCATCCAAATTCAGTTTTTTTTTTCTCAAATCAACAAATTCATGAAAAAAATAGAAAAACAAAATGGCAACAGTTCACGTGGCTTGTAGCAGACGAAGCAACGCAAAAATTGCATGAATCAAAATGAGTAAAACATGTAGATAATTATGGCAGATGGAAAACAGCGATGTCATACATGCAATGAATGTTATAAGTAGATTTATAATAAACTTAATTTTAAAGTGTTGTACTGTTATATATTCTGATTACCATTCTTAATACTTTGTAAAAATGTTTTTTTTTTTTGCGATCAGTCGTCTTCTTGTGTTTCAAGTTGTGGAAAATGGGGCAGGCAATTTTATAGCTGGGCAGACAACTCTGAAAAGTTGCCTTTGTCATGAGTTTCAGACACGGCAATAACCGTCAAATCCCAAATATCAGCGCTGATAACCGGCATCTCTAATGATACTTTCGCCAATCATGTATTAGACTTAGCAACATAGAAATGCTATGTACTGTTCCTTTCTCTTCACCTAATGTCCTCGTTTTAGTCCTACAGGCGTAAATTTTGCAAGACAACATCCAACCCGATCTAAAGCCAATGGTAATCTGAGGCGAGGTGACACGAAGTACAAAGGAAATATATTTGCATAATCATGTTCAAGCCCTCGCTCAACAACAATACACTTGCTGTGTTTTGAGCAATTGGGCTGAGAAAGGTGCTGTCTCCACACATTTTCACTGCTATAAGCATTTAAAAGGGATGGAAATAAGGGATAAATTCTTCTTGGCTGTAATCTTTGCTGGAGCTGTTTTTATCACTGTTTGGCTTGCAACATTAAAGATGTCCGGATTTAAGTCTCGCACACTCAGTTTTCTTCAGATCACGATCTTCAGATGGGTTGAAACTGAGTTAAGGGTGAAGCTGAAGCTCAAAATGATTAAAAAAAAAAATAGAAAAAATAAATAAATAATATATATATATATATATATATATATATATATATATATATATATATATATATACAAAAAACAATAGTCCCCTCAAAAACAGAGGGTAGTGAGATGCACATGTGCCCAGGAATACCTAATATGAGGCCAAAAATTAATGGGAAAAAAAACTTTTCACTTAATCATGAACAAATGAATCGGTTGATCAAGTACAATTATTTTTGCATGGCAAGTTGTCAAAATAAGAACTTTCCTTCAATTATGTCACTTTTTTATTGTTGTTCATTAATACTACACTTCTATGCTGATTTCAGAATAAAATCAAATTATGAAATTGGTCAGACTGTATATGGTTATTCATTGATTTATTTATTTAAAAACATTTTACAAATCTAAAGTAATCTGTGAAAAATACATGATTTTATTGCAAAAACATCCATTTAATCTGGTTTTAATGAAAGTATTGTTTTGGAATCAAGATGTTTAAGCTCCATTCTTAGAATTAAATTGCTTAAAGGGACAATGGGAATACATATTCATAAGTTTAAAGTTTAGTAGACATTTAAAAGAAGGAGAGACATAATGGCTTTTGAACATCCAAGAAGAAGAGGGTAATGAGTCCAAACCTCAGAGTTATATAAGCGCTTTTTTTCTTTAAATCTCCTGGGTTACAAAAACAGATCCACCCTCATGGGTGTGGCTATCAAAGTCCCACATCATTATTGGCCTTTCATAACAATGATGCAGTAGTCAAAACAGCGAACAGTGCACAGTAATAGTCAAAATATTTAACTGCCATGCTATAAAATCTCCTTGGCAGGTGTCCAATGTTCTATCTATCTATCTACCTTGGTCATATCCCTCAAGAGGGGTGACTATCCCCTTCCCACTGCCCGAAGATAGCTGGGATGATCTACGGCACCCCTGCGACCTTACTGAGGATAAGTGGTTCAGATTATGGATGGATCTTTGGCATGAATGGTAGCTAAGGCAACACAACTCTATTGTCTTACTTAGCACCATAAAACTGCAACCTCTCTTATTTATTTAGACGTTACAATTTTTTCTCTATTATCACTTGACTTTTGAGCTCTTGCCTTAAACTGTGCTCTACCCATTTTTGTTTGATCACTAGTTTTCTATAGCTATGCCATTATGCTATATTTTAGCCATTATAACAAATTTTCACTGCAAAGTAGCCACAGATCTTGTGTTTTATATCGTTGATGCACTTTGTTTTCATTGCCTTTACAAAATATTTGATTTCTATGTACAGCAATCGTTACAGTAGTAGGACAACCCAAGCAGGTTGGCTGTATCCAAACGGCGACTACTTGCCCCACTGGGCTGACTGGCTTTTTATAAATACAGTACAATAAAATGTCAAGCTTTACTCAAGCAATCATGCATTTCACATCTGGTGCTGTGGTTATGACTCTTTGCACTTTATAAAGCAATTACAGTAGTTACTTTTAATATTCAATTCCTCACTGCGTTCTTACTCCATGTTGTGAACGGTTAATATTTATCATCCACTGACACACAACTGGAAATGTAAACTAAATTTACAATTGTGTCACTCTGGCACATTTATCATTTATATTTCTATAAACATATTGGTGTCCTTTGCAAAACAATGTACAAATGCATCATAATAATCTAAAGGATGATACACTATTTTTCCTTCCTCCTGGTATGTGAATACAGCATCACTCTGTATAGTTTCTGTTAAATGTATAGTTCAGTAGACACTAAAAAAGAGAGAGAAGACATCAATGGACTATGAATTTGCAAGGAGGACAGTGGAAAGGTTCCAACCGGTTCAAAATCTGTCCTCTCAGACCTTTATTTTTATTAAATCTCAGGTTACAAAAGCAGATCCATGCTTAAGGGTGTGGAATTCAAAGAACAGGAACAGTATGATGGGCCATCAAAACAGTGAGGTATTAAAGTGAAAATAATAAACTGGCATCTAAAGAAATATCTTTTGTATTTGTCTAGTATTGAAAACAGAATAAATATCAGTTTGACAAAATGCACATTCAAAATGGCTGATATGAACTTATATACCAAGAGGGCGGGCTATGACAAAAACATAACATTATTGGAAAAACTCAAAAAGGTGTTCAGACTGGATCAGGCAGGTTTTGATACACCTTAAGGCCTACCCCTAACAACATAATTTGGTACAATGTAGAGAAAGTATAACAACTGAAATTACTGATATATTGTACATGTATACATCAAGAGGTAAACGGTCAAAATGACACTCATTTATATATATATATATATATATATATATATATATGTATATATATATATATATATATATATATATATATATATATATCTCCATCCATCCATCCATCCATTAGCTGCACCGCTTATCCGCAGTAGGGTCGCGGGGGTGCTGGAGCCCATCCCAGCCATCTCCGGGCAGTGGGCAGGGGACACCCTGAACTGGCTGCCAGCCAATCGCACGGCACACAGGGAGAGACAACTCGCTCGCTCATTCACACCTAGGGACAATTCGGACCGGCCAATTCACCTGAAATGCATGTTTTTGGGATGTACAAACTCCACACAGGAGGTTCCCAAGACCTTAGAACTGTGCCTGCACACGCGCTAACCACTGCGCTGTATATATATATATATATATATATATATATATATATATTTAATAATGGGTGAATTAATCGTGACTAAAAAAATGAAGGAGGTACATATGACAAATAAAAAAATGGTTACAGGTAAAAACTCATACAAGCATGACTATATACAGTATGTGTCACGACCAGGACAGAAGTAGGACCCAGATGCGTAACGTTAATCACAAGTTTATTGAGGTATAGAGGAAAGGCAGCGCCTGCGATCTGGTGCTCGCTGGACGCGGGAAGCAAGCCGCTCACAGAATCGGAACCTGTTCCGAATGCAAAAGTGGATCTTCCGAAGCAGGAGGTCAGAGTGTAGTAGATGGAAAAACAGGCCGTTAGCCGGGACGGGGGATCAAAATGTGGTCTGGGTAAAAAGACGGGTAAGAGACAAAGACAAACGGGGAAATCAGGAACGGTCAAAAAACAGGTGAAAAAAACGGGACCGACGGGGGTCAAAGTCAAAAATGCTTGCTTTGTGAAAACAGAGGTTCGCTGACGGACTGACAACAGGCGCGTGAAAGACAGAGCTTAAATAGGACGGAGAACCAAACAGGAAGCCAGCAGCGGCTGGCGCCAAATTAGCGGGCACAGGTGAAATTAATCAGTCATCATGACAATATGTGACATTTCAATATTACAACAAATCTAATAATAATAATGATTATACTTGAAATTATAAGAAGTAAAGCAAACATGTTTACCACAACCGGTACTACTACTGATAATAGCAATAATAATTGTTTTGATACTACTTTCTCACACCAAAGACTGCGGCCACTCAAGAATCGCCCGAACTGATCCTATACAGTCAGTTTTGTTCCTTGTTCTTAGAATTGTCGAAAACAATTCCTCCAAAAATAGGGCGGTGGCAGGTCTTATTAAGTTGACTATGTTAAATTAATACATGCTCAGTTTCACTCGTTTGACACCTCGCAGATGACTAATATTGAGGTGATGGTCAGTCATCGCATCACTTCTAAAAACAAAAACAGCATTTTAAACTTCTTATAGCAAACATGTAGAAAAATCATTACTCAAGCGTTGTTAGTTGGAGCAAACACGTTTTCTGTGTTTGTTTCACAGCACCATAAAAACGTATAATGTAATACATCAAGTATACAGTGAAGAGTTAAGTTCGTACATCACATTTGATATACTGACCAGTAATGTTGTGTGGAAAGGGAAACAAAAAGTGGTTATTGGCATTTAAAAACGAAGCAACAAAAACAAAACTTGTTCACGGATGCAGCGTCAGGATGATTAGAGGCCAGTGACAACCAATACGATGTTTGCCATTGATTTTTTTGACTCGACACTGTTTGTAACAAGACCCCGTAGGATTGTAAATATGAAGTGATAATTGATTCAGAAATGTATGTATAAATCTATGGCGGTGTCAGGCATGATTATGAGCACAATGTACTCGCAATATTATTTTTTTTCTTTTGGGTGAATCAATGCCTTTAATATGCTACGGATCAGACAGACGAGGACCACAATTGTGTCACGTTAAGAAAGTTTATTTAGAGATGGGGTAAACGGTAGAGAGGGTCTTGAAGTGAAGAGAAATCTTGAAGTGGAGATTTGGGACTACTTTTCAGGAAGATGCCTTGAAAGATGGAACGAAGAGGAAACCGAGCACCAAGGTCGGTGAGAGCAGACAAACAGGTTTCGGACATAGCTTTGCAGACAATCTGATGCAGGTAGACTGTAAGGCAGGGCTTTAAATACAGAGTTTGATTGGCAAGGAATTCAGAACAGCTGGTGGTAAACAAAAAAAGACAGGTGGAACTGATTGGGATGCAGTGACCGAGCAGGGAGATGATTGGTGCTTGTTACCGGTAGAGAGCTCATGACAGTATTATAAAACTAACTTTATAATCTACCCATATACTGTTCAGGATAGATATAGCCGATAATAATTAATAATAATAATAATAATAATAGAACGAACAGATAAATTAATTTTGAGATTGCAAGAAAAAAAGGAGAGGACTGTACAAAAAAAACCCTCATAATGTCAAATTCAAATCTGTTCGAAAAGCTCTCCTGAACCCTTATTTTTTTCATTAAATTTCATAGATTACAAAGAGCAAGTCTGGCTTAAAGGGTGAAGAACAGCAAGATTATTGGCCGATAGTGACAATGATGTAAACAGTACATATTAGTCAAAATAAGGAAATTCCACAGGATTCCAATTGTTTTAGTATTGTTCCTCAATGGTTTTTTGTTATTTTGCCTATTATGCACTGTTAACATCATTGTCATTACCGGCTACCAATGTTGCAGTTCTTTGAAATCCAAATCCTTTAGGGAAGATCTTCTTTTTGTAACCTAGGAGCTTTAATTGAAAAAAGGGCTCAAGAGCGGATGGAACGGATTAGGAATTTGGCATAGTAGGTTTTTTGTACAGTCCTCTCCTGTTTTCCTTGTAAGTTCAATATTATTGTTGTCTTTTCTCTTTATTTTGAGTGTCTACTAAACAATAAACATATCATAAAACCAAGATAGCAATGATCAAATATCAATTTCCTCAATTTTACAACATACACAAATAAATGCAGATATTGTATCCAAATTGCAAATACATATTACATTTCAGGAATCAGGTTTACACTCATCGTGATTGATTTCTACATATAAGTGACAGTCTGTATTATTTGACCACTATGTCACTATTTTGCTTAATGTAACCCAAAATAAGTGCTAAAACATACAAGAAGGGAATCCAAACTACGAAGACTCAAAGCGACCAAAATACACAATGTCTTTGCTTATTTTCATTCCTGGCCTTTTGGAGGTTTTTGGGTATCCTTAGCAGCAAAATGTCAAATTTTTATGTTAGCTCCCTCTAGTTGAGGTTCATGTAAAGTAAAATAGATACAGATTTCTTTACTTATTATTTTTTCTTAAAATGCACGTTTATAGGTTGGTTCATATATTTCTGCTTACTATTTAATTACGATTTTAATTGTTGTTGTTGCTTTGTTTTTGTTTTTAACAAATTATCCTTTTTTAAAACCGAGTGTTTAGGGCGATCTCTTACCCACCATTTCTTGTGGTGTGTATTGGACAAGTACAGCCTGGTGGCAGCCATCCTTCTCTCGGCCAACAATTAAAAGGTGCTAAATAATGCACACTGTCTCTTTAGAGTTCAACCAGAGTTATTTTTTTCCACTTCCTGCAACATTACTTTGCTAAAACTTCTATTTCTTTTTGCGATTCATCAGAAAAGGCTATGCCAAAAAAAAACACCCGCGAGGGCTTTTCCCTTCACCCTTCATTTCCCAGAAGCCCCGGTCCCACCTGATAAGTCACTGCTAATGATCTAGTATGGATTAGCCAAGGTTGCTTTTCTCTTTTCATTGATGACTGAACCTTGAGGGCTCCTCTGATCCAAGAGGTTACTGCATCATGAAGAAACAGGAGTGTTGAGAGACTCATTTGTAATGCACAGGCTCACCTTCAAGTTCTTCAGTTTTCCCCCCTGCCTTCGAAATCACATTTGTCGTCATTGAACTCAATGACGTTTTGGATCAATAATATGTCCGATGAGACCCCTGCTTCTATTTGTTGTTACTTGGAAGGTATCTACCTTAATTATCAAGTAATGCTGTAATAAACAGCACTCAGGAGACCCATTACGACAGTTAAAGATATTTTTTAAAATAACGATTCAAACGACCTTGCCTTCCACACTTAGCCTCTCTCTTACTTGTACTTTAACTATAATTGTTTGAATTCAACTTACTTCAACACCAGATAATAGGAGAGGGCAACACTGGGGATTTTGGTATAGATCGGATCCAAGTAAATGCATTGTAGTATTCATCGATACCAATACTATTTGCTTAGAAATGTCACAATCATTAAATAATTAAACCCTACCCCCTGAGTCAGTTTGTGTTGAAGATAAACACAGCACAAATATGTCGGCACTTAATATCAAATGTTTGAAAAATTATTAAATACCTACATCCCTAACTTTAACAAAATAGTAAAATTAAAAAAATAACTTTTACAGAACAGAATCCAAAAGAGTTAACAAAAAGCAGTACTGTAATAAATATACAAATATAACAATGTCAACATGACAAGTATACCTTCTATTGCAAATAATTTTGAAATTAAAGTCAGAATGTCCAAGTACTGTAAACAATACAATGTAAAAGCCTTTAACAGGATAAACAATAAACTAATTTTACTGTTTTGGAGCAAAATCGAGAGAGTCAAATAAAAAAAGTCAGCAATGTAACGGACCAAACACTTTTAGCTCTGTTGTCAAAGTGACAATGGATTTAAATATTTTTGTTCAGAAACAGTAGCATGTATACTTCGAGAAGTCAATGGTCACAAATACACTAAAACTATTAATAATTGTATGCTGCATTAATTATGATTAAAAAGGTGAAGGGGATAGAGTTGTTTAGTTCCTCTAGCTTGTTGTTCTCTGGAGGGTACCTTTTTTAAATTCATGGGTTTATACAAAAATGCCACTCTATTTTATTACACAAATTACACTTGGTATTGTCCTTTACTGTTGTCGAAAAGACAAGTCCACACTAGAGGTAAGATCGGGCCAAAAAAAAGCACCCGAGCCCGACGCAGGCCCGAGGGGTATTAAACCCGACCCGGACCGAGCCCGACTAATTAACTGGATTTGCTGGCCCGGCCCGAAAGGGGCCCGAAATTACATATTTTATTTATAAGGAGGGGTGATTTATGATAACAAATTAAACTCTGCCTTTTGTTACAACATCTAGGCCTAAGTTAAATAAAACTGTATAAACATTTACATCTTTTATATTTCTGTGTCTGCACTGCAGATGTTACATTAAGCGACAATCTGTCATTGACGGTTTTTTTTTTTGAGGTAGCGAAAACATTTAAGGGCGTCCGTCATTTTGACGACTTGATCATTGGGCCATAATCCACAGCAGCAGTAGTAGTACGTCCTTAAGATTTTAGCGCTGCACTTTCATTGAGGGGGTGTTGACGTGTTGTGCCCTTTTCCGACTCCTATGCAAATCCCCCCCCCCCTGATCGTATTCTATATAAAACGCTTATTAAAACAATAAAGCGAGCTAATTATAATAATTGGGAGATCCTAGTCTATATAACGCGTTTATTTAAACAATAAAGCGTGATTTTATTCTGCAAATTGCGTTTTTTAACGCGGATGAAAATGTCACCAACGTCAATGTACGCTTCCGACAAAAGCGATCGTATTCTATATAAAACGCTTATTAAAACAATAAAGCGAGCTAATTATAACAATTGGGAGAGACACTTCACTCTTACCAGAGTGCGTTTTCCTCGTCAGTTCTCCTCTCTTGAGTTTATCCTTAACTTCTTGTTGGTCCGACTCCATATCGGGGATACCAGGCCAAAATCACGCGAATTTGCGGAGGGGAAGATTATTAAGAGGACAGCATTCACGTCATGTCACGTGCACAGAGCATGCTCTGGCTCCGTTAAAAGCAATTACAGCTCCTTCTCCGTTTTATCCAAATTATTTATTTTATAACAAGTATTTCCTTGGTCTAGTATCCATACATAGTTTAAGTATATATTTTTAATGAACATATATTTATAATTATTAATTAATTTAAAAAAAAAAAAAAAAAAAAAAAAAAAAGCAGGACCGAACCCGACCTGACCCGACCGTATGACTGACATTTCAGGCCCGACCCGGCCCGAAATTGCCTCGGGTTCGGGTTCGGGCTCGGGCCATAAATCTTAGGTCTAGTCCACACCGCGCTGCGCTTCCAGTTTGCTTCTCATTTGTTAGCTTCTGATAATGGTCCGTGATTCGATACGGTCCCGTCTTTTGCCTGCAAGGCAATATGCTGTAGCAGGCCAGGCAGAGAGGGATGCTAAAGGTGTGCCTGTCAGTCATAAACCCGGGCATAAAATTAGAGTGTGGATGAGGGCATTAGGTGAGAGAGAAAGGGGGAGAAGGGCTGTTCTATCTCCATAGACAAGTGGCGCTTGGAGGAAATTGGTGGAATGTCGCTACAGAAAAATAGTATGTGATCCAAGTACTTGTTTAAAATTAATGTATGTTGATTTTTGGATAAATCTGCCTATCCGTAGTAGACTTTGCCATCCCAGGTTACACTGCAAATTACAGTCGGATAAAAGATAAGACAAGACAAAATACACATTTAAAGAGTGACAACACTTTCAGTATGTTTACATTTAAGGAATAGTTTGATTAAACTCAGACTATTGTAGCACTTGGGTTATGTAAAGCTATGTTTGGTAAGAAATACAAACATGATCTCGCAAACAGTGGTCTGTTTGACCTTTCATATTTGGAGTACTCGCTCATGTAAATCCATTTGGCAATTCCAATACCTTATGGTTATGTTGTTCCTGTATTTTTTTAATCTTTGTTTGTTCCGCAAAGGACTTTGGTTGTAGTACAGAAGCGAAATGTAGACAGAAACTAAACAAGCCTATATGAATATGTTGATTCTTCTGTAACATTTTACTTTCAGTCTCTTGTCGTGCTAATTGTGGCGGAAAACAGTAAAATTTGTGTAACATTTCACATAAAAATATATGTAATAAATTTCCTTATATAAACAGACATGGGATGTTTGTGTAACCGATGGAGGTTGTGGCGCCCTAAATGTTTAAATGTGGAGTTTTTAGTGTTCAAACTGTTATGTAACCAGAGTATATACAGTATACCAGTACATTGTCTTTTTGCTGATAAATGTGGCCTTTCCTGGTCACTGGGCTCAAGCAAATGCTTGCCTCTTGCGTCTCATCTGCATTTAAGATACAATATCCTACAACGTTTTTTTTTTTTTTTTTTTTTTTTTTTTAAATTTCCATTTTACCATGAATGTTTAGGAAACATTTCAGAAACAATATTTTGTAAAATGTGCCCATCTTGTTGTCATTCGTCCCCTCACTTTGAAATTAGTCTCTCCCACTATCCCTTGTGAGATGGTTCGATATTTTTCAAAATAGGTTTTCGGAGGAAAAAAAAATGCAACATGTGTATGAATTTCCATTAATTACAAGAAACACACGATAACCCAGCGCAACAAAAACGAAACATGAGGCTTTATGAAATTGAATAATATATATATATTTTTTTTAAGTGTGTGTTTGCACTTCAATACATACAATCCGACAAAAACATCAAATGGTTCTTTTTTATTGCAATGCGGTCATCACTTTGCCTGCAGCAAAGCATCGGCTTTTAAAGGTCAAATCATTCTCTTTCTTGAGGGCCAAAGTCCTTCAGGCTCTGTCCTTACACAACATACTTTCTTATTGATCCTGCAATGCACATGACTTGGTTTTATAGTTGTGCCGTCACACAACATTTGAGCCAAACTGATTTTGTTTACAATGCAAACCGAGTTTATTTTTCGGGGGAGTTGGTCGACCACCTGTGCTATGCTAGATATGTTTCTGGCTCTGGTGCACAAGACAGTTTTATGGCGGAGAGATGACAGGGAAATGAAACATCATCTTGGAATGATTAGATACTTCCTGTAGATGTGTATATGCCCACAACACCCAAGTAAAAGATAAAAAGTAGATTTGTGCTGCCACTTACTGGCAAAGATGGGTTGTTTGATCACAAAATAGAACGTGTCTTCCTTGACCCTTCTTGCATCTTATGTGATTTAATGGACACTGCAAACTCAAGCATGAGTCTCAAAGGGGGCATATCAAAAGCACTGGGAGGCACAACAATTTTTTATGTTTTGGATAGCTCTAATGGTATGTATACATTATATATATATACAGTATATATAAAAATCGAGATCCATGGTGCGTGGAATATTATGGAACATATATGCATGACTGTGGGAAGGAACACTTTGCGTTCTGTGCCTAGTTGAAAATCCATTTAAGGTGTCTGCACTCAAACACTCACAAAATTAACAGATATTACACTATGAATGACGGGATAGTATATGCATCTTCTTTCAAGTATTTATATTCATATTTTTAAAAACATCTCTCATTGTGTAATCACCAGATACTTGCCCTGTAGCTTAGCATTCAAGTCCGAAAGCGAAAGCCAGACAACCTTTGATGGAGTCTATCCACCGGGCTCACATTGACTTGTTTACCTGTCATTCAAGAGTCTGGGAAAGCATCTTTGTCATCAGCAATTGTTTTCTGGCTGGCCAAGAACATTGCATCAGGGACTTTGAGGTGGCTCGTCTAGTCTCATTTCAGTCATCATCTAAGTAGCGACTTTGTGCCAGATGCCCACTCTTTTTACATGCTCCCTTATTGATCACTACAGCAACAAACTTCCTAGCGATCTCAGTGAGTCATGTTTTTCCCACTGCTGCAATGCCAATTATCATCTTAATGCTGCAATCATCCTAATGGACTATTGTTTTAACGCAGTCAATGTTTAAGGCATTGATTTTTATTTATACTATTGCAATTGAGGTTAAAAGGGACATTGTGTATTATGTAACACCTGCTAGGGCTAAAAAATGGCATGCATCTTAAATTAAAAAAAAACTATTGGTTTGAATAATAAATAAAAATGCATGAATTATTTAATAAATAAATGTGTTTTTCTTCAAATACTCATCGGTGTATTTATTCTACATAACATGAGGCTCACCTGGAAGGAGTTGACATTAATGAATGCCATCTTGCTGCTACAAGTACTCATAACGTTTGCACAAAACAATGACATGTAGTGGTCAAATATTACACCGAGTCCCTTTAAAGAATGTCTCTATTGATCTGTTATTTATTTTTATTTTATTTTTATTTTATTTTTTTATTTTTTTTATGTTGTCTAAAAAAAAAGTCACCAACCAACAACAACAAAACCATTTAGTGTTATTTATGTACCAGGGGAGATCTACAGCAGTGTTTCTCAACTTTTATGATCACAGTCTTATATGTTAACATTTCATTTGTCATGAAAGTCTATGTGTTTTAGGGAGCTAATTGTGTTAAAAATGCACATTGATGTCATGATATTTACTAGTACCGGTAACTGTTTTAAATAATACATATACACTTAACATATCCACAATAATCTGTCCGTGGAACAAGATTTTTATTTATACCGTTTTGTCTCTTTTGTCTTAACACAGTTACCAAAAAATGTTACCACCGATAATAATATCATAAAGATAGTAGATTTGGTACCGCCTACTGATTAGGAGAATACTACAGTCACTCTGCTGATCCCTGTCAAAGAGCTAGTATCCGTAAAAAAGACACATTTTTTGAGGTATTGTAACTGACTAGATGGACAATCCAGTGTTTCAATCTTGTGTGTGGTTTGTTACATCCGTTTAGCGCTGTTTTGTTAATAAGCCAGCTCAGATTCAAATACATCATTGCAATATTTTCCGTTACTTCCAAGAGAAGTATATAAATTAGGCCAGTTCATTTTTTAATGATTATTTTTAGTGTGTATTTTTTGTGTATTTGTGTCCAACAATACAGAGTATGCAAGTTCATTTATCAAGTTATACTTTGCCATAAAGCAGTACTCAATAGCTTCATACAATTCTTTGAATTTTACTGCAGAGCCTCAGTGGACTCAATTTTCTTGCAGAAAAAGACAACAACAGTGCTGTGGGGCCTTCCTATTCCCATTTATGAGCTCATTACGTATTCATGACAACAGACAGAAAATGTTGAATCAGAAGAGAGACCCAAAAATGATGGCAAAGCATGAAAGTCAAAAAGATAATAAAATTATATTTACATCTGAGCTACACTGTCAATGAAGGGCAGAATAATTTAGAGGGATGGAAGGAAATTGCTTGATTGTTATTCGAGGAAAGGCCTAGATATGGCAACCAGAGACTTGTATAGGAAATAACTTTTATAGTAGACGAGAAACAGAAAAGCAATGAAATGTATGAAGGAGAATGTTGTTGATAAACAATAAAAAAAATGCTAGCAAATAGATAGCACCGAGAATTGATTCGACTATATTTTATCAGCTGTGATTCAGCTCTCGTTTCCTCTTAAAGTCAACAAGCCTATTCTCAGTCTGTAAGTTTTTCTAATCAACTTTTTATTTACTTGGAATTCCTTTAATTTTCAGACTAAACAGTGCACGGGATTATTAGTTTCTCCCAGTACATTTTAAAAGGAATCAAAATATAATCTTCATACAGAAGCCAAACCGTACTTTAAGTGGTAGGTGCCCACAAGATATTATCATATGTTTACAGAAACAGTTTTCAAGTTTTTAGTAACTGATAAGTTTATTCTGTTTTTATTATTTGATACATGCAAAGGACATTGCATATAATGGCTGTTATTTGACTATTATTTTAAATTGTTGTTTTTGTTTTGGTAAATATGGTTTACATTTTTGTGACGATCAGTCTATCATGTTGCTGTTCTTTAATACCCACACCGCTTTAGGACATATTTGCTGTTGTAACCAAGGAGATTAAAATATTTAATTAAAATAAAATACTTAGTGGAGGGCCTTTAGAACAGGTTGGACTTTCTTTTTGAAGGTTTCTCTCCCTGTCTCCCTTGCAAGTTGTTTATTTTGGAGTGCCACGTCTAATCTTGCTTTGAACAATCAAGAAAATTCAACTCTTAGTGGGAATTTGTTATTGTCTTTCCAGTCAGGAATAGAACTTGTCAGCACTAACAATGTAATGAAAATGGTCTGTGAATCTCTTAGTTTGCTTGGCCTTGATCCTAATGGCGTTGGCACTGAAACCTGTGAAACATTTGGTATCCCCTAGCAGAGGCCAGGTCATGCTGATTGTTGATAGCTTTCATTAGTATTAGCACACAGTATCTGACCCAAGCATCAGTGTCTGTCCTTTAGTCTTACTTTGCTGCTCAATCACTCTCGCATGGCTGCCCTCTCACACACATACAGCAAATCAGGAGTGACATGTACCTTCTCTCAGCGAGCTGTTCCCATGACTAGAGATGGGAGCTGATCAGTCCTAAAATCAATCAACATCGCTTGCCTACCTCATACTTTTTGTGGATTGGAGCATTTGGGTCGAAGCTGTGAATCTCACATATAACAGTATCTATCATGTATAATATATATAATATAAACAGGATAAAGCACTTGAGATTACTTACTAGGTGTGGGCAATACTAGGAATTTTGATCCGATCCAAGTAAATTCATGGTAATATTGATCGCTAACGATCCAGTACCGATACTTTTTGCTGGGAAATGTCATGCTAATTGAATTATTATGATGAACACAGCATAAAAATCTTGGGCAAGAGAAATGTATGATTTGTAATTTAATAACTAATTTTAAAATTAAGCAGTATTAAGAAATAAATAGAACTATTTCTACTACAACTCTTTCAGAATGAAAGCTGAAAGTCAAACAAAAAAGCAACAAAGTAACAACAATACTGTATGACAATGCCAACTAGTGTTGCCAATAAAGTGTTTATTGTCTTTTGGCTCTGATGCAACAGTAAGTTTACTTTTTTTTGGCTGCAGCTTGTCGCTCCACGGAGGATGATCTTTTTCATGTGTTTATGTAAATTGTTGTTGTTCCCACTGTAGCAGTGTAGTTTACCACAAATATTACACTTGGCATTGCCCTCTTCTGTAGTTGAAGAAAATTCTACACCATGCTGCACTTTCTGTGTGCCTGTCATTTTTAACTTCTGGTAGGTTTGCCGCTTATATTTTCCCCTCTCTTCTGCCTGGCAAGCAGGATGCAGAAGTAGGCCAGGTAGGGAGGGTTGGTAAAAGTAGACCTGTCAGTCACACACTCAAGCACAAACTTAAAAGTGGCAGAGGGCGCTGGTGAGAGATGGAAGGGCTGTGCTATCTACATAGAGAAGCAGAACATTGAGGAAATTGGTGGAGGAGGAAAGTATCGATCTCGAGACAATAGTATCAATCTGATCCAAGTACTTGCCTAATATTGACTCCAAACCAATGAGGATTTAGTGTTATCTTTTGCTGACACAAGACACTAAGTTATCAGTTTTTATGCTACAATATATTTTGCTGGATGGTATAGTCCAGTTTTTACAATACAAACTTACCCATAAAGTTTACCACAATACAATACAATTCAATAAAATTATGGGACTATGATTTGATTAGACTACAACACATGTGTTAAACTCATGGCCTGCCACATCATCTTGGTTGCCCGTAAAACAATACGGAGAGAAGCAAAAGGATAAAATAAGCTTGCATTACGTCAAACATTAAAGAAACACATGATAATATTATTTTAAATGCAAATGTAAATGGTTTGCAATTACAGTGTATCCGGAAAGTATTCACAGCGCTTCACTTTTTCCACATTTTGTTACAGCCTCATTCCAAATTGTATTAATTTAATCACATATCTCAAAATACTCCATTATGACAATGTGAAAAAGTTTTTTTTTTTTACTTTTTTTAAATCTATTAAAAACAGAAAACTTAGAAATCACATTTACATAAGTATTTACCAGCTCAGTAGCCTAGATGGTAAGGTGCCCGCTCTGAGACTGGGAGGTCGCTGGTTCGCGCCTCGGCCGAGTCATACCTAAGACTTATAACATTGGTAAAACTGGCGGCGCCCTCTGTTGGCTGCGGCTGCATCGGCTCGCTACAACGGGTCAGGTATATCGACATTTCGTTCTGTGTACATTGTTACAAAGAATGACAATACAAAAAAGAAATTATTATTATTATTACAGCCTTTGCCATGAAGCTCAAAATTGAGCTCAGGTGCATCTTTTTTCCACTGATCATCCTTGAGATTTTTCTACAGCTTAATTGGAGTCCACCTGCAGTAAATTCTGTTGATTGGACATGATTTGGAAAGGCACACACCTGTCTACATAAGGTCCCACAGTTGAGTGTGCATGTCAGAGCACAAACACCAAGCATGGAGTCAAAAGAAGTGTCTGTAGACCTGTGATACAGGATTGTCTTGAGGCACAAATCTGGGGAAGGATACAGAAAACATTCTGCTGCTTTGAAGGTCCCAATGAGCACAGTGGCCTCCATTATTCGTAAATGGAAGACATTTGGAACCACCAGGACTCTTCTTAGAGCTGGCCGGCCTTCTAAACTAAACGATCGGGGAAGAAGGGCCTTAGTTAGGGAGGTGACCAAGAACCCGATGGTCACTCTGTCAGAGCTCCAGCGTTCCTCTGTGGAGAGAGGAGAGCCTTCCAGAAGGACAACCATCTTCAGGCCTGTATGGTAGAGTGGCCAGACGAAAGCCATTCCTTAGTAAAAGGAACATGGAAGCCTGTCTGGAATTTGCCAAAAAGCACCTGAATGACTCTCAGACCATGAGAAACAAAATTATCTGGTCTGATGAGACAAAGATTGAACTCTTTGGTGTGAATGCCAGGCGCCATGTTTGGATGAAACCAGGCACCGCTCATCACCAGGCCAATACCATCCCTACAGTGAAGCATAGTGGTGGCAGCATCATGCAGTGAGGATGTTTTTCAGAAGCAGGAACTGGCAGACTAGTCAGGATAGAAGGAAAAATGAATGCAGCAATATAAAGAGATATCCTGGATGAAAACCTGCTCCAGAGCGCTCTTGACCTCAGGCTGGGGCGAAGGTCAATTTTTCAGCAGGACAACGACCCAAAGCACACAGCCAATATCTCAAAAGATTGGCTTCAGAACCACTCCGTGAATGTCCTGGAGTGGCCCAGCCAGAGTCCAGACTTGAATCCGATCGAACATCTCTGGAGGGATCTGAAAATGGCTGTGCACAAACATCTCCCATCCAACCTGATTGAGCTTGAGACTTATTGCAAAGAAGAATGGGCAAAACTGCCTAAAGATACGTGTGCTAAACTTGTGGGATCATACTCAAAAAGACTTGAGGCTGTATTTGCTGCCAAAGGTGGATCAACAAAGTATTAAGCAAAGGCTGTGAATACTTATGTAAATGTGATTTCTTAGTTTTCTATTTTTAATAAATTCAAAAAAAGTAATAAAAAAAAACTTTTTCACATTGTCATAATGGAGTATTTTGTGTAGAATTTTGAGATAAGATATTAAATTAATACAATTTGGAATGAGGCTGTAACATAACAAAATGTGGAAAAAGTGAAGCGCTGTGAATACTTTCCGGATGCACTGTATATAGCGCTTTTCAACTCACTGAACTCCCAAAGCACTCTACAATGTGCTTCACACTAACCGATTCCACATACTCACACACCCCCACACTGATAGCAGCTACCTGCTTATCGAGGGCATTAGGGATTCAGTGTCTTGCCCAAGTACACTTCAACGTATAACTGGAACCAAACCTGGGACCTTTTGATCCGAAGACGAGCGCTTTATCTCCTTACCTTTTGGCCCCCTGTAGAAGTCACAGACGTGCAATACGAAAAAAAAAAAAAGATTAGAAATGTAAAAATACCTTGATTTCTTTTCAGTTTAAATAAGTTTACCTCATTTATGTAAAATATTTGATATCTAACAGAGAATCCTCAAATTAAGGTAAACATTTTCATCAGAAATTAAAAATAAAATGCAGAAATAGTTTATAATCATTAAATCAGTCATTTAAATGAGTGTGTGTATGCTGTTTGTCTCTTTCCAGTCTGCATGAGTTTCCCCAAGGTAAATAAACTAAAGTGGAAATTAATTGTTGTTTTGCTTCTTTTTTTCTTTCCAATGTACAGTTGATAAACACTACAAGAGATTAAAGCACCAGTGTGTATATTTGACCAGTAAATGGCATTATTTTCTGATGCTTTTGCGCTGTGTTTTGTGGCACTGTTTTTTTGCATGCAAGACACCATTTGAAAGAAATACAAATTTCTCTACCTACGATTTTTTAAAATAAAAATAACATTGGTATGATAGTTCATGTATCCAAAACAATGTTTTTTTTTTTGTTTGTTTTGTTTTTTTACTGAACGAAAGTTCTTGCACCACCAGGAGTCACTGATTATTACAGACCGCCCCTTTAACGATTAGTGAAAAAAAATATATTAAGTGAAAAATAACTCAATAATCATTTTATAATTAAATCTTACATTCCTGAATTAGAATTTATTTAAAATCCTCAGAAAAAAAACTGCCTTCAAGGGAAGACACTTTATTTCATTCATTTACTAGTCAGGCCCCCGTGAGAATGTTTTCTGGACCATGTGGCCCCCATACTAAAATTAGTTCCACACCCCTTCACTACATGATCCTTTGGCGCTAATGTGTTTCCATATTCAACAATGAATTCATCCCTCCACCCTCCAAGCAAACGCTGAAAAGGTGAAGCATGTTTCTGTCAGTTGTCAGCAAAACCAACATCACTGGTGATGGACGTATGTGGCCTAAAATGTCAAGTGGGTTGTCCAGCAACTGCAGAGCCTGTTTGTAAAATTCTTATCTCTCTATTTCATGTGTTTTCATGCTTTTCTGTTGCTGCTTGTAGTTGACAGTTTTTGAAGTATTAGGAGTTTGCTTTTGAAAATATATACCATTATTTTACTATTTTACTAAGACATTGAAAAATAGAGAGCCAAGTGTGGTTTACTTTATTATCACCTGCACGTTTGGACAGCATAGCTATGTGACTTTTTTCACATCCGTGACTGCATTATTGAAGTGAATCTTTCGGCTCGGCTCACTTTTTTTCAGATTGTTTTTGTTGATTTCATCGATAAATTACCAGTTATTATGTAACATTATGCACAAAATGGTTTGAAAATGGGAGAAATAAAGCAAAAAAAGAACACTACACAAACATGAAAAAGAAACAAAAAATGAAATAAAGAAAAAAGAAGGAAAAAACAAAAGAAGAGGAAAAAAGAAAAAAGAACAGGGTAAAGGAAAGAATAAGAAAAAATAGATAGATAGATAGATAGATAGATACTTTATTCATCCCCGAAGGGAAATTCACATTTCCAGCAGCATCCCTGAGCTGAGAACAATACAATAATAAAGCAAAAAGAATACAATATACAAATACCCAGTGTGACGTGCAAATGCCCACTGTAGCATGTTATATAGAATAACTAAATAGTGCTACACAGAATACATATTGTTATAAGATTCGGTAATATGCAATGTAGGTGGTGTGGTTTACTGTGGGCTTTTACTCTGCCGGGTAGAGTTAAAGAGCCTCATGGCATGAGGAAGAAAAGATCTCTTCAGTCTGTCCGTGGAACAAGACAGTGACCGCAGTCTGTCGCTGAAACTGCTCTTTTGTCTGGAGATAATGCTGTGTAGCGGATGCGATGGATTGTCCATGATTGACCGCAGCTTTTCCAGTGCCCGTCTCTCAGCTACTGTTGTTAGGCTGTCCAGCTCTTTGCCCACAACAGAGCTCGCTTTCCTAGCCAGTTTATTGAGACGAGAGGCATCCTTCTTCTTGACCCTGCCTCCCCAACACGCTGTCGCATAGAAGAGGGCGCTTGCCACTACTGTCTCATAGAATATTTTGAGAAGCTTTATGCAGATTTTGAAGGAGGCCAGCCTTCTGAGGAAGTAAAGTCGGCTTTGCCCTTTCCTACATAGAGCTTCTGTGTTGGCAGTCCAGTCCAGTTTATTGTCCAGCTGCACACCCAGGTATTTATAGGTCTGGACAAATTCTACACATTCTCCTTTGATGGTTACAGGAACCGGGTGAGTTCTGGTTCTCCTGAAGTCCACCACCATCTCCCTGGTCTTGGTGGTGTTCAGGTGCAGGTGGTTTGCGTCGCTCCATCGGACAAAGTCCTGAATTGATTTCCTGTACTCCTCCTCCTGCCCATTTCTGATACATCCCACGATCGCAGTGTCGTCTGCAAACTTTTGCACATGGCAGGACTCAGAGTTGTAAGTAAGTATCTTGGAAAAAGTAAAAAATAAGGTACAAATAGAAAATAGCAAACTAGAGAACAAAACAAGAAAAAGCCAAACAACTTAAAAGAATAGAGTATAATAGAATAGAATATACCGTTATTGTCATTGTTACAAAATGGGTTGAACATATTGTTACAATGAAATTGGGCGTGGCACTCCAGTTTCACATTTAACAGTGAGGATGAAATAAAACAAAGAAGATAAAGGAACAAATAAGATATGGTTATAATTTACACAATATAAAGGAACAAAGAAGATAAAGGTTATAATTTACACAATATATACACAAGAAATGTGGGCATGTAGGATGTTACATACAGTTTTGGGATCGTATTAGTGGAGTAAAAAAACTAAGAAACATTAACACAAAATAGGGGGGAAGAAGAACAAATAAAAATAAAGTAAAAGAAAAAAAACAGGGAAAATGACTTATTTTTGGAAGTTATTTGATCGCTCGTGTTTTACATTCGAATAACTTTAATGTAACAGTCTTTTTGTTTTGTTTTTTTGGCCATCATTGCATTTCCACTTAAACTGTGGTTAAATGAACTTCTGTTTTGTGCACCAACTAAATAAATCCACATATTTTCGTAAGTGTAACAAAGTATTGTTTCCAAAATGTAAATGTCAAGTCAAAGTTGTTGTTAAAACAACACAATTGTGGGCCGTGCAACCTTTCCAATAGTGCATTAGGTAATTCATTAATATGTGAATTAATCATTTATAATTGCTGACAATACAGCATAATTTAATTTGATTTTGGGTTGCCGCACTTGGGATTGACGTTGCTCACTGTAATTCGTCGTGGCACTCACAGACTTGTGTGAATGCCCCGACCTGTGGAAGCCTACATGGAATATTGTTTGTAACCCTCTGCAGAAAACAATACATTTAAAATAATATTAGCTTTACAGATACTCTCTTCTGGGTGACACGGTGGCTGACTACCATTCTAGTCTCACAGTTTAAGATACTACTGGCCTCCCTGAGCAATTTGCATGCTCTTCCAGTACCTGCATTGCTTTTCTGTGGGCACTCTTGGTATTGACAGGCATGGCAGATTGTTTGGTGGCCTTAGATTGTCTCTGAGTGAGATGGTTGACTGTCTCTGTGTGCCCTGTGATTGGGTGGGAACTAGTCCAGGGTGTCCCTTGCCCACTGCCTGATGTCAGCCGGGGTGGACACTTCCACGATTCTGGTGCGCATAAATGGTTTGGGACATTATTTAATGGATGATGTCTCTATGAATGCAATAAATTAAATTTGTGTTCGAGAAAAGTGTGTTTCCATTTATTGTTCTTACGTTTGTTGCCTCTTTCTGGCCATGCTTTGGACATTCAGTTGTGATGCAATTTTTATTGGACAGTATATTCTGAGTGGAAACAGAATTGAACACTGATAGAATGAGATGGAGAAAGACGCCAAAGTATAAAACAATAAATGCCTCCTCGCACTCCAGGCAGTGTTGTCAAAGTGAATAGCTTGTGGTTTGTGTAAGGTGAAAAAAAAGTTAATGGTAATAAAACCAGACAAGCTCAAAGAGGTAGGTTGCGTGATCGACACACCTCGAGGATATCTACCGCAGGCGTTGATATGGAACCTCCGTAACAAGGGATACTCAGAAGGTGAGAGGTCCATTCCCTCTGGCCATCAGCTCAAGAAGGTAGATGAAATACAATAATGTTGTTTTTCTTGTTTTATCCTCAGGGCATACGAACTTAAGAGTCATGCCTTCAAAAGTTACTATAGACATGTGCCCGAAATGGAAATGAGTTTAGAAACCTTTGCAAAATATCGCTGAGGCGTGAATGGCGTATACTAAATTCAAGGACTCCATATACCTGAGACTCCTTCTCTGAGTCGTGAGTTATCACTTCGCCAATCATAATCCATCCAGCATTTCTTAGGGAAAACCTCTCTCAGCGCTGAACCCTGGATTTCTTATCAGTCAGTTACATGAATGACATGTTTACAACTCCAATAAAATCAGGATGTTGTCATGACTGAATATTTGTAGATCTTTTAGGTTTTGTTTGCAACATAGCATAGGATAGCAAATGATTTGGCGATGAAGCGAAAACAGAGTTCGCTGAGTTTTGATGTTCTCATTTTTAGATAATTTATAGGGATAGGCTGTAGTATTTAGCGTATTTTAGTGATAAAAAAAAATAGACTTAACTCATTATTTAAAAAAACTATTAATTCAATTAATAAGCAAAAATACATGACCTTTCATAAAAAAAAAAAAAAACACTTTTTTTTTAAATGATTGTAGGTCCGGAATTATGCATTTTTTTTCATTACATAAGCCACACGTAAAGGTAGCTGACATAAATGTTTATTTGTATAGCCCTTAATCACAAAGAGTCTCAAAGGGCAGCACAGATTAAAGACTATTGCAAACTATTATTACAGACTATTAACCTACATGTGGGCAAATGACACACATGTTATCAACATAAAGTATAGGTTATTCATATGCTATCGAGTAGAAGTGTGTTTTAAGCTTAGATTTAAACATTTGCACTGAGGTTACAGATCAAATCTTAGGGGGAAGAGCATTCCACAGCACCGGGGCCTGGATAGAGAACGCTCTCGAACCTGCGCATCTCTTCTTGGCTCTTGGATCACAAGTAGACCAGCGTTTTCAGAGAGAAGGCTCCAGACCGGAACATAGGGGGATGTGTTCCAGGGATAACACATTTATTCACAAACAATGGTAAAAAATAAATGGCATGTTTTGGCATACCTGGATTATTTGAGTGAATGCAGTTTCACACCTGAACTAATTCACTCTGCTACACACACTTAAGTGGGAGCTTCGAAAAAATAGATATTTTTCCCCTAATTGTTGTACAGGTTTAAAATGAATCACACTGTTCAAAGATCCTTTAACCGCCTGGGTCGTCGGGGAACCACTATGGACAGATTCCTAGTGCAAAATACAAATTTTAGCAGTGCATGCAATCAAATTTGATTATACCAGCTCGAACTTCTAGGCTAGGCTATTTATACTGATAGTATATCCTTTACTGCTCTAGCAGCCAGAAAGAGCATTTGGTTTGGATTGATTTAAAAAATCAGAAGTTTTGTTTGAAATGACATAGAGACTTTCTTTTTGACAAAAACGTATGGCAGGCCGGATTAAATCATCTAACGGGCATATGTTTGAAGTGCCTGGTCTGGGGTAAAGAGAAATGTGTTTAGATTAGATGTTGAAATAACCGTTTGCAGTATAAATATTGACATTCACAGAAGCTTGTGTTCTACTTTCACACATTATTCGTATGCGTAGGTAGGGTAACATCTGGACTGGTTGTCAATCAAACAAAGGGCAGGATGAAGTTGAAACAGAAGCTGACGGAGAGTATGCTAATTTTACATAGAAAAGGGCTTCCTTAAGCTAAAATCTCGAACCTGTGTGTAAGGCATTTGTGTTCAGCACTATTGCACTTTGCAGCACTTGATTATACAGCACTTTAGTATATGACGATGATCCACATTATATTTGATTTTGCACCGCTCCCAATTGAACACATGGTACATCCTGTGAAATCTATTTCAAGTATCCAACAAATAAATGACAGTCGTATGAACACGTTTGTGCAACGCTGATCTTTTTTAAGACATTCATTTATAAAAGATTGATTGCTCATATCAACAATATCAGTCAAACATAGTGATAATTGTCAAGTGAAATTAGGTGTACAGAATTTATGAAAAGTGTGCAATAATTATTTTAACAACAAAAAAGAAAAAGCAGATGCACGCATTTAGGCACCCAAACATAAAAATTAAATACATATTTAGTAAATCCTCTTTTTGCAAATATCACAGCCTCTAAACATGTACTTCGGCATCAATGCCTTAGTATAATTTGAATATTGTTAATGATTATTGTCCTGTTGAAATACCCATCCATATGTTTATCACACCCTAGCTTCAACCATAGAATTCATACTTGATTGGGGATTGAACCCAAAACCTTATGTTTGTAAGGACAGCATCCTATTATTTCAATCTCAGTGATGTGGAATGTTGCAAAATCAAAATTTGGTACAAATGGTGGGTAATCCAAAACCCTAAACTCTTTATGGATGAAACTCTAGACCTCTAACCTTAAATCCAGCCAAAACCCTAAACCTAGCTCAAAACAAAACCCTTACACTAACCCTAGCTCCAACTAAAATACTAAGCTTAACTCTTTTTCCAACTCCTTAAGAATCCAATTAGTACTGTCTTGATTGAAGATTAAACCTACAACACTAGGTAGGTGTGGCAAGCATCTTACCAGTTGAACCACCAATAACTTGCTGGATTCACTCTAGAGATTACCGCTTAAATATTGAAATCCTACGTTTGGACAGCTTAAGAACCTCAAGAGTAAAAGCTCTATGCAGAAGATGGATTGCGTTGGTTGGTTACCGTGGCGATGCTGTCTTTTCTTATTCATTTATTTGATTTATTTCCATTCCTACAAAGTAAACTGACTACAGTGACGATTGAGAGAGGCATAGTATGATGAGTGGATCTGTGCAGAGTACATTACAATAGAGAGCAACATACTGTAGATGATTTGGGCCTCAAGGGTAAGGGGTTGGCTTACTGCTAGTATATCAAGAAATATAGAGCCTTCTGCTAAGACAGGCTCCACCTTATTTATGGCCCACCATGATGCATTGTTTGTAGCGACACACCAGATTTTTATGCCACGAATGCTGTGCGTTAAGTCATTCAGCTGGATTGTTAATTTGTGAATAATACACTGGGGGTTAAAGCCCTTCTCTGACTGCTTTTTCAAATAGTACTTTTTTTTAAATTGTGGTGTAATATGGAAATGTATCAATGCATATATAGTCATGTTTGTTAGAGTTTTTAGGAATGACCTTTTTATTATTTCAGTCATTTATATCTCCTTCACTTATTTAGTCATAATTAAGGCACATCATTCATATATTTGAGTGAAGTCATGATCATTTGTGTCTTTATGTTTTCAGTTGACTTCTCAAAATATCTATTCATTTAGTTGTTTTACATCTTTACACAGTTCCAAATGATTGTTGCTGTTATCAAAAGGCCTTGAGTCGTATCAACGCCTTCCTGGACAATATTACGGTTTTGTCACTGCGACCCTATCTTAGTGTGTGTTTTGAATACGTAATTTGAGGAACTATATTGCCTTGTTCTCCACTTTCATGCATAACATAAATTCTGTTTAATGTTTTTTTTTTCATTCGGGATAAAAACCTCAAAAGAAGTGGGCAGAGTGATCCCTTGTTTTTTGTGGGGGTCGCATTCCAAAAATGACCCGTGGTAGTCGAAATCCATGAAGTAAAGAGCTTTATTTCTTTATTTTTTTTCTTTATTTATGTCTTTAATACTACAAAGTTTTCTTCTGTAATGCCAAATTATAATAGTACATTTAAAAAATATATACATATTGTTGTCGTTATTATGTGCACACATAGAGATGTTAACATGAATAGGCCATTCGGAACAACAGTTAAAAGTACTGTTCTTTATGACCTTTTTTTTTTTTTTTTTTTTTTTTACAAAATAACGTCTGTACTGTCAAATTCCATCCATCCATATTTTCTCACTAGAGGTGCTGGAGCCCATCCCGGCTTTTTTTAGACAGTAAGCAAGGGACAACCAGAGCTGGTTGCCAGCCAGTCACAGGGCACACGGAGACATATAACCATTCCCACGACCATTCGCACTTAGGTAAACTGGACAGACGATTAACCTGCCGTGCATGTTTTATGGGAATGTGCAGGAGGATGCGGTAACTGGAATTGAACCCTAAACCTCTGCACCATGGGGCTACGCGCTAACCACCCATCCACCTTGTGGCCTACTGTCAAATTATAACTATAAAAACCAAAATGCTTCTGTATTGCACCACTGATTTTGGAAAGGGGTTTAAAGGTATTCAGTAAAACAATTTTTGCTTCAGAGGATATTTTGTCACCATCATGTGGACATTATACAGAAAACCAAAAGTGGCATGAAACTGCTATTACCTTTCTTTACCATGCGTAGATGTCCAAGTTTGTGTGCAATAGACAGCATCTTCCGCTGCTTTTTAGTGCTTTTATGCAACCATAGTATTTTTTTACAAGATGGCTTTTAACAAAACTCGAAACTGAAAAATAATTGCATGTACATAATGTAGGTTCATCAAGCTCTTGTACCTATCCGTTCAAGTTGGACCGCAATGTCACTGACAGACAGGCAGACCAAAAGCAGAAAAGGAGCGGGGTGACTGTTTATCCGATCAGAATGCAGAACACAAACCACAATGGATATCCGCAAAATTGTCAAGATCTGTCAAGTCACATTTATCTTACAAACAACATGTCTCTAAGGAGCGCATGGGCCACAATTACATCATCATCTGATCTAAAACCATCATGCATGTAAACTGTGAAATGTACACCTAGATACTGTGAGGGTTTATTGTATTTAAAACCAGAGGCCATTGTTTGATGTGATGTGCCTCATTTATCTTTTGTGCTTCTCTTTGGATTATTTGAGGGCCAGATAAAATCCGTTGGCGGAACTGGTCTGGCGCCCCTGATCCAGAAATTATTGAAAACAATTTCAAGAAGAATAGAAATCATAATGATGTTTTGTTTTTTTGTTTTTTTTTTCATTTTTCTCTGCTTGTCTCGTGCATGCTGAGGCTTATACAACAAGTTTGTAGCTGGTCAGTCAAACTGAAAGTCTGCTGCAGGACTTTTAAAGTCATTCGAACGAAAAATGACCCTTGCCTGTACTAGGAAAGACGGTGATCATTTTGTGCTTTCCACAGCTACCATCGAAATCGAGTACATGTGTGCTTAGCCATGCTCAAGAAGACCATCTGTTTATTAACTAGTAGTGAGTGTCACACTGGGAAATAGGGAACACATTTTCTCGAATGTCAATATGTGAGGCAGCGTGCTGCAAGTGTGTGCTTGAGGCACACACTGGCACACTCAGATTACATGGTTGCCCTTTTTAGCCCACCCATTGGTTTAACCAAACCAAACATATTTGCGTTGTAATTAGTAAAAAAAATCCCACTCAAAGCGCTGCTGAACAGAAATGATAGTTCAGTATACAGTATGTGCAGTGAGTTTATAAATTGTAATATTTTTGACATTATCAGACAATAATTTTGCTATTCTTTAAATTCCACACCCTTTAAGGTGAATCTGCTTATACATTTCTATCTATCTATCTATCTATCTATCTATCTATCTATCTATCTATCTATCTATCTATCTATCTATCTATCTATCTATCTATCTATCTATCTATCTATCTATCTATCTATCTATCTATCTATCTATCTATCTATCTATCTATCTATCTATCTATCTATCTATCTATCTACCTACCCTGGTCAAATCCTTTGAGAGGGGTGACCGACAGCAAGACAAACGCATCCAGACAGACACATCCACAACAAACAAAGGATATAAAAAAGGAAAATGTAGTAAAAAACACATATAATTTTTTGGGGACCATGGCCAACCCAAATGCCCAAAAACCCAAACAAGTTAAGGACCTTGGTACCCAAGTTGGTCGTGCTTTCGTCCCTCCAGATAAAACAGGACTTGAGAAAGCACCCATGTCACTTGGGTCAGGGTGACACAACACACTCTTCTGTTCAACAGCCCGACAGCTTGCACTGTTTTACCCCTGCAGCATCATACAGGCACCCTGCCCATCCCTTAGAACACGTCCAAACATCCCACTATCCTTTAACAACACCTATCCACTCATTCCTACTACCAATCAATCATAGCCATGCCACATTTCTTCAAGCAGTCAGCAGTACAACCATCCAACCCAGGCGCCTTTCCCCCTTTCCATTTATTTCACTGCCACTTGCACCTCCCACGTTTCCACAGGCTTCACATTTAAATCACCCAACACGGGCATTCTCCCCATACCAATACCCATACCTCAATTATCACTTCTCTCCCGTCCTCCACATTCAGCAACTCCTCAAAATACTCTGCCCAACTTGTCCTGACTGCACTCCCGCTAACAAGTAATCTTCTGTCCTTATCTTTCACCTTCTCTTCCTTTCCACAATTGCTCTTTCTTACTATGTTCACTTCTTTCCAGAACACTTTTCTTCTTTCCTCAAAGTTCACTCCTATCTTTTGTCACCATTCATAATTTGCTTTACTTTCCGCTGCTTCCACTACCGCTTTTACCAATATTTTTTTAACTCATACCTTTCATACGCATCACCAATCTTATCTTGCAGCCACTCCTCAAAGGCACATCTCTTCTCCCCATACTACAGATCGCCTCGACTCTCACTTCTCTTGCATCCTACCCCATTCCATTATTCACTTCCTTTCCTATTACCTCGACCAACTTTTCTCATTCCACAGACTTCTTTCGCTCTCCTCAACACTGTCTCTTTAAACCAATTTAATTCCATTTCCACGCTCTCCACTTCTCTTCTATTAATCCGTTTGTACTCTTCCCCTATCCTCTCTTTAAACTCTTTCCTTTTCTGCCTTATTCAACTCTGACACTCTCCTGGGACTCCATATCTACCAACCACATTTTCAACCGTTCCATCACCCACTCTAGCATTCAGGTCACCTAGTATTACCACTTTCTACCCTTCTTTCGCACTTGCCACACATTCGGACAAATCCTTCCAGAACTTCTCTATCTCCTCAGCACTTATTTCTGAACCAGGTCCATATGCAATTATAAACATCCATACTTCTACACCCCACTTTAACCTCAGCCACATCAATCTGGAAGATATCTCTTTCCACTCCACCAGTTTTTCCTTTGCTTTCTCACTCACAAGCACAGCCACTCCATCTATAGCATGTCCACCCGTAACTCCAGACTTTCTACCATAGATACCTCCAAGCTGTAATTCACCCTTTTTTTATCTTTGTTTCACTCAAGGCTAACACATCAACCCTCCTTTTAGTCATCATCCTTCCGATCTTCTCTTTATTCCACTAAGTTGCTTTACTTCCACATTCTCTCACACTTAGTGACCCTATAACTAGGGTTTGCGAGACCTTTCGGTCTCCCGCCCCCATTTCTTTGCCTTGTCTCGGATATCACCGAAATCCGAAACAACTGCGTCTGTCTAATATTAATATAAAAAAACAAACAAACTGGCAAACAGTATGGAATCACCAGTAGGGGGCAAGCCCTCACTAAGACATTCTATACTATATGAAAAAACTCAAATCACAAACATGAAACAATCACAAGGTCATTCTAAAGTGCAACATACTGGCATTCAGAAACACTAAAATAAATTAAGAAAATACATTGCATTGGTCAGTAATGTTACTTGTATAGAGCAAGAGCAGAGAAATAAATAACTCAATAAATCACTCAAATTTGAGGAAAAAATATGGAATTAGTGCATTTTGAGGAACAAATAAGAACACGGTCCAGTTATCACACCTTGGAGGACTCCTGGACTAAGTGGGTTGGCAAGAATCCTGGCTCCAACAAGAAATATGTCTCTTGAGAAAAAGACAGGATCGTCAAACTTCTTGAACAAGGTGACTCTAAAATGTGGGCTGTTCACAATGAGCTGTATTAAAGATTTGGAAGTACAAACAGCATGGGAAGGTTGTTAAAGTCAAGCGTACTGGTAGGCCAAGGAAGACGTATAGGCGTTAAGACAAACAACTAAAGGCCATATGTCTTGAAAACAGAAAATACACAACATGACAAATGAAGAGGAAATGGGAGGAAGTTGGAGTCAATGTAAGGGACCGAACTATGCAAAATTGCTTAAAGGACGTGCAAAGATGATCTGGCAACTGCAATCAAAGAGAGATTGCACCAGATTGATGAAGAATACTGTTTGTCACTCAATAAGTTCTTGTCCAAGACTGATGATTCCATACTTTTAGCTTGGGGTTGATTACTATAAATGGGTATTGCCAGACAAATCATTGTCACGAGCGGAATAAGCATTGGACCAAATGTGTAACGTTTCAGACAATGCTTTGTTAAGAGATCGGGGAAGTCAGGGCGAAAGGAAAAGACAGCGATCTGGTGCTCGCTGGGCAGGAGGTGCAGGAAGCCCTCGTGGCCGGTGACAGGTGGCAGGTTGGGTAGCCGGGACAGGAGGACGAAGCAAGGTCGTGGATCGGAAGCAAGTCGGGTAGCCGAGACAGGAGAACGAAGCGTGGTTGGGGATCGGCAGCAAGTCTGATAGCTGGGACAGGGGTAGGAAGCCTGGTCGGGGATCAAAAGCAAGTCTGGTGGCTGGGACAGGGGAAGGAAGCCTAGTCGGGGTAACGGGAGGTCAGGGACAGGGGATTGATACAAGAAACAGAGGACAGAATCAGGCAGAATGCAGTAACAGGTCGGAATCAAAACAAGAGCCAGAGTCAAAAAGTGCTTGCCTTGCATGTGTGGAGGTTCGCTGATGGACTGACAAAAAGCAGACAAGAAAGAAGTGTTTAAATAGGGAGAGAGATAATTAGGGAACGAGTAGCAGCTGGGGCTGAAAGAGTGAGCGCAGATGAGGGCAATTAGCGGGCAAGTGACACAATCGTGACAAACATGCTGAATACAAAAATCTAATTGGAAATGAACGCCGTGAAAAGGTGAGGCAACTGGAAGCTGTTTTAACGGCATAGCTGGGTTTTTTTCTTTTCAAAAGACCCTTCGAGACAAATTAAAACACTACAAAGGCGTGCTAAGAGGTTGCAACGCTGGCCACCAAGCTCTGCAAACCTTTCACTGAGGGTGAAGTTATGTAAGACCGTTCAAAAAATGCCCTAGGTGAATAGTCGGCCCGAACACATTTCCACAAGGTTTGGACACCCCTTTGGTAAAGTTTTGTGAATTCGTATTGATCCAGTGAGTAATTGCCAACACGAAAATCTGTTGATGTGTGCTTGTGTGCCTTTAGATAGAAAGAGCTTGAGAATCCTTCCCCAGGCAAGTGTATACAAACTGTATCAAAATGGGATTCTTTATTCCTCTGACACTGATATTCAATCAATTCAGGGAGTGTTAAACAATTTGCAAGGCTGGTCTCACAAATGGGTATTTCACGTGCAAACTGCAAAACACGGCTTTTTGCTTTGCTTAAGGGTCAGAAGCTCAACCGGCAAGCCTGCATTGCAAAGAAATGTTGCTTCATTTTGTGCAAAAGATGAGTTACAAATAATAACGGGGCAAATATTTGTACCTTAAATCATGGCATCTTGCTTGTTTACAGAGCTCTCACAAAGTTGTCAGGGGAAAGTCTAACATAATTGATCAATTCTAAATAATAGACTCACTCAGAAATGTTTTTTTTTCAATGTCTTTGTAATGGTTACAAAGTTGCTTGTTCCCCTTTTATGAAAGTTTGAATTTTTGTGTCTGGCAATTTTTGTTTCTGTCTGGATGTGCTTGTTGTTTTTACTTCCTTGATTCTAATATGTAAATAACATAATAACATGATTATACATAGTTTGAGATGTTTTCACATTTGAGGGGCAACATGTCAGCTGAGTGATTAGCGCACCCGCGGCACAGATCTGTGTTCAGGGGTTCAACTCCAGCTTACAGGCTTCTTGTGCGGAGTTTGTATGTTCTCCCCGTGCTTGCGCTGGTTTCCTCCGGGTAATCTGTTTTCCTCACACATTCTAAAACAGGCATGGTAGGTTAATTGGCTGGTCCAAATTGGCCCTAGGTGTGACTGAGCAAGTGTGCCGTATGTCTCTGTGTGCCCTGCGACTGGCTGCCCACTGCCCAAAAATAGCTGGGATGGGCTCCAGCACCCCAGCCAACTTACCGAAGATAAGCGGCGAAGATAACGGATGGATGGATGGAAGGAAAGAAAATGTATCAAACTGATAGGCTTTTAGGCTATTCTAGGGGTCAACAACCATTTTGAAGCAGGTGGTTCTAAGACCATGTTGAACTGCACATCAAACCTGCTGTTACAGCAAGTGTCCTGCAGATAGCACTAACACGCCCAAAATAACCAAGGAACGATTAACATTGTCATTGTTTTGTTTTTGATAGAAAATGCATAGATTGTAAACTACATAAAAATCGTATGGCAGATCGATCCTGCTATACTATGTAGAAATAGATAAATACATTAATTACTACTTATGATATATGCTATGTAAATACATTTTCAAATAAAAAAATCACATAATATCTTATACAGGGCAGCACGGCGGCGCAGTGGTTAGCGCGTGTGCGGCACAGTTCTAAGGTCTTGGGAACCTCCTGCGTGGGTTCAAATCCAGCAACCGTACCTCCTGTGCGGAGTTTGTATGTTCTTCCCGTGCTTGCGTGGGTTTCCTCCGGGCACTCCGGTTTCCTCCCACATTCCAAAGACATGCATTCCAGGTGAATTGACCAGTCCAAATTGTCCCTTGGTGTGACTGAGCGAGTAAGTTGTCTGTCCCTGTGTGCCCTGCAATTGGCTGGCAACCAGTTCAGGGTGTCCCCTGCCCACTTCCCGGATATGGCTGGGATGGGCTCCAGCCCCCCCCGCGACCCTAATAAGGATAAGCGGTACAGCTAATGAGATGAGATGAGATCTAAACATACGACACAAACGCAATTCATGTATTTACATATTCATGGAGGTCTACTAATCAGCTTGTGGTCAATCAACCAATGGGTGAAAAGTGCAGCCAGTTGGACCTGCCCTCTCATTTTGTTTGAACAAAATATACAACAAAATAAATACAGAAATAAATGAATAACCAAAAACATAAAAATACTCACCAACTCTGCCACTTTACTCATTAAACTACCGCTTTCCTGCCCTAAAAATGCCTACCGATTAAATAAAAAAACTTTGTCAAATCCAACCAAAACAAAAAAAAATCTTGAGGAGTGTTTAAGTCTGCTTACATCTGCTTTTGAAGCGAAACAAAGTCTTCTGAATGAATCGCTCCAACGATCACATTGGGTTTGTGTTGTAGTAAAAGTTTGCCACTTTGGTTTTTGTAATATTTTAAAGTTATATTGTGTTCCGTGCATAGAAAAATAATGTGTGCAATAAAATTGCACATGAACACTTTTTAATGTCAAAAAGTTAGTAGGTTTGTCTAAATAATGATAAATGGTATTTATGTCATTTATTTAGGTATTTAGGTATTACAGGATTACTTTATGTGTTCTTTTATCTATATGGACTATATTAGGGTCAGTTCTCTTAGGGTATATATTTCTTTATTTGTACATTTGTTTATGCATATAGCAGAATTGATCCTCCATCGGTTCGTATTATTTAGTCACACTGTGGTTTGTTTAGGGTTCCCATGCTCAATATGTACCAGGCAGAGCTGGAAAGTGTAGCCAAAAATTTTACTTAAGTTAAAGAACTGTTACTTCAGAATAACATCACTCAAGTAGAAGTAAATTTAGTCATCCAAATATTTACTTAAGTTTTTGGTTAGAAAATTACTCAAGTACTGAGTGACTGTAGCAACGTCGTACTTGTTGATTTTTTTTTAAACAGCAACAATCATATCATCAAATTATTTAAGTCCATCCAATCAACAGTAAATACATTTAATTTAAAAGTAGATTAAAATAATCAATGTAGAATCAAGTGCTTTAATCAACAATAAAATAGAAATTGTATAAATGAAATACATAAATTAAGCACATGTAGCACCAAGTAGCACATTGAAAGCCCCAATACTCTCTACAAGGAGAACAACAAGCTAGCCCATGAACTTGAACAAAGGAGACATGGCATATTGCAGCTGGTGTTTCGCACCTTTTTTAGGGGAAACATACTTTTGATGTGAGGCCAAGGGTGCTCCTCCACTTCAGTGTTTTCATAGTCAGTATTGCTAAGCGACATTTTCGATCTGTTTCTTTGGTAAACAAAATTTCCCCTGCTGAAAATGAATATAATCTTGTGAGGTGGCTGCTATGTTTCATTGGTTAAACATGGTAGAGCCTGGCGGAGTTCTGCGTCCAAATAAATGTGCCTTAGCGGAGACAGATGCGTACTCACGTGCAGGGGTTTATTTAAGGAACGAGGAAACAACATTAATGTTGCCAGTAGTGTAGTAAAAGTATCGTTTTTTTCTTCACAACTTTACTCAAGTAAAAGTAACGGAGTAAATGTACTCAGATACTACCCTCCTCTGGTACCAGGTTTCCTTTTCAGTCTGTTTTTTGTTTTGCTTTCACTTTGAGATAGCATTTCAAGGTTTTGCTGTTGAACAGCTATCCAGGCAGTAAGCTTTGGCATAAAAAGGAAGGGTGGACTCTTTCCCAGTGAGTGTAGTTGTCATCCATCAGCTCCTTTACCTAGCCGAGAGGCTCTCTGCTCTCTGGCTGGCTGCTCTTCACTTCACATTCAAAGCATTTGTCCTCCAAAACAATAACAAACATTCCCATATCGAGACAGAGGAACAAGACTGCCCTCAGGTGCAAACACGCTTAATTTTTAATTGGGGCAAATTTATTACACATCAATATAAAACACAAACTTGTAGATTCAGTTTGAATCATTTTTTTCAGTTTTAAGAATTTTTTAACAACACCATTTTTACAAAAGATTACCAAAGAAAATAATTATTATTTCCCCCGGGAACAATATTTTAAATAGATACATAGGTAGTCACTAAAATTTAGATCAAATGACTTGCACTAGAAAATAAGGCTGCAACAAGGAATCGATAAAATCAACCAAAATTGATTATCAAAAAAAGCAATGGCAACAAACTTCATCGATTTGTACCAGGATGTTAATGTGATGGAAGTAAGAGTGCATTGAAATATGTTGTGACGTTGAGGGGACATGCTTGTAGTGCCACTTCAATACAGCCCCACTGTACTCAAAACCACATTTTGTTGTGTGACATCCTTTTGATCCGGTTACATACTTGTAGTAACACATTGGTCCAGCAGAATGCGCCTCAAACCGTTTATCAGGGATTCACAACTTTTTAGTCTATTTCGTTCAGAGGGCACCCGGTTTGATATGCATTCCCTAATGAACTTACTATGTTCTCACCATGTTAATTGTTGGAAGTAGGGTTAAATAAACTCAGTCAAGCAAAAAAAAAAAAAAAAAATTACTAGAAAATCACAACGAGTGAGCTATTTTCAGAAGAGGTCAATGGGCGCATCGGCTCTCCCTAGAACGCTACTGTGCAATGTAAAACAAAAGAAAATATGTTCACAGGGGCTATACAACAAAGAACATTTGTTAACCCCTTAATGTTACTGGAAAATGCGCCTATAATCCTAATCCAAGATGTACCCAAAGTAAGCTGAATGCTGTTATTGAACTGTGTGGAGAATGGGGACAATTTTGTCTCTTTTAAGTGGTGACACGCTGAAGTAAGAAATAAATAGGTAAATAGTCAATGCACGTGCTACTAACATTGAGTAATCTTAGATGGAACACACAGAAATCGAAGGTTTTTATTCTCAACTGATTTTTTTTCTTTTTTTTTTTTGGGCAATTAAATGCCTGCAGATGAGTGTAGCACGGGTATCTTAGTTAAAATACAGCAGGGACAATGGCATTAAGCTTCACCTGGTCCCAGGTCAAATTTAATAACAATCTGAACATTTAAACATTGTATTCTACGTATTTTTCTAAAGTGGCCATTTGTAGACGACCAGTTTACAGCCCTAAAAACTTTGCAACCATGTATTTTACTTTGGCAAATTTTTAAACGTTGTGAAAGAGTTGCAAAGGTTTGACTTCCTTTTCCGGAAGTCAAGGAATGATTGTGCACACTCGTACGTGATAATCTTGCATTAAAATGAAAACATTTATTATTATTCTTTTTAGTCTATTTTTTGACACCATTGTAACGCAGGTTTTTTTAAATCAGAATAGGCAGTAAATACTGAAATGCGCCGACTGGACAAAAAGTGACAATTCTACTTCTGCAGTTATGGATGGTTGAGTAAAGGAGAATGAGAAATCTTGCATAGAACACAGTATTTCAACAACAAAAACTTCATGACTCAGCGGGATCCAATGATGTCCCATTGGCAAAGGATGGTGATACTGACAATTAAAGAAGTAAATATTTCATACAAGATAACAAAGAACAGGGGCGGCAGTGGCTCAGGAGGTAAAGCGCTTGTCTTGGGATCAAGAGATCGCAGTTCGAATCCCGGCTCCTCCGTGTTAAATGTCAAACTGTCCTTGGGTAAGACACTGAACCCCTAATACCCCCAATAAGCAGGTTAGCGCCTTACATGGCTGCACGGCCGCTATTAGAAAATGTGAAGCACACTGTAAAGCGCTATATAAATGCAAATCATTTCATTTCATTTCAAGCTAAAATGAGATTTTTATCGAATTAATTGTGTAAGTAAGCCAACGCCTTTCCAAGCCATTCTTAGCGAGACCAGTCGACATGAATCTCTGTCCTCCAAAACAGTCAACGGCATTGAAAGAATGAATCATGAGGATGCAGCAATAGCGTTTTTAGGTTCAGAGCTTAGGGATGGCTGAGCACCCATAGCAGTGGTAGGCAAACTACAGCCTGTGGGCCAAACAAAATGGTCAAGATACAGCATACGGGATACAGATACATATTATAATAAATATAGTACTATTAAATTAAAAAAAATTAAAAATGTGCCAAATTTTCTTCCCATGGTCTTTTTCTGTTTCTGAAAAAAAATACTACAATACTAAATATCAATTTAGGTGCTTGAAAATATAGGCTTAACATGAGATGTTAAAATAACTATAGAAATACAACAAGAACACAACTACACTAATATATTAAAAAAATACAACGATACTAGTATGGAAATATGTCAAAATACTCCTACGGGAATACAATTAAAATATCACTACAACAACATTGAAAACACAAAAATACTGCTATACAAATATTCCAACAGAAATACCTCAAAATATTATGACACAGTTACTAAAAAAATACAACTGCAGTAGTATTACAAGAAATACTACAGCTACACTAGAAAGACCGTACTATGGAAATACTACAAAAATACAACAGAAATACAAATAAAGTCCATCCATTCATTATCTGTACCGCTTATCCTCAGTAGGGTCACGAGAGTGCTGGAGCCATCCCAGCTATCCTCGGGTAGTGGGCAGGGGACACCCTGAACTGGTTGCCAGCCAGTCGCAGGGCACGCGGAGACAGACAACTCACTTGCTCTTTCACACTTAGGGACAATTTGGACCGGTCAATTAACCTGACACGCATGTCTTTGGAGTATGGGAGGAAAGCAGGGTGCCTGGAGGAAACACACACAAGCACGGGGAGAACATGCAAACTCCCATAGGAAGGTTCGATCTCTTGACCTCAGAACTGTGCCAAACACACGCTAACCACTGCACTGCTACAAATAAAATAATACTACAAAAATATTACATATATACTACAAAGATTTTTCTACGGATGTACCACAAAAACACAACTGCAAGAATACTAAAAAAATAAAACAAAACTACAGTAATACATTTTTTGGCCTGGAGAGAGAAAGGCACCACCAGGTTTTGGTTGCCCAAAATGATCTTATAATTGAACATTTTGTTTAACATGTTGATTTTTGTTCTATTGTTTGCTTTAAAAGATGTAATTAAAGATATGTGCAAACAAAAGAAAAGAAGAAAACAAAATACATGTTTTGAGGATAGCCATGGCAGCAAGATTAGCGTCAGTTCCCTCCGGGTAAAGATTTTAGTTCAAATAAATGGTATATTTTTGACCACCAAGTTCTGTATTCAAAAAAATAAATGCATGTTTACATGATGATATATGTTTGCTCTTTGTCATTAGTCCTATCGTTTGAGCCCAAAACCGTATATTTGAATATAGGAAGACACAATATGAAATTCCAGTGAAATACACACAAAAGAGAATACTCATAAAACTCTAAATTTAAATCTCTTGTGTCAAACTCACTACACACTGCCACCGTCGGTAGACATCAAGTGGGAGAGCAACTAAAATGATACGATACTTTGCTATAAATAACCCAAATATTTGTTTTTGTGTTTTGTGTTTCTCTTCAGTATAAAAAAGCAAAACATGTACATAAAGCGCTGTAAAGTATGAAAAACTACTTAAAAGAAGTTCAAAATGAAGAACATACTGAAAGGTACTGAACAAATATTAAAATGAACAAAAGTGAAAAATGCACTGAGAACAACTAAAAACCTTCTAAAGGCATCAAATGTATTAAAAAGTGCACATGCTTTTTATTTTTTTTTATTTTTGTAATTATGCGGCTCTCTCTATATCCTTTGGTGCGCTTGATCAGGCCCGCGGGCCAAATATTGACACAACAGATCTAAATGTGTGAATAACGCACCATATTTTTACCTAAAGGAATAATTCAATTTTTGGACCTTATGCACAAGGATTTACGGTACTATATTGCTGTATCTGTGCAATGATTGATCGCTGACCACAATCGCAAAACATAGGATGCAATGTGAATCGAACCCTGGTCACGGCCAAATCCACCACTAGACCACTAGTGATATGAATGAAATCAAAAAAGGCATTCGATGTTATCTCATTACAATATTTTTACTCAGTACAAGAGGCAAATGTTGGAAAATTGAGATAAAAGAAATTTGTCCTTAAAGACGTAAATAATTGCAACGAGGGAAACATCCGTGAAGTGTATCAGATGAAGCATCGGACTTCTAAGGAAATTAAAGTAATTTGTCAATTGAATTTCATGTTGGTATTTTGTTAATAGTGTACGTTGTCAATACATTATTTCAATCATAGCCACTCTTATTCAACAACGTTTGTCACTTACAATGCTTAGTTTTAGTTGAAAAAAGAGAAAAATGTGTTCAGATTTTTAATAAAAAAATATGGGTGCGCAAAGCGGCATTGTGGTTGAGTGGTTAACATGTCCGTGGCACAGTTCTGAGGTCATGGGATCAAATCCAGCTGCCAGCCTTCATGCGAGGAGTTTGCATGTTCTCCCCGTGCTCGCATGGGCATTCCGGTTTCCTCCCTCATTCCAAAGGCCTTCATGTCAGGTTAATCGATCAGTCCAAATTGTCTCTAGGTGTGAATGAGCGAGTGAGTTGTCTGTCAATGTGTGCCCTGCTATTGGCTGGCAAACAGTTAAGGGTGTCCCCTGCCCGCTGCCTGAAGATAGCTGGGATGGCTCCAGCACCCTTGTGACCCTACTGAGGATAAATGGTGCAGATAATGGATGGATGGATAGGGGTGTGCATTATACACGAGTGCTTGTTATTCACCACACACAAAAATATTAACTCCAGTCATATTTGTTGCCCTGCAGCGTTTTCAATATGCAATTTGTGCCGGGAAAAAAGATAGTGAATACCACTTTTGATATAAATCCTTTGTGGGTGAAATTCAAAGTCTGAATGTCAGAATTTTGCTGGGTCGCCAATCAGCCTCTAGCAGATGGACAATCTTTTCTGTAAGATTATTTGGTAATATGGGGAGTGAACAAAAGGCTGTTACAGTGTCGCATGCAAGGAAAGAATAATAGCAATTAAAACTAAACAAAGGCGATACAGTTCCAGACCAGCTCGGTAGCCTAGATGGTAGGGCGCCCGCTCCGAGACTAGGCGGTCGCTGAGTCATACCTAAGACTTACAACATTGGTACCCATTGCCTCCCTGCTTGGCAGTCTATCGAAGGGGACGAGTCACGTCGATAGCTTCGCGTGACAAAATTATTTCTGGTAAATATCATGTTGGCAGCACGGCGGCGCAGTGGTTAGCGCTTGTGTCATGGGAACCTGTCGTGGGTTCAAATCCAGCTCCATACTTTCTGTGCGGAGTTTGTATGTTCTCCCCGTGCTTGTGTGGGTTTCCTCCGGGCACTCCGGTTTCCTCCCACATTCCAAAAACATGCATTTCAGTTGAATTGGCCGGTCCAAATTGTCCCTAGGTGTGAATGAGCGAATGAGTTGTCTGTCCCCGTGTGCCCTGCGATTGGCTGGCAACCAGTTCAGGGTGTCCCCTGCCCACTGCCCGAAGATGGCTGGGATGGGCTCCAGCCCCCCCGCGACCCTAATGAGGATAAGCGGTACGGCTAATGAGATGAGATGAGATGAAATATCATGTTGATGGTTGATACTGGCTGAATAATAATAATAATTAAAAAAAATATTTGCAGGTCCAATTTCAAAATACACAATGGAACAAAACTAAATGGTGAACCAAACAGAAGCATACCAAATGTTAATGGTCAACTTGTCGTGCAGTTTGCCTGAGTTGTCATGGCTTGTGCTGCTTTATGAAATGAAATAAAATGAAATGATCTGCATTTATATAGCGCTTCTCAAGTCAAGACTTCCCAAAGCGCTTTACAGTGTGCTTCATATTTCCCAATAGCGGCCGTGCAGCCATGTAAGGCGCTAACCTGCATATTGGGGGTATTAGGGGTTCAGTGTCTTACCCAAGGACACTTTGACATGGAGGAGCCGGGATTTGAACTGCGATCTCTTGATCCCAAGACGAGCGCTCTACCTCCTGAGCCACTGCCGCATGACCCACTTTGTGCAGAGAATTATTTTTTCATAAAAAATATATCAAAATGTTTATACTTAAACCAACAAGACGCATGAATAAATAGTTTCTGCAGGTTATTAATTCACCCATTCACTTTTAAAAGGTGTTTGTTTTAGTTCCAACATGTATTACTACTATGCAGAATATCTAAACAAAGTTTTTGTTGTTGTTGTTGTTTATTCTCTGTTAATATTGCACACCTGATCTAATAGGATGCTAGTTTGTTGTTTTCATTATTATTACAAATTTGATTGTTGTATAACTATTTTGAACTGTGTTGTCGGCCAATCATTTTGTGGTTCTTTGGTTCGAACATCCTCTAGGGGGGATCTGATTTAGGAAACAAATATATGTAATAAAAAGAAAAGGCTCAAGGAAAGGCATTTAAAACATATTTAGAATTTCTTATCTGATTTTTGGGCCCTCCTCTGTTGTCTTTGCAAGTCAAAAATCTATTGATGTCTTAAGGAAACTTAACTGCAGTGGAGTAAAATTTTTCTATATATCATTTAATCATACATGTATGAATCTATACATATACATTTTTTTATGTTCTCACTTTGTCTGAATGAATATGCAATGTTAATTAACAGTTGTTCTATCTATCTATCTTTGCACCTACCTCGGTCATATCCTTTGAGAGGGGTGACAGACAGCAAAACAAACGCATATGCAAAAACAAAGAAAAGAAAAAAGGAAAAAAATAGAAAAAACACAAAATTATTGACCATGACCAACCCAAATGCCCAAACACCCAAACAAGTTAAACACCTCGGCACCCAAATTGGTCATGCTTTCGTCCCTCCAGATGAAACGGAACACGGCCATGTCACTCTCGTCAGCGTGACACAACACACTGTTCTGTTCAAAAGCAGGGCCCAACATCTTTCACTGGTTTACCCCTGCTGCATCATACAGGTGCCCTGCCCATCCCTTAGAACGCGTCCAAACATTCCACTATCCTTTCACAAGACCTCTCCATTCATTTCTCTCACCAACAAGAGTTCTAACACCATGCTTCAATCGCGGCCTTCCTCTTTGTCTCCTTCCATTTACTTCTGCTCTGGAGGTCCTCTTCAACATTCCATCCTCATCCATCCTCTACATGTGTCCCAACCAACGTAGTACTCTCTTATCCACACGCTTGCTCAGTTCCATTACTATTCCAGTTCTGTCTCTCACAATTTCATGTCTCAATCTATCCAATCCTGTCACTCATAACATACTTCTCAAACACTTCATCTCAAAAACATTTAATTTCTCATTCCTCGTTTTAAATAATGTATTTGAAATTACCAACTCATTTTCCACACGTAACTCAATCAATTTCTTACCACTCTCATTTCTTCCTAGTACTCCATATCTACCAACCACATTTTCAACCATTCCATCACCCTCTCTTGCATTTAGGTCACCTAGTATTACCACTTTCCACCCCTCTTTCGCACTTGCCACACATTCGGACAAATCATTTCAGAACTGCTCCCTCTTCTCAGTTCTTCTTCCTGGACCAAGTCCAAAAACATCCATACGTCTACATCCCACTTTAATCGCACCCACAGCAATCTTGAAGATATCTCTGTCCACTCCAGAAGTGTTCCCTTTGCTTTCTCACTCCACTCCTTCTCTAGCATGTCCACCCGTAACTCCAGACCTTGTACCATACATACCTCCAAGCTGTAATTCACCCTTTCCTTTCATCCTTTTTTCACTCAAGGCTAAGACATCAACCATCCTTTTAGTCATCATCCTTCCGTTCTCCTCTTTCTTCCACTCAGTCGTAATTAACAGTTGTAAACTCACAAATTACGTCAAATCTAAAATGCTACCCTATCACAGAAATTTGCATCAGGTCATGGGTAAATTCAGGTACATTGCGGTATTATTCCTGAAGGTTCTGTTAAAACCTAAATATATTTTAAATTATGGAAACAAACATTTCCTCACAATAACATCAAATAATAAGTGTGTGAAACAAAATCAATATATCAACACGCCTTGTCAAACACAACAAATAGGACAAGGCCTTGTCCCTTTTATTTTGACTTCTAAAGTTATAGTTTCAGGCCACTTTTTTTTTTTTTTTTTTTTTTCAAAGAAAATACATTTAGAAAAAAAATATGTTAGCATACTATTTATTTTACAATTATTTGATTTTTGTTCATTTTTTTAATTTTATTATTAGTACCAGGAAATGAAGTTGAACAAAAGTGTTGTTAATTTTAGTCAAAGAACATTCATGGGAGATGAACACTTGTTATTTTTGTGTGAACGTTCAGACGCGTGGAAGCTAAAAGGGAACATTTGCTCTCAAACACTACTTTGAAAGCAGTTTCAAAAATCTGAAAGTTTTCTTTGGCATATCTGAAATATGATTTTCAATGTTTGGTAGTTCTTGTGCTGTGTGATCGAAATGTGAGTTTATGTTCCTCGCCTCCTTTGCGCTGCTGCATTTTGATCGAGTAACTCGAGTGTATCTCTGTGCGGCAAGTCACTCCCCACAACTTAAGTGCTGCTCCAGGCGGTCCAAGCCTGCAGCCGACACACTCTGCTCTCCTTTGCCTCTTTTGTTGTGCCGCCTGTCACATGACTAAGAGCACCAGGTAAACAAGCAAGCTAGTTTGGCCAGCAGCACACACAGCACAGAAAGACAATCCAGAATAATGATGGGAATTCAGACTCTTCCAAGAGAACTGCCTGGGATCAACAAAAAAAGGGCTCCTAAGCAGCTCTTCAGATTTGGGTGTACCGTGACTACCGTATTTTCTGGAATATACGTCGCTCTGGAGTATAAGTCGCACCAGCCAAAGAATGCCTATCTAAGAAGATAGAACATATATTGTCACGAACCAGGAATGGAGACCATTAGCGTTTTTTTTCTCAGTTTTTATTAGTTGGCGCCAATTAAGTCGTCGCAGGTGCTCTCATTCGGTAATCACGACATATATAAGTCACACCAGAGTATGAGTCACATTTAAGGGGGGGAATTGATTTGATCAAAACCAAAAGCACATATGTTATCTTGAAAGGCAGTTTAAAACAAGAGTACAACAGGCTGAATAAGTTGGTATCGTATACAAAAGTTACATGATTCATATGACTGTTAATTTTAGTAATGATGTATTATATCATTTAGATTACGATAGCATAAATAACATGCTCACCAAACTATCATTTTCACTCCAAATCTCTAAATCCAAATGTTTTTTCATCCTTGGTGTCACTGTCCTGTTAACAATCCGAACAGGTCCACTTTCCGCTTCTACACCGATTACGTCACTCATTGCCACCTCCGCTTTCTGCTTTTTGGCTGCATATTTCACTATTTGCAGTTTGTCGGAATAATATGATTTCCATTCCGATGCTATCTTTGTTCTGTTGTTTTCATAAATTAATAATCATTTTTGAACAAGTAGAAAAGTATCTCGATTAGTAAAAAAAGTTGGTGTCATTTCCCCAAGTTAAATAGTTTCAATTTGCTCCAAAACTCATTTCTATCCTCTGTGCAATTTATCTGTTCTTTACTGTTCTATTACGTTTCCCCTAGAAATAGTATACAACTTTTTTTAGTGATGTATGCTAGGGGATGGAGGGAGGGGGATCAGGGGGCATGTTTTGCACAAACTTTAATACAGGCCTAGAGCACCCTCTTGCAGTTAAGCGGGAAAATAACATGTGAAATGATATACCTAATTTGTCAATCTTTTCACTGATAAGTCTCACCGGAATATAAATTGCTATAACCGAGATTTATAGTCTGGAAAATATGGTACTATTAAACAATCAGAGAACATGAACATGGCATTATTTTAATTGGTTCTCAGGTGCCTGTTGAGGTAAGAAACAAAACATTCTGCTTTGGAACAACTAATATACCACATTTTCTGCTCTAAAAGGGGATACATGATATATTTTCAGAACCAGTCTGCAGGCCACTCATGTGATCTTAGGGTGAAAGCAGGAGTCAGTGATAACCACATTGGAGACCCCCCATTTAATGTGTGTTTCTTTTACATTTTCCTCAAATGTTACCTGAGTTTTACCAGCATAGCAACTGCATCCTGTGCTATACTGGAATCCTCTTTGAACAGGTAGAGCAAGTAATCCAGTTTAATGGTGACATACTGAAGCAGAACCGATTGTGTCAGATCCGCTCAATGAACGTGTCACATTTTACTCTCAACTTGCAAATTACGCACATTAATTAGGCCTGCCAGCAACCGGTCATTGCACCATAATCACCATCATCTATGATTCCTTGCAATTCTAGCGATGTAACGCTAATAAGATGTGATAAGTAATTTAATCAAACGGAGACAAAATCCCTGAATACCAGGGCCAAATGCGAAACACTGGATTACTGTATTACTGTAGTACAGAGCGCACTTGATTAAAAGCCGCATGCTCAGATGTAAGAACTTAATTCGATTTGTCATAGTACGAGTCACAGCGGAATTTAAACTACATCCTGAAATGTCAGAACTAAACTCAATCTATGTTGGGGACACTAGGAACAATTAGTACAGTGGTACCTATTTGTGCAAGCAACTCAATCATTTCGGTATATGAGTTTTGTTTAGAATAAAAAAACGTGTTCCATATATATATATATATATATACAAATATAGAAATCAGAAAATCTAGGTTATGAGCATTACCAGAGGCTAACACTAGAGACCAATAGAGGCTGCTCGTGATTTCTCGTGACTGCTCACTGCCAGCATCAGCTTGTCCAGTTTGCGCATGCAGGTGAATTAAAAAGTGCTGTAAATTGTCCTTGTGTGTATGTTTATTATAAGTTACAGTTGCTTTAAATTTAAGTGCACTGTAAATACTTATGTATCATCAATATTCTCTCAATCTCATACCTGTCAACCTAAACAATTGTTCCCGTTATCAATTATGGCATATCTTCCATATTGAGCGATAATAAACCTAACAAGCGAAACATAATATGTCTTTCTTTTTTTGTAACTTTCTTTTTCTATAGTCCCTTATCTCTCTCATTTTCTTCTTTTCTGTTCTTTCTCCCTCCATTTTCTCTCTCTCTCTCTCTCTTTCTCTCTCTCTTTCTCTCTTTGTCTTAATTATCTTTGGCTCTCTTATTCCGTCTTTGTTTTCTTCTGTTTCTCTCTGCCGACCTTCCTCCTTTTCTCTTTTTGCGTCTTTCTTGTCATTTCCTCCTATCTCTCCTCCTATCTTATTTCTTTCTATCTTCCTTTCTTTCTTACTTTCTTTCTTTTTTATCACTCTTTCTTTTTCTCTCTTGACAAAACTCCGATCACTACTTTCTTTTTTTTTCTCCTTTTGTCAGGACCGGAACGGAAACATGACCAATTGCGTGACGTTTATCACAAGTTTTATTGAAAGAGAGAGGAAGGGCTGCGCCCACGATCCGGTGTTCACTGGGCGTGGGAAGCAAGTCGCTCTCGTACTTGGATTGTGATCCGAACACAGAAGTGGATCTTCAGTAGCAAGCAATGGCGATATCAGGGGTGGAAAACTGGTCGGTAGCCGGGACTGGGAGAGCAAGACGTGGTCGGGATCAAAACAGGTTGTAGCGGGAGACAAACAGGAGAAAAAAACAGAACAGGCGTGAGTCAAGGTCGAAAAAAAGCTTGCCTAGAATACACGAAGGTTCGCAGACAGACTGACAACAGAGGATTGAAAGGACTGGGTTCCAAAAATGACGGGGACCCAATCGGCAGTTGGGGCCTAATAAGCGTGCACAGCTGAGTCACATCAGTAACACCTTTCTGTCTGTCTTCCTTTCTTTCTTTCTTTCTTTCTTTCTCTCTTTCTTTCTTTCTTTCTTTTTTTCTTTCTTTCTTTCTTTCTCTCTCTCTCTTGACAAAACTCCCAATACTACTGATAAGGAATCTATTATCGCTGAGATTAAACATAACAAATACTATCCAAAATGTTAGATTACTTAAAGGCGACATGAAAACAAGAAGAAATTAAAATGAGCGAGTGGTAAAGTCGCTAGCTCCCGTGGCCCTATCACTTCCTCTCCCGTCCAGAGTAACATATGAATTGCATATCACCAGTAATGGGAAAGAAAGTTTTAAGAGCAAGCTAGCAAGATACACAAAGAGACATGTGACCTAGTTTGAAAAGGATGCTCAAACAAAATCTCATCCTTGTTAAGCTGCTTTTATTATAAGAGGAACGGATCTGCAAACAAACAGAAATAGAAACGTAAAAAAACCTGTTTCTAAGGGACAGTGTTTTTAACAATGTCCTTTAATATGTTCACTGTCGTGCACTGTTTATATCATTGCCACTATTGGCCAGTCATATTGGTGCTCTTTGATATCCTACAACCTATAAGGCGGATCTGCTTTTTATGAAATGGGAGATTTCATACAAAAGAAAGGGTTTGGGGTGGGGCTTTCAGAACAGCTATGAATTTCTTATATGATGTTTTTTTTTACATTACTCTCCTGTTCTCCTTGCAAGTTTATATACCAAAGTATAAACGTACAAATTACACTTGAAGAAAAAAAGTCATTTCTTTTTCAGGTTAATTACCAAGAAGAAAAATTAAATACCTTATAAATTCAGAAATAGTTTAAATTGGCCAGTATTTATTTTCTTTTGATTTCTTCTGTTGTTTCCTAACTTTTTTCTTGATTTTTTCCAAATGTCTTTCCCCCATGTTCTCATTTGAAATGCATTTTTTTCTTTTAACTTTTCCTTTCTCTTTATCTTGTTGTCTCTTTTTTACTTTTCATTCCACTTCCCTTTATCTTTATTTTTTCTTCTCTTTCCTCCTTACTTTTTTGTTTTCTTCTTCATTGGACAACTGTGAGTCTCCATAGTTTGTATTATCCGTGTGTTGTAATTTTTTTTTTCTTTCTTTTGGCAATGGTTTTTATTTGCATGACATAATACAGAGACATGTAGTGATTGAATACTATATACTGCCTTTTGAGCTGACCTTTTTTTAGCATATCAGACACGGCTTCAACGGTTCATGAGAATAACAATGTTGAATAATTCCATCAGATTCAGCAATTTTAATCACTTTCACATTTTTAAATTCCGAACTCTTTTGTGACCAACGGCCGCTTCCTTACTGAGTGCATACGGTTCAAAAGTGAAATGAGACTTCATTTCACCATTAGAACATTGTTATCCACACTTGATTTTGGACCTTTTTCCTCCTTCTGAGGTTCTCATTGGTTTGCTTTCATGCATTTTTCATTTTCATGTTCATGCTATATTAAGGCTTCCCTTCAGTCTAGTTTAAATCAAAACAAGTAATTTCATTCCAGATTATCATTTGTGAATATGCTTAGCATTTTCTATTTTTTACCAGCATAAGACCAGGAAAACATTTTAAAGTACTGATAATGAGATAAGATTGAAAGCCTTTTCAAATGTCATCTGTATCACTAGGGGTCTAGTAATAATAATAATAAGTCTAATTTAAGGTGTTGTTCCCGCCGCGATCCGTGTTTGATTCCTATTACGCACAATGATTTAGGATTTTGTTCAGCAACACTTTAGACTGTTATTGCACTCGTTGCCTATAGACAGTGAGTGTATACAATGAGCAACCGTTATACAAACGGTAATTCTTAGTATAGTAATAATTTCATGCACCTTATAGTCCAGTGAGCCTTGTATATAAAATGTATATGACAAAATTATATTTTGGGGGAGCTCCTTATAGTTCAGTGTGCATTATCGTGCAAAAATGTGAATTATATTTGTGATTGAAGCCAATTTTTACTTTTCTCTGGCTCCTAGGTCAATTCTTTTGGGTGAACGGCTCCAACTTTGGGGGCCCTTGGGTGCTGAGTCCTTGGTTGTGGAGTGGCCCAACTCCCTGCAGCCTAGACATGGCTTTGTACCTGAACCCCAAGCAAAGGGGGCATTACACAATATGGCTGATTGAGAGGGACAAGCCTCAAGTCGCTCTCTTCTCAACGGATGCGTTACCTCGTATCACAGGGTGAGTACTGCTCTTGGGTTCGTTTGCAAAGCTGAAACGCAGAGGTGTTGTGTCAATATCGTCAGAGGTCTTTATGTGTTTATCTTGGAAAAGACAACCTTGTGACATAATTGGGCAGATTAAATGCTGCTTCCTATCTTTTTTCTCAAAGTCTATGGCAGGTGATAATTACAATACATTACTTGGCCTTTCTGTGCGTCCTGTTTACATGGCTTGCTTTTAGTTCAAGGTTTTCGATTTCTAGAGACTTTCTTTGGCTGTTTTGGTATTTACTCATCCTGAAGTCCTGTCAAACTTAAGTGCAATGCAAATAAATCAATCACTTGCTCATATAAACTACTCTATGTATCGATTTGAATTGTCTCTATTGTTATTGATAACAATAAGTGAAAGAACAAGGCTGTTATTGTCAAATTGACACATTGAAATGATGTCACAGCCAATCAGATTTAAGTAGGTTATGTGGCCATGCAAACTTCCGGTTGTAACAGCCAATATAAATTAAGTAAGTCACAAAATTCAAAACACCTTTAGAGAGTAAAACAAGATAAATGAATGTCAGGATAGTTGAGGAAAAAATGGTTTTAAGCTGAAAGCTACATTTTGTCACTGATTTGATATGCATTTCCAAAATGACAACTTATTATGTCATTACTATGTTGTTACTAAGTTATTACCTAGTTGTAATTGTTAGAAGATGAGTTAAAATAGGTTGAGAAAACTCTGGGCATATTTTTTTTACTGCTGACGGATCTGGGCCTGAGTTTGGGTCGTGGCAAAGTTGACATGAGTCGATTCCTTGATTTTGTCACTTCAGTTATTTTTCTGTTTTCCTCTTCACCTGCCCCCTTGGACTGTACCCTGGAGAATGCTCTAGACCAGTCCTGATGATCTTGCAACTGACCTTACCACTGCAGTTTTCATCTGCGCACAGTTGCCAACAATTCCTAGTATGGTCCAGTGTGCCCTCTGATGGTGTTGCGTACTGTTTTGTTTGTCATATGGGTTAAGTAGCTGATGCATTGAAGCTTCCTTTAGCATCGTATCCCCAGGGCCAGGAATTTATATTCCAATGTTGCTGTGAGAGTCCATGTCTCACAAGCGTAGAGGAAGATGAAAATAACCAGTGCTTGCATGAGTCAGATATTTTATTTCACTGCAACATTCTAGTCCCTTTAGATGGGTTTAACCACTTTTCGTTCCTCTAAAACTCGGCTAAAATCCAGAGCCAAGATGTACACAAAGTAACTTGAATGTTATTTTTGAACCGTTTGGAGAATATGGACTGAACAGACTAAACCTTTAACCTTCCTTTAATAAACATATTTTACTTTTGTATTCTGTGGAAACCAGCTGAAGAAGAGAAAAGGAGCATGAGACGATGTGGTGTGGTAGTGAAGGTAGTAGTAGTGGTGATGGCAGTAGTGCCGGTAGATTTAGTAGATTTGGTAGTAGTGGTTGTGGTAGTAGTAGTGGTGGTCATGGTATTAGTAGTGGTGGTGGTGTTGGTGTTAGTTTAGGTAGTAGTAGTTGTGGGGTAGTTGTGGTAGGAGTAGTGGTGTTTGTGGTATTAGTAGTGGTATCAGTAGTAGCGTTGGTAGATGTAGTCGTGATGGTGATAGTGGTAGTGGTGGTAGTAGTGGAGATAGTTGTGATCATCGTGGTAGTGTTGGTTTAGTAGTAGTAGTAGTAGTAGTAGTTCCTCCTCTAAAAAAACTAATTAACACATCATATCGTTGGCAGGCTAAATTTCCCCCTTATATTGCACAATTGGTGACCCGGTTGTATTAGCACGACGTTAATTTGCTTTCAAGGTCTAAACCTATTTCCTCCAGCCAGATTCACGACTCTGTAATCTTGCATTGATGTCATAGTCATGACTACGTACGGCCTTCATATGACTATACGTATGGGCTCATACCCTTCGGCGTGCAAAGCAGGGCACGCTTTTTGCTTGTGTGACATGTCAGATTGTGTTTCTGCATGCGCTCATTTGTAGTCAAAATGTATCATCCGCCCACACTAGGTCTTTCTCTGCGTTTTGGAGGCAAATTGACACAAAGTGTTTCAGGAATGGAGGCGGTTGGTTGCTGAATTCTTGCAAAAAGAGGCTACAGAACTCAAGAGGCACATCAACAGTGTTCAATTTAGTAATAGCCAACCAGTGCACTTGCGTTTCAATGACATTTAATGCTAGCTTAGTTGGAAGCAGGCCATCCTTTTTGCCTGGAAAGCAGATAGTTGGGGACGATTTAGATGTTCTTAAAACAAGCACGGTCACAACTTTATTGTGGATGGTGACGTTATTAATCGAATTATGAAGCAATTCGTACAAATTATAAAAAAACTTCACAATCAAGTAACAGTATTTTACAACTGTGGGGTATTTAATATTAGAGGTAAATTGTGTATTGTTTTGCGACTAGTTGTATAAAAAAAACCATTCATTAAAAAGAACATTACTTTTTTAGATAATAAACAAAAAACATGATCTATCATATCAGAATTTTATATTCACACAGGTTATTTATTTAGCTGACATAACTTTCAGACAACTTGCTTCTCCTGGTAGCCCGCCTCCTCTTTTGTTCTCCTTGCAAGCCCGACTAACAAACGAGTTAGGTTCCGGACAATTTTGTAAGTTGAATTTGTTCGAAAGTTGCTTCAGTGCTATATTTTGTTTGTTTGTGGTTTATATTAGTATGTTTAAGGCTTGTATAAGTAACTTGTATTGTTTTTTAACTAAAAATTAAACATTTAATAAAATAATATGCTCTATAAAGATAGATGAAGTGAGGTTTACTTACTTTTACTTTTTTTACTTGCGCTTCAACAGGTCCTCCTCCGTGGTAAAAAGTGGCAGAAATAAAGCGTTCCGACCATTTTCTCAAATGCATCAAGCTTTCTTATTCCACTTTTGTTTCATAAGAAATGGCTCGCCTCTTCCTTACACTTTACATCAACCATATTGAATGGATGCACAAGTTATTAAACAATAAAAATGTCAAAGTTCTTACACCGTAGCGATACCGTACATGCTGTTATGATTACACACGAACCAGGAAGTAGAAGCCGGACTTCTTCTTTGGTGTGGATAATGGGTGACCTCTCACAGTAGGAAGTAGAACTACAGTACAGAAAAAAGGTGCACACAAAACAAAATCCAACTTACAGCAATGACTGGATATTTTTTGACATCCCGAAAAAATGATTGTATCTGCCAGAATCCGTAAGTCGAATGTACGCAAGTCTGTATCATGCCAATGTACTATTTAGCCACGCCTCACCCCAAGGGATAAAACACATATTCATTCAAAAAACAATTTTGACTTAAATGAGAAGCAATCACACATGAACTATCATCCAAATTTGCATTTACTTATATCATGAGCCACTTCTAGAGGTAGCTTACATAATTATCAGCCTTGCTTCCATCACAGGTACCACGAAAAAACAAAAACATTGCAAAAGGATGGGTAAAAAAACAAGAAGTAATATAGTGTGGTTAGGTCACTTTGAGTCTCCGTAGTTTTTATTCCCCCTTGTGCTTTTTGCCTCTTGTTTTCAGTTGTACAACACATTACAGTGACATCTAGAGGTCAAAAGTTAAACACTGTCCCTTTAAGACAATTTCAGAAAACTATCAGTGCAATTTTTTATCACTGACAGTTTTGCAACTGATGGGGAGAGTCATCCTGTTGTATAAACCAATTGCTTTAATGACAAATAATGAGAAGCAATTCAATTCATATCAAATGTGCGCATTACAACTGTTGGCATTAAGCTGTGTTGTAAATAATCGCTTGTGATTGAATCATGCAAATCTGTTTTTCCATGACGCGTTCAGACTTTAAAATAAGTATATTTACATAATTATAGTTTGCTTGAACTAATAATAACACAACATTTCTACACAGATTCCATTCAAGGTGAACAGGAGAAAGATGGATGTATCATCATTGAATCTTGAGAAAGTGTCAAGGATCTAGAATGTTTTTTCTAGATTGGATTTCAAGAATACGACCGTACACTAAAAGTGTGCTTTATACTGGTGTGGCACAACATCGGTACATTCAGGGTAAAAATCAGAAGAAAACACCGCAAACATACCTTAGGTCAAACAGTTTGGTGTCACCTTGGGTAACTTTAGGAAATTGGTCGTTTTTGGAATGGAAGCGTGACATATACGCCATAATCCCTTCAACCTGCATGTCCAGTGCTCCCAGGCAGGCTTTAAAATATAGATTTCGAAAATGGGGCTAAAAGTTCCCCTTTCGTGTCTTTTGAGGATCTGTGAAGGACTCTTGTCCGCCTATGCATTTTTACATAGGCAGACATGGTTTGCTGGGTACAAAATTCCCCTTGAAATGAACTATTGTTTGCACTTGTTTAGTATGTTGACTATTATGCACTGTTTACATCAGGGTGGGTAATATTAAAAAATCTGTCACAGCGGCTGACCCAGGGAGAAAAAAAATATTGATTGTTTGATCTCAGCAAAAAAAAGATAAGATATTTGGTCATACTTATTTATTTATTTATCAATATACGGTAAATACAGACATTGGCATGCACAGGTTTAGTTTTTTTATGTGTTTGTTAATTGAGCATTTCATCAAATATTTTTTTTTCAAAGTCTTATATTATGACCACTTGTTCAGCAGTAAATTTGATAATATGCATTAACAAATTCAAAATGAAAACGTTTTTTTTTTGGCATGACCTTTAATAATTTTGGGGGAAAATAAAATACATGATGAGAAAACAATGCAAATGTGGGGAAAATATATATACTATTTGAATATCGAGGCAGTAAACGTTAATGCTTTATGATAAATATATTTTTATTGACAGGGACACGGATGGACACTGAGGAAAAACGGTGGGCCAGATGAAAAAGCCTAAAGGGCCGCATGTGGCTCGCAGGTCATAGTGCAGTGTTCATTTTACCTCTGAAAAGTGATGGGTCCCGGGGACTTGCATGCTCAAAAATTTATGGGTACCAACAGAGATCTATGTGTCCCCAAAATTTAGTGTTATCGAGGTTGAAATTGTAATTCGGCGACAAATATATAACATAAATCTATATATTCATTAAGTTTTAATCATCACAGTTTATTGGTAATACAAATCAGTTATCACTTCAAGATATTTCATTTCACAACAATATTTTACATTATACAAAATAATATTGCTGGAATAATTATATTAATCTATATTTTCATTCAGTTTTAATCGTCACAGTTAATTGGTAATACAAAGCAGTTATATCTTCAGATTTTTCAGTTCACAAAAATATTGTACATTATACAAAATAATATTGCTGAAATATTAGTCCATATATTCTTGCACTTTTAAACATCACAGTTAATAGGTAATACAAAGCAGTTATCACTTCAGATTTTTCAGTTTATATATTCTTCGTGGTTTGCTGTCCCACCACAGTTGTAATGCCTTCTCAAGGTCCAATCCATTATCATCCTCCTAATAGCGTCACCAGGAATATATTATCTTTCGTCAAATCGTTCGCTTCTACACAAGTGTCTTCCGAAGAATTTCTCCGCAGTTTTTTCGTGCCGGAATTATTGCCGTTGTTATCGCTTTCTGAATTATGTTTCGACTTATTCCTGACACTGAAGAAATGATCAAATTTGTGTTGATTCTCACCTAATACTAACTGTCTTGCTTGACATGAATGAGGTTTATTATAAAAAAAAAATAGCTTGGACGTTCACTGTAGAAGGAAAAAATACATCCAAATATAATTGAGGAGAATAATACATTTTCTTATTCAAATTATTAATTCATTTTCTGCATTAAATTATTTTTGGTAATATACTGATACCACAAACCCGTCTTTTTTCATTTTCTCCTTTTATACTTTTTCTCAACTTCTCTATACAATATAATACTTCGTAATATAATGCATCAAAGCAAGTGAGCCGTTTGAGAGCTGGCTCTCTTTAATGAGTTGAGCCAAAAAAGCCGGTTCCCTAAAAAGGGACGGACTTTCAAAACACAACCCGAACTCGTTTGACTTGATTGATTTGCCGTTTCGTGATAGTCGATGTATTCCGGATGGTACCTATGATTGACAAATTTGCGTTTTTCCGTACAGATTTGCTTGTACGTCGTACACGTCTTGAAATACATGATAAACGTACTTTGTATGGCAAAAATGTACAGGTTGACAGGAATACATACTTAACCTTCACTCGACGGCAACCACCACAACAATGACGTAATCTCGAAGCAACGAGATCTCGTTGGCCGTAATCGCCGTGCAGGCGAAAACTCGAACCGCGAGACCAAAACAACATCTGCCGGATCTGCCTTACGAAATGTTTGGAGTGCCGTACATCTTTGTTTAAAAAAAAAGAATCGGGTAATAATGACAATTTTGTGTCAAAAAAGTTGATTTAACACTATGCGTCCCCAGCAAAAATGATGCATCTAGGACGCAGGGACGCGGGCAAACAAGAACACTGAGAGTGTGCCCACCCCTTGTTTACATCATTGTCATTATCGACCCACAGTGTTGCATTTCTTTGATAACGCACCAGTGTCCGTTTCCAAAACTGATTGGGGCCCTTTAGGGGAAGGAGGCTTAGAGTCCCTAACGCCTTTTAGGGCGGATGTGCTTTTTTAACCTAGGGTTGGATCCTCTACTGTTCTCCTGGCAAATTCAAACTCGATTGATTTTATAGACGTATCAAAAATCCCCAATTTAGAAAGACGTGAAGACTCACGTACTCTAAGCGCAGAACGTCATCGACTTACCTCATTCCCGTAGTTATGGGAAACCGAACTCAGTTATGTTGCTTTTGCAATACAGAGAGCCTTTACTGCTCTTCACAGGTAACAATTCAATAATGCGCCCAGGCCTGCCAGCTGAAAACTGCCAGATAGCATCAGAATTGTGGCCTTTTTCAGAGCTTCCTAATAGCTTAATCACTTGCAGCTTCCACTTCCCACAGGAGCCATGCTGAAGGCAATTTTACAGAAAACCACATACCTGAAAAATGGGAGACAGAAGAAATGGGTCAACACTTTGTAACAGGAAGCATAAATGAATATTCTGCATGGATGCTCCAATGGCAATGTATAACATATTGTGAACTCATACACTACTTTTACCGAAAATTGTTATTTGTTAACTGATTTGTTCGTAAACAGAGACTTTGTTAAGTGTTTAGAGCAGGGGTGTCCAAACTTTTCCGAAGGCGGGCCAGATTTGATGAGCTGAAAATGTATGAGGTCTGATTCAAGCTGGCAGTCTTTAATAAATTCAACCTTTGTGAATGGTTTGCCATGCTTAGCGATCAGCGTCGCAACCTCATAGCTCACCTTTGTATCATTTTTATTTGACCCGCGGGGTTTTTTGCTGTGCCTTTAAAACAGCTGTGAGTTGTTTCACCTTTTCACAGCGTTTTTTTTTCAGTTAGTTTTTTGTAGTCAGCATGTTTGTTCCGGCAGTGCATCTCAAAATCACATTATTTGATAACAGACACAGTATCTTGGCAAATTAGTCGGACGCATTTGCTTCGGATGTCTGCGAAGATACTCCAAATCCCACTCTTCCTGGAAGTGGCGGCCCTCACAGTCAACTTTCCTTTTTGTTATATACAGTCACAATTGGACATGGGGTCAGCTAAAATTCTCACAGAAAGCCAAGGCCAGGTGGCCAACGGGCTACTGCCATCATCTGTTGAAATAGTGATTTTTTTGGGGGGGGTACAAATTAGTTTTATACTGTGGTCAACATTAGTAACACATTATTGATTTAATGACAGAGGCCGCGGGCCAGTAAACATTTGATCGCGCGCCATGACCGGAGACAGAGAGAGAGAGAGACAGAGAGACAGAGAGACAGAGAGACAGAGAGACAGAGAGACAGAGAGACAGAGAGAGAGAGAGAGAGAGAGTTACACAGGAACCTGAGTGCATGGTATCATTAATGAAATTGTACTTTTTGCTGGGTGCTTATCTTTGCATTTTGGAAGAGATTAATCCCGCTGTGCGCTGCAGTTGCATTACATGCATCCCCACCCATGACTAACAACTCTGACTGTTGTTGTCTCTTGTTTTTTTTGTTTGTTTTTTTTTTATCACCAACACGACCAATGACAAGCCATTTGGCCACAAAGCCTTGCAGGCATCACAGCACAACTACATGTAAATGGGGTATTGTGCATCTTTTGTGCAGAAGTGAGAACAAGCCGCTTTAAAGTTTCTGTCTGAAAAGGGCAGGTTAATAAAGCTGTTATTTTTCTGATGCCACAATTTTCCTCAAATCCTGCGTGAAAGTAACCACAATCAAATGCATGACGATGTTCGTACAAGAATAGCAAGTGGTATGAGGATAATGTGCAGCTAATCTCAGGTGTTCACAAGGCGATTGTGGCTGGCAGTGGTTTGTCTCTTTTATGGTTCTGGTGCGACGGTAGAACATTATTACTTCTCAGAAAACTTCCCACAAGGCAGATTTTTTGTGAATTATATTCATCAGCGTTTAAGCCAAAGGTCATCTGGTAATGCTCTGGCCATTTTTCTGGAAACAGATGTCCCGTTTGTCACAATTGTTAAGCCTCTAAATCCATGTTTAAAATTTGGCGTACAGGCAAATTGAAAACATTTTCTTTTAATTCGGATAATTTTATTCTGTTTTTCAATTTAATTGTCTTTATTTTCAGTGATGTCAATATTGTATGCACCGAGAAGAGACATGACACTTGTGTGTGAACAAATAATAAAGACTTTTAAGAGAAAAATCAGATAAGACTGTCAGGATCAAAAGGCAGACATAAATATTCACAACATAGTGTTTTTATACTGACTCAGTTGTAATACAAGTGCAATGAAAATTAGTGCACCATAACAATATTGAAATGAAAAGTAGTGCAAGAATATTTAGCAGCAACAAAAAAAAATCCCAAATAAGTAATATATTTTTAAAGAGTGCGCACTTTTTTCAGGGTGGTGATGGCCCTGGGAACGTCTTTGAAAACCTGTATCGCCTACCAGGGTGCAATAAGTCAAAAGGTGGTGGCCAGGTGAAAGAGTCTTTTATAATGTTGATGGATCTGCTGTGGTATTACAAGCTGGCAATGTCCTGCAGACTGGACAAAGAGCAGTCAATTATTTTCTGGGCTACGTTGATTACTTTCTGTATGTTTTTCATCTGTTTACTACTACTACTTGCTATACTTTTTTACAGTAGAAACCTGCAAAGAAGATCTCATAGGATGCTAGTTAGCTATTTTATCTATTTTACCTCACTACGGTTCGCTGTTTTGACAATTATGCACTGTGTACATCATTGTCATTATCTGGTAATCATGTTTCTGTTATTTGATTACCTCACCCTTTAGGGTAGATTCTTTTGAAACCTAGAAGATTTACCATACCTTTCAGAATTGCAAGCCACTACTTTTTTGCTACATTTTAAACACTGAGGTTTTAAATGCTTCAGCTTCTTCTCCTTTTTTTTGTTTTGCCCTTGTGGTGGCACAGAGAAAATCTGTGATATGTTCTTTTCCATAACACCTGCTCTCTTAATTCAAAACACCGCAGTGGTCCTTAAACATTTATAAAGCCCTTTAAGAAAAAATAGTCCATGTTTTTTTGCCAACAGTATTTATTATAATGCATAACATGAGGAAAACAATATTTTACAGTATGATCATTATTTCAATATTTACAAAATATTCGTTATATTCAAAGTTTTTCACCCCTAAGTCAAGTCCTCAATTTATACATTTTAATTAAAAGGCAGTGAAATGTATCCCTCAAAAATGTGATGCTTCTCTTTCCGCGTCAGTGTCAGGTCCCTGAAGTTGTCTTTAATCTACGAGGGACAAACAAAAAGCAAATGCAATTTGTCCCATTACCCAGACAACCACCGATGACAATGACACAAAGACACGTCCGTGTTGCAATCTTACATTACGGTTGCCCAAGCCTTGTCAACTAGAAATATAGGAATTACGTTTGTGTTTTCTTTCAGCTTACTACTAAATATGAGCTCATCTTTAAAATTCTCATGTTGAACGTAAACACGATCTGAAAAAATGAGACTTAAACAAATTCGGAGCAAAACTCAAAATTAGGCAGCTGAAAACTATGTTATGTTTGTCGGGGCAGGGCACAGTTTGAGTGTTTACTTTTGTTGGCTGCAAAATTCATCATTGCATAGATCATTGTAGTCCATTGAACAGCCTGGGAGATGCACCAGTCATCTAGCTAGTCTTTTTTTTTTTTTTTTTGGTGCTTGCTGAGTTCCAAAAAAACATTGCGTCTCTGCCCCATTCCAGCTGGCCCCCAGTAACTAATATATTTTGCCTGAATGATTACAGTACTTTAGTTGACTGATCCTAAAGAGTAGAGGTGTCGATTTTCAAAAACTTTGTCAACTTTGACTCACTAGGTGGTATTGGATTTGAAAAGAAAAGGATTTCTGGACAAGCGAGGCATTTATTCCGCATGTGGAAACTATATTGAATACTTAATGATGGAAGACACAGAAAATGATTTGGAACAGTCAGTTGAGCTTGCATTGCGTTTTTTTGTTGGGCTTTCATAGATCCATACCATTAATATTCCTTCCTCGCCTCATATTTGGAAAAGGAACAGATGGTCGTTACGGTACCTTCATGAGTGCTTCTCTTCTACATGTCACCACTTGAGTTGCACTCATGCATACGTTCATTATTTCCAAGTACTCCATTACAGCTCCAATACATGGCCTGCGGCACCTGTGCCGCACACTCCACTCCAGCAGCTGCAAAATGTGCATATCGGGATTTCCACTTTAAAGGTTCTCCAATTCATCACAAAACAAACAGATCGGCTGGAGATAGCCTCAATTGCCACATGCAAATCGGCTATTAGGATCCTTTAATTAAAACTGAAATTGGAAATTTTCTCGTCACATGCTCCAGTGCCAATGTCATGCAGCATAATAGTAAAAGCACTGAAACTAAATTATTAAAACAGTAAAAGCACCCGTTCTGTTTGTATAGAAGATGACAGTACTTTTAGAAAGAAAGTTTGGCTCTTTGGGGACTGAAAGCAATGTTTGTTTTGGGAAGTTAAACTTGCACAAAAGGATGGAGAATATGGATTCTAAATCAGTACCCAGTTGATTGAGCTAACTGTACCGTGGGAAGATGGATGAAGCGAAGCCCATGAAAGGAAAAAACATGAAGTATCATAAACTGGTCCAACAGTGCAGAAACAAAGGAAAGCAGACCTGGCTAATCCCGATGGAGGTCGGGTGCAGGGGCTTCCGAGCGCAGTCTGTATGGGACACATTAACAGCTCTGGGAATAAGAGGGAGGGAGAAGAAGACAGCTGCCCGTAAGGTGGGGGAAGGCGCAGAGAGAACCTCTTGCTGGCTCTGGAATAGGATGAGGGAATTCAGCTGTGGACAAGGAGAAGATGGGCAGGACACCACCTGATGTAATATTCTCCTGGTTGAAATATACAGTCCCTTTTGAGGTTTAGAAATAATCATTATTACAACATCCAATTGAATTGAGTAGGTGCATTTCCTTTTGTCTCATCAAGTTTTGCAGTTACATTTATCTGACGATTTTTTTTTTTTTGTAATGTTTTTATTTTTTTCCGCGCAATTCCCATTAGGGGTACACACTCTCCAATGACACCAAAGATGAGAAATCTCATTGTATGTGCAGGTTATACCTGAATGGGAAAACCATAAACGTATTTCTCCTCTTTACGATTGTATCTTGATGTTTTTCAGATTTCTGCCGCAGCAAGTCAATGCATCATAGAATAAAAAGAGCATGAGAAGGAGGCCGTTCCTTTGTTTCTTCAGGGAATACTGTATCTTTAAGCACATATAAAAATCTTTGGAGGAGAGCTGCGCGGCTGAGATGAAAAACCTTACTCGTGTACTTGTCTAGAAAATCAGACGGGAACCAGGAAAACCTCTGACACAAGGCATGTTATCTTCGGAGTCTCGACTTCTTTCAAGCGCTTAAAAAAATGGTGCAGCTATGTCAGTAGACTTCCAACATAGTGATGCATAAACTGGAGGGACTTTATATAAAAAACAACATACACTTTGAATATTATGAAAAATTATTTTGGACGCTGAACATTTTAATTGATTTTTGCTAACTATAAAGGTGTCTCATCTCATCTCATTAGCCGTACCGCTTATCCTCAGTAGGGTCGCGGGGGGCTGGAGCCCATCCCAGCAATCATCGGGCAGTGGGCAGGGGACACCCTGAACTGGTTGCCAGCCAATCGCAGGGCACACAGGGACAGACAACTCATTCGCTCATTCACACCTAGGGACAATTTGGACCGGCCAATTCACCTGAAATGCATGTCTTTGGAATGTGGGAGGAAACCGGAGTGCCCGGAGGAAACCCACGCAAGCACGGGGAGAACATACAAACTCCGCACAGAAAGTCTGGAGCTGGATTTGAACCCACGACAGGTTCCCATTACATGAACTGTGCCGCACAAGCGCTAACCACTGCCCCGCCGTGCTGCCCACTATAAAGGTGTATATTATTTAAATGCAAATAAGCAGCATTAATCATTTCCTTGGTAGGAAAACTGGCATTTCTTTCTATCCCTTCAAAATATATAGTACTAGATATCAGTAATAATAATATACCAAACTAAAAAATAAATGAAATGTAAAGCAATGTTTCACTAAAAGAGTTCTGTAGCACTTTTAAATGACACTGTAATATTTGACCACTACATTTCGCTGTATTGCGTCGCACAAACTAAAACAAGTGCTACAAGGAAAAATACAAACACTCAAAGTCACAAAACTACACCAACTTTCTTCTCATTTTATTGCCCAGCTTTTCACAAGGTTTTTGGTATTTGGGTTTTCCCCAAGCGTCAAGATGGTGACCCTCTATGTTAGCCTCATATAGGTAAAATAACTACAAATGTCTTGACCTGTGAGTATTTAAAAAATGCACATTTAGATAAAAGTTCATGTGTTTTTGATTCTTGTTCAATGAATAAAAGTTTTTTTTTCTAACTAGGAGGCCCTAAATAATACACAATGCCCCTTTTACACCAACACTGAACACCATATCATTTTTCCAATCATAAATGAATAAAAGAAAAGAACATTCTAGCCATTCAGATCTAGTAATATTAGCAAATAATTATTTTTCATTCTTCACTGGACTAAAAATGACTTTTGGAGTTGTAGTAAAGTATATCCTAATCTTTAATGCAAAAATGTTTAAAATGCAAATAAAAAACTATAAAAAAGAGGCACTCCATCAATCAAAAATATTTGAATATTGATTCAGAGCACCAACTTATTTTAAACGTTAAATTATCATGCTGCTTAAACAGACAGCATAAAGTTTTTCTTATCTTTCATGGTCACTGTGGCCAGGTATTACAGGTTAATGATTTTGGTGAATAATAATACTGAAATTTTGGACATCACTATATGTTAAAACTGTTTACCAAAGGGTTATGGTTTTCTTTTTTTCCAAAAAACGACTAAAAAACATATTATAAACAAGAATAAAATATCTAGCAGTGGAACTAAATATGTTTAACTGCATTCTAATTACTTTATTTTTATAAGGTATGGCGTCATTTGAGGCATCCTTAAAACAAGTTAAAAAAAATAAAATTTGTATTTGTTTCCACCTCCCCATTTACTTTTATCTTACAATAAGCAAACTTGTTCGGGGCAGAACACATTGGTAAGAAGGAATGAAAAACGAGGGATGTGCTGGAGAGTGATGTCATACTTGTCCCATTAGTTTTCTTTATTTGTTTTTTTTTTTAATATATTTTTTAGAGTAACATGAAAATGCTTAGAGCAAGAAAAGGTCAGTTTCAAGTAGGGTTCAAACGCCATCCCTAACTCCCCAAAAAGGAAAAAAGGAGGCTTTACTCTAGCACTTCTAACAAATGCACGTCCACACATGTGCATCATGAACAAGCAGACTGAAGCTCCAATGATGACACAAACCTGGGGATGGCGGCAGTGATTAAATACATTCAAATTATCTACAGCTCCCCTCATCGAAATAAGTAAATGATGATTATGTGAAAAATGATAAAAAAGATTGTACATTAAATAAAGTATATTTAATTCATTATTTTTTGCACTGCAATCTCACGCAGATTCACCCCCAAAAAACCTGGTGTTAATTAGCTTTCCCTATACTACTTTACCTGATGAGCAGAATATTAGTGTATGGAAGGAAAAAAATAGTAATCTGCTGCTACCGTTTGATATGGATGAATGATACAGTTACTCCGATTATGACTGGATACCAACAATGTCATGCTTTGCAAATATTACATTGGGTGATTTCCTTCGGCACACTTGAAAAGTTCTTATCATGTATTGCAGAGCATGCCATAGTGGTTCTGAGTCTTCCCATTCTAGTGTGCAAGCTTGGATTGTATATTGCCCCCTTATTTCTATTAAAAAAATGAAAAATCTCCAGCTAAACATAGAACTAAGAAAATGAAATGCATTTCTGTTGTTCCGAAACCTAGGGAGCAGGTGTTGTACTGAGAATTGTTTTTATTAGAGGCTAGAAGTGTGCTGCCAAATGTTGCTTAAAAATCTTGGATAGTTGTTAAACAGTGATTTTTTGTGTATTTGTCTTTAAAAAACAAAAAAAAACAAATAACTACTATTACTTGCTTTTTTGCAAGAAATGGGTATGTCAAAAATATCCCTTAGATGGAGTTATTATATGCTAGGCATGGTGAAGTAATGGAAAGACTTTGTTGCATGCATCTCATTTGTCGGGATGAAAATGGAAAAGTTCACACCAATGAAATATGTGCAGTAATTTCATTTTTGCACTTAAGCTTTCATTCCAGGGAAAAAAGTATCTAAATTCTTCCATTGATTTTTCGCCCAATCTAATGATGGTCTCATTTACATTTCATTACTCTGCAATTTAAAAGGTGAAAGCACACACGATTTTATTGATTCCAACCACTTTTCCTCATTAGGGTTGCAGGAGCGTCGACCTGAGCAGATAGTGAGCGGGGTAGGGGGTACACACCCTGCCGCTCACTAGCCAATCACACCGCGTATTCCCAGCAAAAGATGAAATCACCTTAAGAATCGAAAGGGTCTTTCAGACTGGGCTGTAGCAAACATGATTGTGACCAGTGTTGGGCGCATTGCTGAAAAATAGTAATTAGTTACAGATACTTGTTCACTGATTCCTTAACCGCCAGGGTCATCAAGGGACCACTTCCTGTGGTGTATCTTGGGCAAATGCAGCCTGGAGGCCCTCATAACACTCCAAGGACGTTTATTTGGGTGGTGGTTTGCTTCCCCACATGACACAGATAGTACTGGTTTCTATTATTATGTTCATAATTTAAATACTCATACAATAGTATACGAAACAGACACTGCCTTATCCGATAAATAACACTTTAAGACACATTGATATGTCAAACAAAGCGAAGAACATAACGGCATCACCACAAAGTTTGTTTTTTAACAGAAATATGAAAACAGCTTGTGATAAAAGCATATTGTAAATGTAAGACTCAAAATTTCAAACAATATAGTTTTTCCTTCCCAGTGATTTAGGATCATGTATGAGTCTTGTCACACACTAGTGGCCTTCATTGCTGAGGTCTGGCTCATCTCTAAAGAGCAGGATGACGGTTGAACATAGGAAAACAAATGCCAGCTAGATGATTAAGGTGATGTATCGGAATCAGTTCAGGAGGCTTCTCCTGCTACCTGTTACTTCATTTAAAAACAACTTTTTCATGTTTTAGTGTATTTTACAGCTGCTTTAAGACATGCGTCACCACTGACCCACTAACACAGGGGGTGTTACCTGAAAGCTAACACAAGAGAGAAGTAGCATAATGCAATAACGCACCATGTAATAACACCAGTATTTTTAGGTTTTTAGGTGGACCCATGTGTGGGGAAGCAGGAATGGAGGTAAGGGGTGCTCAAGATAAGGATGGTATTTATTAACAGAACCAGGAACAAAGTAACAAACGAACACGGGGGCACGAAAGAACTGACAATATCAAATAAGCAGGGACTAAGCTTTTAACAAAATATAAAAACATTAAACCAGAAACAATAGAAAACAAACATGTCATGGCAGTGAAAATGCAAATGACCTGACAGTGTGTTAGTTAGAGACAGGTGTGCTCAGTTCTAAACCTGGTGAGCGCCCTCTGGTGGAAGGTGATGGACCAAACCCTAGAAGTAAAGTTACATGATTAGATTAATAACGTCTTACAGTACCCGTTGCAAAGAAAAGTAAATGCTTTCCATGAGAACATTCCTTTGTAACGCGTTAGGCCCAACACTGATTTTGACGAAGTGGGCAAAGGATTGCAACCTTTGTGTTTCAAGTGTGATGTCGTCAGCAATTGCCACTGTCAAGTCATAAAAGCCATTTTGCTTAGATAACTTCTCCACCTGGTATGCAAAGTTCTTTACTGCTCCAATTGCTGCCATTATGCTTCTCTCCTACCAATGATCACAGACATCACCCTGATTTATCATTAACCCTGCTTCACCTGTCTGCCCAGGGGCCCATTTCTGCAAGGATGAAAGTGTACCAATGCTTTTGAAAGCACAATTTATTCCTCCAGTTCTCCGTGATAACCAAAGGACCAGATACAAACAAGACACTGTCTGCAATTTTAGATCTAAGGAATATCCGCTGCGAGTACTGAACTCTTTGCTCCGTGATTTTCTACACATCCCACTGCTCTTGGTAAGCGACTAGATTTTTTAGCCACGTCAAAGCTAATCATACTCAACAACAGATGTATTATTGGAGACTTCTGTCCTTTTTATATAAATGTAACAGCAAGGAAGTTTTTTTTTTCCAATAATTCACCTGTTAGAGAACCATTGATCTAAAGTACAAGCAACGGAGACATTTGCGGTAATGATGTAAGGTGCTAAGTATTGAACTTAAACGACCTTATCTTTGCACTGGAGGTTAACTGAGAATATGTGTTTGGTCATTTGATGAATTCCTAATGTAAGATGTACAGTACATTGGGTTTTGAGGATCCAAAGGGGGCATGAAAATATTTAATAGATTGAACTAGACTTGCAAATAGTCCCTAGTGGGACTTATAAATGTCTCACGAGCAATGTCTTTTAGACTGGGTAAAGAACAGCTGATGATTTTCTCTGGTGTATTGATGGCTACTAACGTGCACCCAGCATACCACACCGTGATGCTGTATTTCTGTATGCTCTCCTCTCTCCCTGTAGCAGGACAGCTTCAGTCACATATCGTTTTCCCTGAGCACCCTCAGGAAATTGAACCACTATTGTAGACAACAAAAACAGAAAGCTCTTGTCACAGCTCTTCAAAGCGAAACATGGTAAATGAAAAAAGTATGTGCATGGACCCATATATGTGTCTAAAACCTGGATGCACTCATGTAGATTATTATCAATATTAAAGGTAAGATCGAAGCTGATAAGTAGAGCCTCACTTGTCCTCGGGCCGCAGGTATCAAAGACCAACTCTGACAGAGCCCAGCCAATGAACTTGAATTTGCAGGGCCAAGCCAGCCATAAATAGATATATATAATACAAAAGTAGGAACATTTCAGGCCTGCAATGAATAAAGCTAATGGCTCCCATGCCATACAATGCTAAATAAACGTTCGATATGTTAGTTTTATTAAGCATATTCATTAAAATGTTTTATGCATATTATTTCATTGATTTTTTTGAACCGTTAATACTCACCAGGGTCTCAGGGGTTCTGGAGCACAGCCCATCTTCCACCAGGCAATGTGAGAAGGTCACCTTTGACTGATTGCCAGCTAATCAGAGGGCACACAGGGACATTCAACTATTCACACACATATCTATACCTAGGGACAGTTTGGACTCACCGATCAGCCTGCCATATATTTTTTTGGAATGTGAAAAGAAACATGAGTGCACTAACAAAAAAAGCACACAGGCAAAGATATAAAATGCAACTTCCACACAGGGAGGCCGGGTAGCAAGAATTGAACAGGGGACTGCACTTTGAGGCATACATCCTAACCAGTCAACCACCATTTTTTCTGAAATCAACAAAAAAATAATCCCTCTGTCAATGGGGAACAGAACCCCATTTAAAAAGAGAAAATCAGGGAAGCGGCGTCACACATTCATAAAACTTACCTTGAGATGATGTTTACAACTGAAATAAAACAACAACTATAGATCTACAGTGGCTTGCGAAACTATCGAACCCGATAACAGTCGACAGAGCACCTGCTGGGAATCACCATTTCTTTGCGCTATGCTGACTTTCTTTAGAGTCCGATTATATTCATCTCATCTCATCTCATTAGCTGCACCGCTTATCCTCAGTAGGGTCGCAGGGGTGCTGGAGCCCATTCCAGCAATCATCGGACAGTGAGCAGGGGACACCCTGAACTGGTTGCCAGCCAATCGCAGGGCACACAGGGACACACAACTCGCTTGTTCATTCACACGAAGGGACAATTTGAAATGAAATGCATGTCTTTGGAATGTGGAAGGAAACCGGAGTGCCCGGAGGAAACCCACGCAAGCACGGGGAGAACATACAAACTCCGCACAGAAAGTCTGGTAGCTGGATTTGAACCCACACAGGAGGTTCCCAAGACCTTAGAACTGTGCCGCACATGCGCTAACCACTGCGCCGCCGCGCTGCCCCGATTATATTCATATATTTTTAAAAGCTAGCGGTGGCCAAGCTTCACAGTTTGTTCTGGGTAAACACATTGACTTGTGCGCTCGCACTGCCGCTTGCCTGAAAGCATACACCAGCCAATCACAGTCACACACAGAAACAGTCACGCCTACCCAATTTAAAACACCCTCCCTGACCTGCCCCTGTGATGCCATTTGCTGTCAGCCCTTTGCCCAATGACAATAAAGACTATTCAACGCAAAATCCACAAAGCAAAGTAGCAAGGGGCCTCTGTATACATATTCTGAACATTTTTAAAGTAATTTAGTCAAACATTCCATGAATACCTATCGGAGTGGTGCAATGGCTTTATAATTATAAAATACTTTTGGGGTGTTAAATATAAAAACTTATTTTTTGCTTTACCTTGCTTTTTCTTAAATGAAGTTTAAGATCCTTGATTTTGAAAACTGATCATTTAGGGCGGATCTGCTTTTGTAACCTAGAAGATTTAATAAAAATAAATAGCTCAGCGTCTGTTAAAACATGTTTGACTCTCTTATCTGGGGCTTCTCTTCCTGGCCTTCTTGCAAATTCAAAAAACATGTATTCTGTCCTTATTTTGAGTATCAAGTAAACTTCAAACTTGTCAAAAACCACGTGTTATTATGTTCCAAATAACCAAGCAATTGCTATCAATGAAGGAACTATATAAAAAACTACAATTTGCCATGTATATGCATGTTTTGAATTCATACACTGTGAAACTTTCATCTACAGTGCTTTATTCTAATCATTCCCGTTTGGTTCCAAGTTATTGCCGATGACATTTCATATTAGATTCAGTAGGGACCATTTCCTCTCATCGCTTGCTTGTTCCTACATTTATTAGATTGCATTTGTCATTTTTCAGACAGAGATGGTTCGAGCAACGGGGGCTTCATCTTGTTAGCCCAGTCACACCTGCCACCTTTCTTCTCATTAGGCACCGACATGGCCGCTTCGACTTACGTAGTTCATTAGCCGCCAAAAAAGTCGGACAAACCCGCGCTGATCAACAACACGAACAAAGTATGTCTCTCATCCGCAAACCACAATTGATACATCCCCACCTGAGAAACGATCTACCCCGGTTCTCTGCCTTCTACATTAACCCTCATCTTGTGTTAGGGTTGCCACTAATGTTCCCTCTAAGCTCAGCTCACAAAAAAAAAACTATCCAGCGCATCAAAATCAGGGATCCAGATTGCGAGTTCAGTAGCAAAATGAGCCAAAATTAGAGTGTATTCAGGTAAAAACAACACGGGTTCCCTTGGCGGTGTGATTTCAATGCAGTAATTTTAAGTCCATGTCAAAGTTGCACAAGTAATAACAGGAACGTTTTTCGAAAACCGTCTCTTTTGGCTTGGCTCACTAAAAAAATACATATTTTTCGGCTCTCAAACAACTCTTCAGATTTTTTCTGTTGCTTTAATCCATGTATAAACAAATATTATGTAAACTTGTACAAACATTGACTTTAAAAAAAAATGGGGCATGGGGGTGATAAAGCAATAAAGAAAAAACATATGAAATAAAACAAGTAAAAACTCAGATAAATTAAACAGGTAGAAGAAATAAAGGAAAGGGGGATAAGGGAGTTAAGTAAAAGCTAATCAATAGATGAGAATACATAATGTATAATTATTTTAGTGTAATTTGAAGATAATTTAAGACAAGGGTCACCACTTGTGGGCGGCAGTAGCACAGGAGGTAGAGCGATCGTTTTAGGATTAAGGGATCCCAGTTCGAATCCCGGCTTTTCCGTGTTGCATGCCGAAGTGTCCTTGGGTAAGACACTGAACCTCCAATGCCTCCAATGAGCAGGTTAGCGCCTTACATGGCTGCACAGATCACGGCCGCTATTGGGAAATGTGAAGCACAATGTAAAGCGCTTTGGGAAGTCATTGACTTGAAAAGCGCTATATAAATGCAGATCATTTCATTTCATTTCACCACTAACATGGGGCGTGTCACCTTAAAGGTAACATAGATGTAGGGTTGAGTCAAACCTGTTTGTAAATCAGCCAAAATTAAATTGACTACCCATGGTAGTTTGTTGTAAACAGCCCATAAAGACTCCAGTTGGGTCCACGACACGTTTTTTCTTTCAGTATCTATCCATTTACTGGGTTTGTGTTTTCCCACACTGTGGTTGTTGCATGCGAAAGACTTCAATGAAGTCCTCGGGGTAATGCTTGGCATCTGGACTTCTCCCTTGGTGAAGGCTTTTGCAACTCATTCACATGTTCTTTTGATGATTGTTTCCTATTCACACTGTGAAGCCTGCCCAAGATAATCAGAAGTTCTAGTGTTGTGAAAGGTCAAGCTGCCAGAAGCAATTTTGCTTGTTAAACATAACCAAACAAAGGATTGATAGTGTGTATGTATAGTGTAGTTAGAAAATATTCTTCCCCCTTTATTTTTTCAACTTAGATATTTTCTCTTCCACACTTACTATGCTAAACACAACAAAACTTCATGAGGGGTTTAAAAAATAGTTTAGCATTATTCTAACTCCTCTCAGAACAAAGCACAGTCATGATTAGCGCCCAAGCTCCACTTTAATCCAGAACATAGTAAAACTGAAGCATACAACGAGAAAAAAACAGTGAGTCTGACACCACACCGCAATCGACAAAATCTACAAAGAAAATAGCAATATCATTGAAATCATCTTCCAAAGTGCAGATCTCCGGGCTTAAGTGCAGCTCGTAAACCAGATACACATAGTATATCACTATTGACTCAACTAAGCATATGTAAAAGGACACAGCCATTTTTTTGTCTGGTGTTGCTTTTTCTTTGTTGCGCCCTTTGAAGGACCTGTCATCTGTTGGTGTTCAAAGTTCGACCCTCAATGATGTGGACCCAAAGGGAATGGAAGTGTGACAAGCACTTCACCTCTGTCCCTGTTACAAATTTTTGAGAAGTTCTTTAAGATGAATCTGAGTCCATTTGTGGTTTATTCGGTAAATTTGATGTTATTTTAAAGTGTCAATGTTGTAAATACAAGGTGTTAAGTTTGGAGGAACCGGGCAGTGCTTTTTTACCTGACCAATGACATCTCAATTTTGAAGCACATTTTTTCCTATTGTGTGAAATGGAGGATTAATAGGGATAAAGGGAAATATGATAACAGCACTGGAACGAGATAAGGAATGGAATCCTACTGCAGAAAACTCACGTTTAATACTTCAGACAATGTTTAACTTTAGGGGTTTGTGCAGGCGCTTGTAATTCTTGAAAATGTTTAAATTTTATTGTTGAGTTGTACCCAAAAGGACAGCTACAAATGGGCATTATTGCAAGGATTACGTTTCAATTAAGGACATTTATTTGGGGCCATTTGAAAAATATAAGTTAGCGTTTCCCAAGTCATAAATTGAGATGGCAAGTACTTCCCGCACATGAAAATGTAAGCTACATGTTATTGCCATTTTTACATAAAATTTGTCTCAAAACAAAAATGATCGAGATTTTCTCAAGATTTAAAAATCATACGTCTTGATTAATGCACACGCAAGATTAAAAACCTCATGTGCAAATTTCCAATATATTTGTGGCTCTGCAAAATACATGATTTACGCTGGATTTTTCCTTTGATAGAGAAATTGTAAATGTGGCTTTGAAAGCCTGTAAAAATTCCTCGAATTTGGCCACAAAAGAAGTTTACAAACCTTGCATGTATACATGAATCAATTACTATGAATATATGACTTATAAATTAGGGAACACAAATCACTTGCATCAAACTCATGGCCCGTTGGCCAAATGTAGCTCGCAAAATCATGTACAGTATGTGGCCCGCGAGACAATGCTAAGTCGCGCGCCGAAGAGGACAGATGGATGCTACATCTAAAAAGGGCTCTGTCAAATGTGTATTAGTGCAAGGATTATGAGTCAATTACGGAAATATATGCAAATTCTTAAAAAAAAGTTTGCGTTTCCAGTTGGAAAATTTTAATGGGAAGAACTTCCCGCAACTGAAAATGTATGCTGCATAGTACAGTCCTTTTTACCCAACACCTAAATTGGGAAAGACTTGTCCCAAAAAATATATGCAAATATCTATTTTTCAGATCCACAAATATATCTAAATATCTAAAATGCATATGTCTTGATAAATTTGCACGCATTATTTAAAATTGCATTTGTAAATAGCAGATATAGTTTGGGATTATTGCAAAATGCATGATTCGGATTTCTTCTTTGGATGGTAAAGGAGAAATTGAAAAAAATGGCTTTAAAAGTCCTTGAAAAGTGCTTGAATGTTTCCATTAAAAAGATCTAAAAACACTTGACTTTGAACAGGACAATGCTTATCATGGAGCCACCACAATATAGGAGTGGCTTCCATGCAGGTTAGTGATTATTTTTTGATTGGCGAGCCCATGCATGAATTTGTTCAATACCCAGAGAGAAAAGGAAAAAAAACTGTTGCTTCAACCCTCCCTATCCAACCTGAGGTCAGTTCATAAAGAAGATAACCTTCTTGATAGGGATATGCACCTGTTGTACGAATATAATCATAGACCAGGTATTTGTGGGAACAAGTGTTCGTCTGCAATTTGCTTGCAAGAGAAAGTGCTTAATGTGGTCAAAAAACTTCAACCCGATTCAACAGTATGTTGTGTGTCAACTAGCTCTGGAGGCTCCTAAATCACAGTCTATATTCCAATGGCTAGAAACTGAGTTTATACCCTGCTTTGTAATTCTATCTTTCAATGTAACTTTTACTTTGATGTTTCTATACATGCACACACCAAATATAATCATTGCACCATGCAAGTGCTTTTTATGTAGTACACTGATAATTGTTTGGTGACGTAAACCGTGTTGCCAAAGTATTTTATTGAAGTTCTACATCTTTATTAATTACGATTTTCGTAGCAGAACTTATAATAACATGGGCACATTTTTGGTTGATTGTTGTTCAATTTAACGAAGAACTCATGTTTGCCATGTTTTTAAATTATTTTTAAGATTAGTACGGAAGAATATGGGATCATAGTTCAATGTATATTGACATCCTACAAGTCTCTTTTTTATATGATTCCTCTACTGTGATTTTAATACACCATTTCAAAAGAGCATATTTGTCTTATCATTGTAGATTTTCTTTAGAGTCTGGTATGTATTATGCGGTGCCCCTTATGGTATAAAAAAGGAACTAACTGTAGTGTGTTTTGGCACATTATTATTATTATTTGCTGAAAAAAAAGTAAAAAGCACACTTGTAGCCTGTAATTACAAAGATCATAAATCACAAGCAAAATAGAATGATGATGTAACAGCCACCATGTAACCTAACCCAAGGCAGGTTCTCTAATGGGGTGCAGCTTCAGGGTGGATGAGCACAAAGAAGAGAGTTCAATACATGAAGGTTTTTAGTAAAAGCCATTTGTCACAGCTGTGTAAAGCAGGTAGGTGGGGGCGGGTTGGTAGAACATGATAATCTCTCGTCCCAGATACAACCCCTTTGCGTCGTCCCGATTGAATTAAAAAGAAAACAACCTCAAGCCCTGCTGAAACTGAGATACATCCTAGAGCAAGAATGTGTAGTTTCTGAGAAGTCCTTAAATAAACTGCAGGTTTATCAAATGATACATTTTAAAAGTAGAGCACGATTACCTTGCACTTCAATTGGGTTGTGTCTTCTAGAAATTACTGCAAATTCCAGACTACAGAGCACACCTGATTAAAGGCTGCATTTAAAAACAAATCTCAGTTTTGTCTTTGTACAAGCCGCGACTTAAAATCAGGTGCACTTTGTCTACAGAACGCCAATTGCGACGTGCCCCTGCACACCTGAAGCCATTTTCAGTTCTATTGCAAGTTGTCCACATGTCATCGGATCATGTGACCCATCACGATGGAAAGTACCCGAGCGAGTACGAAAACAAGCAGATATTTACTACTACACTGAAAAAAAATCAAGAGTGAGGACTGCATCACGTAGAATGTGAGCCCTATATTTCTATGTGCAGTATGTCACATAGACGAGTACACCCCTCCAAACTTCTGCAGATACGTTATTAGAATGTTTAAATGAACATCACTGAAGAAACATCGCTTTGACACAATGAAAATAATTCTGTCATCAAAGGCCATGGCTTACTGGAAATAAATCCACTGGTCTGATGAGACAAGGATGAATCTATTTGACTCAGATGGTGTGAAGCATCTGTGGCAGCAACCATGTAAGGCACAGGTGTCAAACAGGCAGCCCGCGGGCCAGATCAGGCCCGCTAAGGGATTGAATCCGGCCCGCAACCAAGACTCAGAGAAGCGCAAGAGAAAAACAAGCTGCAGGTTGAAATATGTCAATTTGATGTTGACAATGCCAGGTGCCTTGAACAAGACACTGGACTTGTATTTATTTCTCTCTCTCTGTCTCTCTCTTCTACCCCTTTTCTCTTTTACTCTCTGTGTCTCTTTTTTTTCTCTTCCTTTGTTGCTATTTGTCTCTTTCTCTCTCTGTGTCTTTTAACCTCTTTTGCTCTAACTTCATTTTTTCCCTTTTCTCTATTTTCTCTTACCCTTCGAGCTTTCTTTTCTGTCCTTCTGTCTTTCTATTTCTCTTCGGATTTCTTTCTTCCTCTCTCTTTCTTTTCCCCCTCACCCACGACTTCGCTTTTTACCTCTTTTGTTTCTCACACTCTCTCCCCCTCTCTCTTTCTTTATCCCACCCTCTCTCCTTTTCTTCCCTCTTTCTCTTATTTCCTTATCTCTATTTTTCTTTCTCTTTAATCTACAAGTTTGGCCCCAACAGAATGTTTGTTCTATGGTGTGGCCCTTGAGTTAAAATGAGTTTGACACCCCTGATGCAAGGTGTAGAAACATGTATGTGTTGAGCCTAAATCATGTATGGTGTTGGGAGTGTCATGGTTTGGGGCTGCATGAGTGCAACTTGAGTTGGGGAGTTGCAATTCATTGAAGGAAACTTAAACTCAAGCATGTACTCTGAAATACTAGAGCAAGAAATGATTCCCTCCCTCCAGAAACTGGGTCGCAGGGCAATGTTCCAGCCTGAATATGACCCCAAAAATACCTCTAAGTTGACCAAGGCTTTTTTAAAGGGGCTAAGGAATGGACTGGCCAACCAAATCTATATCCAATACAACATTTTTGGGGCATCCTCAAGCATAAGGAAGAGAAGCACAAGATCTAAAAACTCCCCCAGCCCTGTTATGTTGTCATGCAGGAGAGGAAGAGCATTCCTGTTGTGATTTGTGAGGCTCTGGTGAAATCCATGGCCAGGAGGATTAGGCTGGTTCTGCAAAATCATATTGGCCACACAAAATATTGAACTTCAGGAACTTTTACTTTAGGGAGTATTCACTTTTGCTACCAAGTTTTCAACCACTAATGGCTATTTTAAATTATGAAATATAAAATATAATAAATTTGCACTGCTATATAAGCTTTACACATATTACCTTTTATTGTGTCATAGTGATGTTTCTTAAGTGTTGTTCAATTACCGTAAATACAATAATGAAATCTCGGCAGAAATGTGAGAAGTGTACTCAGGTTTGTGACATACTGTACTGTATATAGCCAGAGCTACTGTACTGTGAAAATGGGTGATAGATTGTAACACAAAAATGTTTTTGTGCTATTGTCATTGGTTGTTGAAACAGTGTCTGACCAAATTGCATTCGCTTGCCACCAGCATTCGCCTGTCACTAGCAACCTGATATGACTCTAATGATACGGAAATATAATGGAAGCATTTTGCGAGATAGCTTCCACTGCCGTTAAATTCAGATGTATAAATTGAGGACTTGATTTGTGGGTGAAAAAGTTGAAAAATTGTGAGTATCAATATTGAAAATAGTTTAAACAAACCTCTCGCTTTGCTCACGTTATGTAATATATGAATGATGTTCCCAAAACATTGACTAATTTCTCCTCTAGAAGAATGTCATAGATGTTTCCAGACGCCACCGCGGTGTTTTGTATTTAGAGCGTATATGTCGTGAAAAAGGGCAACTGCACACTTGAGGAAAATTCTCATCCATGTTTGATAGTCCGCGCCATTTTTTAGTCTACTGTTGGTGGGCAAAATGTTTTTCTCGCCACGCAACTGAATAGAACAAGCCTTACCGTAGTTAAAGCCACACTGTTTAAAATGTAGTAAAAAAATAGTTGCTTGTTGCCCAAAATTTACAGCATCCTTCTTGTAAAACATAACAAATAATGGTGGTTCTTGTGATCAAACCTTCAAAACCAATACTCTTCATTCATTGCCTGTAACTTTGATCATACAAAAGGCACATTTAATTTTTACAAAATTGATCACAGATCCCTTAACCACCAGGGATCATTTCCCCACTTCTGGGGTGTGTCTTCGGCAAGTACAGCCTGGCGGTGCCCATCCTTCTGAGGCCCTTTTTTTTGGTAGGGCTTAGCTACCCTACATGAAATAGATACTTATTGTTTCCATAGTTACCTGAAGCTGAAGCCTTCTGATCTGACTCAGATATAGCACATTTATCATCTGGTCGCCATTGTTTTTTCAGTGTAGAGTCGATCTGCTCTGATAATAACATACAAAACATTGGTTCTGATGCCATACCAACATGACCCCCTTGTAAAGCAAATGTCTACTACCTAAAACCATCATTCATTTTCCAGATGCTTATCCAAATCAGTGTCACACTGGAGCTGGAGCCCATCCCACCCTTGACTGGTTGATGGTCAATAGCAAGGCACACGGACAGAGGCAACCAATCACTCACACACACATTCCTAAGGACAATTTAGACCACCAATCAACATGCCGTGCATGGCTTTTTCATGTTCAAATCCAAGGAAATGCAAATCAGGCACGGGAAGAACATGGGGATGCTGGTACCTGAAATTAAACTCAGGACCTCTAAATTGTGAGGCATATGGGCTAACCCGGGGGTTGCCCTCCTTACAAGGCTTACATAGAGTTTTGTTTTTTTTCCCAGCTTCAAACATACATCTTTTGTTTGTCCAATATTGCTTTTTTAACATTTTGGGTTGCCAACCACTGTCATTCACTGTACAGTCTCAGTTAAAACTCTTTTTGTCCCAAACAAAACTAAAAAGTATGCTTAATGTCAACGTTTGAGGACCTGAAATCAATTACCACATTTGATTATAGAGTTATTTGCACATTGTAAGAACCTACTGTTGTTGTTGTTGTTTTGGTTTTATTTGGTCTGCAATAGTCCTTTATCTTATCTGATCTTATCCTTTCTGGTTTAACAGCTAGGTGGCCTTGTGGGTAGGGTGCCCACTCCGAGACTGGGAGGTCGGTGTCATACCTAAGACTTACGACATTTGTACTCATTGCTTCCCTGCTTGGCGCCCGGCATTAAGGGTTGGAATTGGGGGGTTTGGTCACCTAATGACTCCCAACACAGCAGATGGGTCTAAAATGGCGGCGCCCTGTTCGGCTGCGGCTGCATCGGCTCGCCACAGTTTAACTGTGCGGGTCAGATGTATCGACATTTCGTTCTGTGTGCATGGGCACAAGAATGACAATAAAAGTAAATTCTATTCTATTCTATTCTAACATCTCACCACATATGGAGATTCAGAGAAAAGGCTGAATATCAAGCCTATATTTTACCTGAGAATAAAGTCATATCTGTCCTTGCTTTATACATGCATGCTTTCATGAATAGCCAGAGTACACTGAAGACTATTTATCATGGTGCTCTGCATTTCATCACCATTTTTAAAGGGCTCACACATCAGTGTCTTCTTTATGTATGTGAAGAATGCATTGGCACATTTTAATTTATGAAGCCATCTTGTGACTGCTCCCCTACACCTGGAACTTTTAGCTACAGGGGAAAAAAATAAAAATGACGGCAGCTATGGGATTCAGTGGAAGGACAGCATGCTTAATTGTAGCTGGGATCTGCATTGAGATGAGGAAAAACTGTTTAAATATGCAGCTCCTTCCTTGAGCAACAAATGTCAGCAAGAGCTGAATCTTAAGGATGTAGACCCGTTGAACCTTTGTCTAAACATCAGAATGTGCTTGTTTTGTGTAAAAGAGAAACAAATAAGGGAAAATTGTGGAGTAGAGTACACGGAATATTGTCCCTTTTCCTACAACGTATGTGTTTACCTGTATTTACCAGGGCACTGTTGTAAAAAAAAAAATATATATATATATATATATATATATATATATATATATATATATATATATATATATATATATATATATATATATATATATATATATATATATACACATTGGCTAGAATGAAGGAAGAAACAAAAACAAAATAAGTTTTGGAAAGTCAGCTTTTCATTAATTGGTTTGCAAAAATTGTCAGAATGTTTGTTTGCACTTTTTTTTTAATACAGTGCTGCAAATACTCCGAATATTTGACCATGCCAGTTTAAAGTACATTGCGAAATACACATTTTCTATAAAACCTTTTCAGAAAATAAATAAAATATTTTTTTATTAACAATGGTACTTTTTCTTAGTCATGTACGGTGCATTAGTGCTATCTGCTGGACATTTGCAGCGACAGCAGGTTTGCCATGCGATTTAACGTCTAAGAACCATATTTGACTAAAACATGGGACTTAAAGCTACTACAAGTCTACTCCTCATTTCAAAATCTGAAAATTCAATTTATGCACTCAGAAAAATATATTAAAATGTTGCCATTCATTTTTAATTGAAATATATAAGTAACATTTTTTTTGTCAAGAAATGTTCCACCAAAGGCATTACAGTTAGAGGTGAAAAAATAAACACATAGGACAGACCTCCATAGTTGAGAAAACTCCAAAAGAAAACTGAATAACCTAAATGCGTGAATCTTTGAAAAAAAAAAAAAAGAATATTGTCAAAGAGTTTTTACAGTCTTTTACGTTTTTGTCAAAAGCACACATTTTGCCCCCAAAGATAATAAATATTTGTTCTCACAAACAGAAATTAATCCTGCAAAGCAAAGCTTCAAAAGGTACTTGAAGGGATTACTAAGGACCATTTTTTTCTCAATTAGTCATTGGACGTGTAGTGTTTCTCCCTACAGCCATGCAGATATGTTCAAAATATCCCACGTGCTATGATCTCGAGAAAATAATTTTCAAAGTAGACAGTTTGACCTCATATCCTCTTTAGCTGTGATGTCACCGAATGACAAGGATTCAAAACGATGGCGTGTCCTGTTGGAAAACAGATGGCAATTGTCGTAATCAGTGAAAGCAAAGCTCTTATTTCCACTTGGAGGAAGACGAACTTTGCCAGACTCCCGTTTTTTCCACCGATCGGTCCCGGTTTGTCCTCTATAGCTTCCGGCTAGCCTGTTGTGCTCATTTGTTGTATCAAGGTCTGGATTTGTGTTTGTTGCTATGGTAGTATTTTGTTGGTGGCTCCCTGTTATCCTGGCTGCCTACTGCATGCTTTTGATTAACCAGCCTCCTGTTTTTCAGCCAACTGGTCCCGGTAGGCCTGCCATGTCCCGGCTGGTGCAGCCCCTATTAGCTACACGTGTGTGTTTGTCAGTTTGCTCCATATTGGCGGCTCGCTGCTTGTTGTATCACTTCTGAACCCATGTGCGACACAACGGCTAGGGATTCTCCACAAAAACTACCAAAACTTGGCTTAAAACACTCAAAACGTTTTAAACTAATTAACATATGCTCTGCCATCCTTAGGTGAGCCTTGTATTGTGTAAAATAAATGCAGATTTTATTGACCTACAACTATATAAAAATGTACGTTTAGATGAATGTTCATGTATTTTTGCACATTATTTAAATTAATATAGTTGTTTATTTTACGACAAAAGTTCGTTTTACCACAAGGGGTTGCTAAAAACACACTATTCTTTTATGCATTTAATAAAAGCAACCGGTTACTAGTAACATGTGACTTGATGTGGAAACTGTGTGTTTGGTTTGTTATGGCTCACCCGCTCCCCGAAATAACTTCTACTAATAAAAGTTCCAGTTAATTATCACTACAAGGGAGATAATACTTAACATATAGGATTATTTCAATGTGTCTCGTCAGTCAATATACCGTATTCTAACGTTTGTCTTTATTGTCGCCCAATGTCCTCAATCAGTAGCTACCTATGATTTCCCTGGCTAATAATCTCCTTAAATTTGTGATGTGTATGGTCCCTTAAAGAGATTTCTTGCTCTGCCTTGCTATCAAATTAACGGCTGCATATACAGTAACTATCTCAAAAAAATAGGCCAGTGTGGTATGGCTATTTGAAGTGATGGACCGGAGTGAAAAGCTCATTAAACAAAACCAAGCTCTGTAAAATGTTGAGTTCTTACACTTAAATACTCTGTGTTCATGATGTTCTAGTGCATATTTTATACTTTAGATGTAAATCAGCCCCTTTAATTCCAATCCTTTTTCTATGTTCCAAATGTCTTCAGTAAAATGCACAGATTCATGTACATTATGAATCTGCAAGTATAATTTAATGCTAAAAAAATGCCTTCTCACTGAATATTCTCTATCAACCGTTGTTTAAACTGCATGGAACTGCACCGCATTTGTGCCTTGGAATGGCAAGCTAACAGTTAAATTGGATAACATAAAGTTTAATGTCAGGTTGTTCCACAATTACTTTTGCCAGCTTTTGAATTGGTTCTTGTGAAGAACTCCAATCGAAGACTCAGCACAACCATCATTAGGTAGCCCTCACAGCTCACAAAAAAGACTTGAGGTGCAAAGTAGTCATATTGGAGCCTCACTGACACATTAGTCAGCAACAGTAATTTTCTTTAAACATGTATTCTCCTTCTGTAAAGGCAAGCAGCAATTTAAATATATTCTACAATACAGTAAGTCGCAGTATGTTGTTACATTATTTTAGACAATTGTCAGCAATAGGTTTATTCTATTTTAAATATTGGACACCTGCCAAAAGGATTCCATAGGATGCCATCTCGTTATTTTGACTGTTATTGCTCAATGTTGTTTGTTTGGTTTTACTATTACATCATTGTCACTCAGCCAATCATGTTGCGGTTCTTTCACTCACACATCTTATATGGCAGATCTGATTTTGTAACCTCGAAGATGTAATAAAAATAAAGGACTAAGGAGAGGTTCTTTAGAACAGGTTGGCCTTTTTTTTATCTAGGGGTGTCTCTCCCTGTCCTCTTTGCAAGTTCAAAATTGATGTATTCTTTCATTGTTTTGAGTATGTACTAAATTTATCAGTCAGTTATGTGACAGGTTATCGCTTTCAGAATTTCTAATGGACATCATGGCATTTCCTTCTTTCTTTTAAAGAATTAGTGTGCATGGATGGAGCGATGTACAGATGGACCAACAAAAGGGAATGTAATATATAACTCAATCTTTTTCTGTACAACACGTTTAATGGCTATAAATATTATCACGGCCTAGCCCAAAGGCGGCTTTGAACATGTCCGTTCTTTTTCTGCAATAGGAACAACAATAATAATAATAATAATAACGATAATAAAAAAATAATAATATAATTAATACTGATAACACTGATAAAATAATAACAGCATTAAAGTTAACACAAACAATAATTATAAGTGGAAATCAACTGCAATCATATGCAATATGTGTGTATATATCCTCGAACTGCAAACACCAATCTTTGGTCGACTGTAAAAAAGTTATTCCATGGCCACTGGTTTGTTTACTCAAGACACTTTTGGCATAATCTTTGCAACAAGACGTAATGGTCTACAGCACAGGAAGTGTGTTTCCTCGCTGAATCTTCCTCAGGTGGGATCATCGCTTCCAATGTGACACTTCCACTGCCCGGCATTGATGGGTACACTGACTTTAACTCAGATGTACCACCTCAAACGCATGGTTTATGTTCTGTGTGACCATATCAGCATCAATAAAATAATATTATGCAAAAACAATTGTATTTCCCTTGTGCCCGGTAACAAAATGTCGCACGGTCGTGTACCCGTCTGCTGGACATCTTTTGGGAATCCCTGCCCTGGTCTACTAGAATGGTAGAAATTGGAAAAAATGCAGCATGACAAACATTTAAATACATTAGAGGAGTTTAGACTGTCAGAGTGTGGCTGCTTTTATGTTGAAAACCTGAATATTAGTGACATTCAGCTTTTTAAATAAGTAGGTGACAGTTAAGCTGATAGAATAGAATATAATATAATATATCATTATTACAAAATGGGTTGAACATATTGTGACAACGAAATTGGACGTGGCACTCCAGTTTCACATTTTACTGAGAGAATTAAAATAATAAAAATAAAAAATAAAAGATAATTCACACAATATTTACACAAGAAAGTGTGGGCATGTAGAGGCAGAAGAGATTTACATTGGTACGTTTTGGGATCGTATTAGTGCAATATGCGGTAGTGCAAAATAGATAGATAGATAGATAGATAGATACTTTATTCATCCCCGTAGGGAAATTCACACTTCCAGCAGTCTACCCTGTTGTTTATTAACAGATTAACATGATGCCCTAGGGGTGCTTGTAGCGGAGTGGATGACGTCACACGCCAGTCCAAAAGTTCGACATCCCTGTGGCAGATGGAAATCTTTTTCTTTGTGTCCAGGGATACACCACCTCGTATAATAGGTGATATAATATTATAAATAGGCAACATTGTGCAAAAGTAAACATAGGCATGAATACAATTTTACATCTGTATGTGGTAGTGTGTTTGCAGAGTTTCAGTTTTTTGTGCAGCGTGTGTTAAGGGTGGTGATGGCTTTGGGGAAGAAGCTGTCTCTGACTCTGTTTTTGTTTTGAGTGACCTGTAGCGTCTGCCGGAAGGCAGCAGGTCAAAGAGGTGGTGGCCCGGGTGAGGAGAGTCTTTAATGATGTTTTTTGCTCCGCTGAGGTAGCAAGAGCAGGCAATGTCCTCCAGGCTGGGCAGAGGGCAACCAATGATTCTCTGGGCTATGTTTATGACCCTCTGAAGTGTTTTCCTGTCCGTTCCCGTGCACCCAGCATGCCACACCGTAATGCAGTATGTCAGAATGCTGTCCACTGTGGCTTTGTAGAAGGACACCAGCAGCTGCTGTTCCAGATGATTTTTCCTGAGCACTCTCAGGAAATGGAGTCCCTGCTGGGCCTTCCCTACCACCGCTCTGGTGTAAGCAGACCAGGAGAGGTCATCGGAGATGTGCACACCCAGGAATTTTATTGAGTGGACTCTTTCTACACAGTCTGATCTGTTCATAACCAGAATTTGTGTTCATGTTAACACTTTCAGGATGTGTTTTATTGAAGCAAAATATGGTTATTATTTTATCTAACGGTGTCATTTCCTATTCCTTGTACAATGTTTCTTTTCCTAGCAACGTCACATGGTTTGTGTAGCACATGAATGAGTTATACAAGCTAAGACTTTTTAACTAGCAACATGAGCCTCTTCACTTAATTATGTCTATTTCGCTGTGGCATTGCATTGTTATTTTTTGTCTACAGATTGATTACGATGCGCTTCTATCCATGTGACTTGTTTTGGTAAGCAACATACAAACAGTGAAAGAATAACTCATCCTATATACGATGATTAAAGTTGACAATCTATATTTGCATTATGATTCGTCCGTGTCCCGCTCTTTCTGACAGAATAATCCAAATTATATCCGCTCATGCATATTATTAGGTTATTTGGACTGCAACAGTAATTTGAATGCCTAAAGTGTTTGTAAACAAAGAGAAAAACAAAAAAAACATTTATCCCTTTAAAAGTCCTTGTGCAAGTATAGAATAGCATGTCCCTCCACTCCAGAGATACAGTATATGACCTGGGGGAAATACAACCATGCATCAAGAGCTTTATCTTGTGATAAGTTCCCATTCTTACTTGCACTCCCACATTTTTGCCACTATGTTCAACCCAAGCATTTTTTGCTGGAAATGTATCTAAAATAAAAAACAATTCATATTCTAATCAGACTCAAACTTCCATCAAAACATCCATTGCTTTATTACTTTCCTCCACTAAGAGTTGGAGACCAACATAAGTGACGAGATTTCTCCCTCGTTACTTTAAGGAAACTCTCAAGGTTTATGCTAGAGGAAGAATCATTTCAGATTATTTACATATAATCAAGCAGCGTAGATTCCATCAGAAGGGATTGACAGAATCTATAGGTAAACTGGATGTTGTAATGTGTCCCACTAATGTATGTGCTTCATATAAAGATGGGTTGAAACTCAAGACATAACTTTCCTATTGACCACGGAAGCAGATATCCTTGTACTCGCCTCGTGTAGGGTGTTATATTAACATGGTATTAAAGCTGGTTGTCTTTTGGCACACCATCTGAAAACCAAATCGGCCTGCAACCGAATCCTTCAAGTGTGCAATATGTCAGGTTCTCTAACTTCTGATCCAGGAGAGCTAAAGGAAGCCTTCTGGCCTTTTTATTTGACTTCATACACTTCTGAATCTACTACGATGAGAGACAACTACTCGATTTCTTTGCTAAACTGATTCTACCAAGTGTTTCAGCAACTGACAATAAGATACTGGAGGCCCCTCTGACTGTTGGGGAAAATAAAAAAAGCCATTTATTCGATGTGCAGTGGTACCACACCAGGTATTTACTCTGTTGAGTTCTATAAAGGATTCTCGGATTTGCTTGCCCCTTTCCTACAAGACATGTACAAACAGTCATTCAACGAGGGCACCCTTCTGATCACACTAAGACAAGCGTATCCAAAAGAAAGACACGGACCCAACAGACTGTGCTTCATATCGTCCAATTTCTCTTTTTCTGTTGACATGAACATATTTACCAAGGGGCTGGAGAATCATTTGGAAGGCATTATGTCGAAGGTGAAATCAGATGACCAAACAGGATTTATAAAGGGAACGTATTCTTTCGCTAAAGTAAGACGGCTGGTCAATATCACTTCCTCAATCTCGTCCGAGTCAGAGGTTGTGGTCTTTCTTGACACAGAAAAACCCTTTATGAATATGGAGTATAACTGTATAATTGGATTAATGAGAATATTGAATATTGAATACAGTTTTATTATCTATTTATTTCTTTGCAATAATGTAAAAAAAAAAAAAACATCTTTGGCCTGTAATGTTGCCTGCATTGTTAAGTGATTTGTTTCCCTCAATTAAAAAAAAAATAATTGGAAAAATGAAAAGAAATAACTAACTTTCGTGATTTCGTTCGTGCTTCTTATCATTTTTGTGTGAGACCAACGTAAATGAGTGCATGAAGTGAATGAATGAATGTCGAATGGATGCTTGTAAAGTCAAATCTGCTCAGAGCACCACTTTTGACATGTAATGTCGATGGCAACATGAGTCTCGTAATAAATTGCCTCTTCTTGTCTCTTTATAGTTTCTTCATTCAAAATGCTAAACTGTGTTTTGGTCTTCCTTGTGTGTTGTACCGACATAAAAAATATGCCACTTTAAAGGATGGGCTAGGATACAAATTACAGGAATAAATGTGACCTTAATATGTATAATGCTGCATTTTGTACAAGTGAATGGGAGTCTTCTGGCTGAAAATGGAGCATACAGCTCCAGGCAATGATCCTTCACAGCAACCATGCCAGGCCGTTTGCTCAAAAACAACTGTGCCTTGGGATTTGGGCCTTTTTCACTTGCTCAATATTAAAGTATTTGTACAGTCTGTCATCATGTTCGTGACCAGCCTTCAGAGTCTTAAAGGCTCAAAGGTGTAATAAGGTTCCCCATACATTTACTTCCAACCTGTCAGCTTCTGATTGGCACCCACACATCCATCAGGTTGTGTCAAGGCTTCCCTCAGATGATATATTGGTGCTGGACAGCTTTTGAGAACATTGCTGGCCCAGGCAGTCAAGTAAAGCAGCGTGTCTATTGTTGTTCCCGGGGCCTCCAGCCAGGGGAAAGTACTCAGAGGAGACAAGTGGACACCCCTACCAGTATTCTGAACTCTTCTGAGGTGTCGGGTCCAGACAAGAAGAAGCAAAGGCTTAAAATTGATTCTTCCACAGGATACATTTATTTCAGGCCTGACCCCGCATCTTGTGGCCATGTGCAGTGTTGGACATGTTACTGAAAATCAGTAATTAGCTGCAGTAACTTTTTATTTCATTTGAAAAGTAGTTCAGTTACCCATTTGACACTTACAGCAAAAAAATAGTTGTTACTCTAAAAGTATTTAGTTACAAATGATCATATATACTGGGATATAAGCGTACATCACATATAATAGAATATAATAGAATAGAATAGAATTTACTTTTATTGTCATTCTTTGTAACAATGCACACAGAACGAAATGTCGATACACCTGACTCGTACAGTTAAACTGTAGCGAGCCGACTGTAAGCTGACCTCTTAGAAACTGCTATAAAATACCCATAAACTAAAGGAGATGTGTACACCAACCTGTGGGAGCATTGAACTCTTTTTATTTCTTGGCTTGTACAATCTTGAGAGCTTGCAAATGGACACTTAGCAAAGCCACTTTATATTATTTTTTTCTCTGTACTTCAAACCACTTTAAGATTCCTATTTTAGGTAACTGACCCTGTTTAAATCCACTGTTTGCACATTTGCCCGTAATTTCCAGCGATGTTTCCTGTTTTAATCGTCTGACATTGTTTTTAGCCACACCTAACTTTCTTGTTACCTTAAGGTTGCTTGTTTCTTCAATGGCCTTTATCATTTTTAGCTTGAAGTCACCAGTGCACACAGGCCTAATTTTTCACTAAGCATGTGGTACTTCAAAGATAATTTATTTTTAAATAAAAGTATCCAAATTCAGCACTTTTACCGCAAATTTTGTAGCTACGTGCTCATGTTATCCCCATTGGTTTCCCGTTTTTGTTATGTTCCTGTATTAGCCAGGCCCCCATTCTCACATGCTGCCTACAGTTTTCTATTGGTGACACACAACCAAAAATGCACATTTAAGACAACTCCCTAAATTTCAGTATTTTATTTCAGAGTTCTAAATTTGGCCAGTAAGAATAACTCCATGAGGAAAAACTCAGATTACTCATACTATGTGCTCGGGCCGCCGCCGCCATTAATTGTATTAGTTGTACCGTTGTTGGTAAACATGAACATGGCCACCTCACAGAGCACGTGGCTGGTGAACCAAGGCTTGTAGGTGGCATCGGAATGCATATTCAGGACCTAGAGAACACTACAACCCACTATTTGCATAAAATAAGTAGCTAAAATAATGCTGCAACGCACAATGTATTCACGAGAGTAGAGTCACTGAATGTCATAAATAGCGCGTTAGAGTATTTGTTACCGAGATAAGTGTGCTCAATTCTTTGCAACACAGCGGTCACAACACATGTGGCCACATGTGAAGTTAGATATAAAAATATATTTGACAACTTTTTTCAATTTGGTTCAGCCTCATCACCACGTAGCTCACATTCTAGAACACACTCCATCTACCCTCAAGAAACATGAATGTATTCACATGGGACAGGAAGCCACTCTTTACCTCAGGGCCCGGTCACACAGCCTTTTGCGTCTGTATTACGGGTACAATTTTGCGTTTTTTTTTCTTTCCTGTGGTTGCCCGCGGTAGAAAATGCGCAAAATTGGCCAACCCGCTGTTCATCCGTGGTATGCCCGCAAAACAGACGCCGGCGACTGTTCCGCTTCCTCATCGCGTCAGTTCCACGTCCTTTCCGCGTGTGGCCCACGGGTAGAAAAGCTGCCGAGCCGGGCTGTAGAAATCATAACCGGTCAAGACACAGTCCCGTGATAAAGATTTCAAGCTATGGCACCGAAGAAGAAGCCAATATGTTATTATTGTAATAGTTTTTCATTTTAATTTTGTTATCTTGTTATGAAATGAAAAGAAATGTCAAGAAATAAAAATGGATTAAGACAAGGTCACTACGGTGACGGGGATCCATGTTCACCCCTTGACGTCTCGAGCACAACTGACGTGTGCTCAGCAAATCGCGTTGTATATACGCAGAGAAAGGCGTTTGACCGTCACACGCGTTACACACGCTAATTCACGTGATAACGCCGCGATACAGGCACAGAACAAACGTGCTATGACCGTGCTCCACCCACGATTACCCGCTAAAATTCCGCGTCCTACCCGCGTGTAACCACGCCCTGGCCGCGGCCGTAGCACGTCGTTCCGCGTCTGTACTGCGTCGTATCCGCGTGTGTACCACGTGTGCCGCCCGGGGTTACCCGTGGTCTAAAGTTTTGAGCAGCGCAAAGCTTTTTCGTGCGGCCAACCGCGTGTGAATTTCTTGCCGCGTGTAAAGCACGGCTGTATCTCGTCTGTATCGCGATCTCAAAGCGTCCAACAGCGTCTGCTTCAGGGGCAGAAATTTCTGGTCGTGATTCAGCCGCGATACAGACGCAAACGGCTGTGTGACCGGGCCCTAAGAAAGATGAGAAACCCTTTACCCATTTTGATTATGGTTATTATTAGAAGTTCTTGCATGTATCTCAAATGCTTCACATCCGGGTAAAAATTGCTCCAGTATTAGTTGGAGATCAAGGTTCAGGAAAGCCAACAGTACACATCCTGTTCAAAAGTCAAAGATCCAATATTGAGGCCACCAAACCTCACAGTCACAACACTTCGCCTGCACTCCATAAATCTCACCTGTGCACCCAAACCAGCGGCTCATTTGCGAGCACCTGGTGGCCAGCTCTGCAACCAGGGTCCATAAAAAACAACTTTGTCCACCTTTCCTGTGGACTCATTGATGACTGTTTCTGGTCTCCTTCTATCCCCTTTGACTGTGCCCTGGAGGATGAACTTGGTCTGTCATGATAATGTTTGACATGACCATATCACTGCTGGTTTCGTGTGTGCACATTTGTCAACAATTCTAGGTAGAGTCTACTGTCCTCTTTGATAGTTTTGTGCACAGTTTAATTTGTCACGTAAGCTTTGTAACTGATGTCTACACATTTTTAATGCAATGTTCGTGTCTCTCCAGATGGTTTTATGTATGGATAATGCGGCCGTGGTTTGAGCTAATCTGGCCATGATATACGGTCCTGACCCTCTCTTCTTATATTACAGCTCAAAGATACTTAAATTTGGTGACAAAAGAATTATTACCTGCATCTAAACATTCTCCCATTGTGTACCAAATGTGATGAACTTTCCACTCGTGGAAGAGTTTATGTACTGGTAGGGCATGCATCCAAGAGTTAAAAGCCATCTTCTGAGCACTTTTTTTCTACTCAAACTATTAACTTACAAAAGACGGTGTGGAATTCAAAGAACACCATAGACATTGGCTGATAATGACAATGACGTAGTCAGAATAGTCAAAACAATAAACTATAGTGAGTTAATATACGTGGGGCTGCAACAACGAATTTTTACAATCAATTCAAATTGGATAATATAAGCGTTGGCAAGGAATTTAATCATTGATTTGTTGTGTCCCGCTATTTATGCGCAACTCAGTACGTTAATTCAATGTAAATAAGATTTATTGAATTCCATAGTGACATTGAGGGGACATGCCTTTCGTAGCATTTTGCAAAGGGCGTGTCAAGAGCACCCATCTATCCATCCATCCATCCATCATCTGCACCGCTTATTCTCATTTGGGTCCCGGGGGTGCTGGAACCCATCCCAGCTATTTCCAGGCAGGTTGACACCCTGAACTGGCTACCAGAAAGTCTCAGGGAACAATCATATGCTCACTCATACCACGCATGTTTTGGAAATCCAGGAAGAAACTGGAGTGCCCATAGGGGACCCACAGAGGAATGACGGATAAAATGCAAACTTAATACAGAAAGGCTGGTGACTGGATTTGAACCTATGACTACAGAACTGTGCCGCAAATAGGCCATGTGACTGTTATAGAATAGCTGTCACACATACTTGCAGGTTTAACATACGCTTGTATTTATTTTTGTTTATTGTTAAGCTATTTGACAAATGCTTGGATTGTTTTATTGTGTTATGTTTGTCCGTCCAAAATTTCAATGTTTGAATATAGAGTAAGACACAGAAAAAAAGAAAGTTTCTTTGTTTTTTTCAAATCATTTTAATCGATTACTCCACCAATCCATCGAGTATTAAAATAATTGTTAGTCTCAGTCGTAGTATTACAGTCAAAATATGAAATGGTATTGTATACACTCTCCTTAGCAGGTGTCTAATATTTAAAAAACTGAATAAACTTATTAGGATATACACATCAAGACAATTCATGTTCATTTGTATAGCCCTCAATCTCAAAAAGTCTCTAAGGGCTGCACAGACTTCATACTATTGCAGACTACAGACTATTATTAAATCATGCCCTGATCTAAAACCCACATGATAGCAAGGGAAAAATTCAAAGGATGAAATGAGGAAAATGAAGAAACCTTGAGAAGGGATCACACTTTAGGTAATGCCCCTTCCAGGATCACCGAGCTGCAATGAATGTTGCATACACAGACCTTGTCATCATGAAACATAGGTCATTCATAAGGTATAGGAGAGTTTGAGTTAGGGCTTTATGAACGAATGGCTCTCGAAATAAGACACAGTTGGACAATAAATGGATGAATAAAAAAAATCAAAAGGCAACATTTGTGGTTTTGTTAATACAAAGGGACCATAGCCAGGTCTGCCATCCCTTGTCCCTGCACTGTTGGACCAGCTCTTGATATTTGGTGTTTTTCCTTTCATGGGCTTCGCTGCATCCTTCTTCCCATGGTACAGTTAGCTCAATCAGGATGATTTTCTTAGCCTCTTCTGACCAAATCACAATGTCTGGCCTCAAGGAAGTTTGGACTACCTGGGGAAAGTGTAATTTCCTTCCCAGGTCTACCCTCATCTCCCACGCTGGTGCTGTTTGCAGGAGGCTCTTTTTGGTCTTCTTGGAGGATGCTGGTTTCTCCCCTTCCCTGACGAACTGGATGGAATGTGTTGGACCGGGTTGAGGTTGGTGCTTCTTCCGCCTTTCCTGCTCCAAGATGCAAGCCAGTGCACCGAGGACCTTGTCATGGCACCAGCGGTTTCTGCCCTGGCTAAGAGCAATCTGGCATCCTGCCAGAATATGCGCCAGTGTCCCTCTCCCACCACATAGCCTGCACGTCGGGTCCTCCCTCAACCCCCACCTGTGTAGGTTGGTTGGTGTTGGAAGAGTATCGTACACTGACCGGAGCAAGAAAGAGATCCGGAACGGTTCCAACCTCCAGAGTTCTGGCCAGGTGATCCTTCGCTTTGGTAGGTCCCACTTTGTCCAGGCTCCTTGGACTCCAAGCTCCACCGCCCTGGACCACCTGCCTTCCTCCTCCAGTTGACGGACCTCGGCCTGCACCATGTCTCTCCTCTGCCTTGGATCAGCTTTTGAACATTGCTGGAAATGAGTAGACCCTAATCCCTGACGCCCTACGCATGCATTTCCGATGAGATCTTTCAACCTCAGCCTACCTTCTGCCTGATGTACTTGGCTGTCTGCTGCCTATTTATGCCCCGATCTTGTAATCACGCCCGCGCCCCTAACCATCTCGTCGCTAGAATCTTTGAGCATCATGACCGCCCTACACTTGGCCACCTTGAACTCTTCTACTACCGAAGACAGGGGAAACTGCAGCTGCCCCGACCTGATGTAAAGTCCTAATGATGTGAAGCTTGGTGGAACACCAAGCCACCTGCGGAGATGTTTATTTGCCCTCCTCTCTATTCTTTCGACCGCCGTCATAGAGATTTCATAGATTGTTAGCAGTCTTGAACTTGCCTGGTAGTCCTGATCGCTCTATCCTTTGCAGCCACTCATTAGCTTGCTCCACTGTCCTGAGAACGCTGCCCCTCTCGCCCAGAGATGAATCGTACCACTTTCCGGGGCATTTTATTGGGTTATCTTTGATTGGTGGTATGTTTTCTCCTTGGATTCGAAGTTGAAACCTGCTTATGACCTGCTTATGAACTTCCCGCTCCTGATCACCATGCTTCTTGACTTTCTAGGTTTGTATCTCATCCAAGCCCAGGTTGCTACCTCGTCAAGTGCCTTCAGGATCCATCTTATGTGCTGTGGGATATGGTAATGCTCCATCGCAGTGTTGATGAGATCATGGGGAATTGACCCATATGCATTGGCCAAGTCTAGCCAGACGACTGTTAAGTCATCTTTACTTTGCTTGGCCTCGCGGATCAACTGGCTGATGATGCTTGTGTGCTCCAGACATCCAGAGGACCCTGGGATGCCACCTTTCTGGATTGATGTGTCGATATATTTGTTCTTGACCAAGTAAATTGTCAGCCTCTGTGCCAGGACTGAGAAAAATATCTTACATTCAACACTTAGTAGAGAAATGGTTCGGAATTGGCTTATGTCAGATGAGTCCTTTTCCTTGGGCACACAGCACCCATCCGCTCTCTTCCAGGATGTTGGGATTATGCCCTTTATCCAAATTCTCCGCAGTAGCTTCCACAGCCTCCGTAGAAGTAATGGACATCTCTTGTACACTTTGTAAGGTATACCGCTGGGTCCTGGGGCAGATGATGACCGGGCTTTTTTCACAACGTCCTGGAACTCTCTCCATGATGGCTCCTTAGTGTTGAGCTTCTCTTCCGGGGTTTTGTTGCTTCCAATCCTTGGGTGGGTGTCCAAAGCTTGGCTTCGAAAGGTGTCGCTGTGACTTTCTTTAAGGAAACTTTCTACCGTTTCTTTAGGGCTGGTCAGTCTCCCGGATCTTGCTTCCCCCAACAAGGTTTTGGTGAACTTGTACGGGTTCTTAGTAAACTGAACACGTTAGACCTCCTTTTCCTTTCTCAGTCTCCGAGACCTCTGTGCCCTTCTTAGTCTGCACAATTGTCCTTGAAGTCCAGTGGTCAAGTCTTTTATGCCCTCCTTCTCTCTGGGACTGGCATGTTTGTACTGCGAGTTGAGAGCCTTGATTTCCCTTCTCAACTTCTTGATCTGTTTTTCCCTTTTGTTGGACTGTTTTGCAGGTGCTATATTGCTGCCTTTCTTCTCCTCTGTACCAAAATGCTCCTTGGCCATGCAGCCATGCTGTTGATTTTCCTTTCTGCTTTGGCCTCTAGGACTCTATCAAGGTCCTGGTCAAGTTGGTTCCATGCAAGGTTGTTGTTTGCTGGAGGCCTCTTCACCCTCTCTTTGGGGGTTGGGCGCCTGGGGTAGTGTGAGGGGGGACCCTATGGTCGAGGAGTATCGCAGATGCCGAGAGGTCTCCTGTACTGTGGGGTGCTTCCTGACTGGAATCATCCTGCGTCTCACTGAGTGTCTCCTTTATGCGCTGCATCTGATTTACCCCTTTCCCACAGATGGTCTTGGATTGGTGTATCTTAAGTCCCTTTGCGTTTTTACAGATTTTCCCGCAGTGGCACTTTGCCTCAAACACGTCCCCAGTCAGTGTGGTTTGGGTAAGCCGTCTCGTCGTCTTTGTCCTTGCCGTAGCCGTTACCAGTGAATCTGTCCTCTTGAGTCTCTCACTCTCCCCCCCCCTCTCGGGAGACTCTGGGGGTATTGCTCATTGTTTTGTTTCGTAGCAATGGTTGGTGCCCTCTTGCGAGTACTGTGGGTGGGGTTGCTAGCCCCCCACACCCATGCCAGTCTTTCCTGGAGGTCATCTGTCTTTCCAGCGTCACCAATCTTCCTTGGTTGCCATCCAGCCTTTCCTGGAAGTCACTTGTGATCCAGCGTCTGAACTATTACATACACTTCTAATCAGTGCAACTTCTGCAGTCCCTCAAACAGTGACTGTAGCCTTCAACCAGGAGAAGATGTCGTCAGGTGGTGTCCAACAGTCACTGGGCGTTTTCGACCCTATATATATATATATATATATATATATATATATATATACAGTGGTTAGCGCTTGTGCGGCACAGTTCATGTCATGGAAACCTGTCGTTGGTTCAAATCCAGCTCCAGAATCCTGTGCGGAGTTTGTATGTTCTCCCCGTGCTTGCGTGGGTTTCCTCCGGGCACTCCGGTTTCCTCCCACGTTCCAAAAACATACATTTCAGGTGAATTGGCCGGTCCAAATTTTCCCTAGATGTGAATGAGCAAATGAGTTGTCTGTTCCTGTGTGCCTTGCGATTGGCTGGCAACCAGTTCAGGGTGTGCCCCTGCCCACTGCCTGGAGATGGCTGGGATGGGCTCCAGCACCCCCGCGACCCTAATGAGGATAAGCGGTACGGCTAATGAGATGAGATGAGATGAGATAAGATATATCTCATCTCATCTCATTAGCTGCCCATCCCAGCAATCATCGGGCAGTGGGTTTTGTAGGGAGGCAGGAGGAAGAATAGATGGCATCTTTTTGGGATGTTTTGGTCAAATTATTTTTTGTAATTTTTTCAAATTGTTAATCTGTGATTATTATTTTATTGTGTAGCCTTTCTGAATAATAATATCAAATTTAGGCACACCTCCATGCAATAACATGATACATGATTTACTAATGTATTAAGTATTTATTCATTTCAATATGGACTGGTTTTATATTTGTTTAAATATCAGGTACATTATTAGGATAAGCAGCGGAGACCTTTTTTAATAAAAATGTAATTGATTTGTTTCATTTTGAACTTGCAAGGAGGACAGGGAAAGAAGCCTTCCAATAAGAAAGTCAAACCTGCTCTAAAGGGCCTCCCTGAGACCTTTTTCTTGATTAAAAAAAAAAATCCGCCCTAAAGTGTGTGGGAATCAAAAAACAGCAACTTGATTGGTCAATAGTGGCCGTCAAAACAACGGACAACTGTGCACAATAATGGTAAAAATAACGTACTGGCTTTCCATGAAATCTTCTTTGCATGTATCCAATGTAAAAACAGAATGAACATATGACTTTTTAAAGGGACACTGCGACATTTGATCACTAGATGTCACTGTTTTGTGTATCAACATCTGCAAACAAGTATTGAAAAGCAAAAGGAAGAATACTCATCTCATCTCTTTAGCTGCACCGCTTATCCTCAGTAGGGTCGCGGGGTGCTGGAGCCCATCCCAGCAATCATCGGGCAGTGGGCAGGGGACACCCTGAACTGGTTGCAAGCCAATCGCAGGGCACACAGGGACAGACAACTCGCTCACTCATTCACACCTAGGGACAATTTGGACCGGCCAATCCACCTGAAATGCATGTCTTTGGAATGTGGGAGGAAACCGGAGTGCCCGGAGGAAACCCACGCAAGCACAGGCAGAACATACAAACCCCGCACAGTAAGTCCAGTAGCTGTATTTGAACCCACACAGGAGGTTCCCAAGACCTTAGAACTGTGCCGCACATGCGCTAACCACTGCGCCGCCGTGCTACCCACAAGGAAGAAAACAAACTATGAAAATGCAAGATTTGTATATACCCGTAGAAGCAACATCATGGACAATCATATCAGCTCCCTCTAGGTTAGCCTCATGTTATGAAAATTAAATAAAAAATCATTGACCTCCAGGTGTTAATATATATATATATATGTATATATATATATATATATATATATATATATATATATATATATATGATATTCAGGTCATGTATTTTGGCTTATTTTTAAAATCAATATTGTGTTTTTCTCTTTGTTTTTTTTTATGAATGATGGGTTTTTTTTTCAACCACAAGGAGGTAAATAATTAAATAATATACAATAAAGGGTAAACATACTACATTTTGACGTTTCCTCTATTACATCTACTGTATATGTTTGTATGAGTGTTTGAGGGACATCTGCACCCGTCAGAACAACTTGTAAATAAGGTCATGACATATAAGCTGATACTAATGCACGATAAACACACATTTTTACATATGACATCCTCAGAAGGGAAAAAAAACCACTTTCACACAAGATAAGAACGGGAGTCAAAATCACATTTGTGGTGCTTCATTTGAAAAAAAGTGGTGCACATGGGGACCTGTTGTGGAAGGTTATGAAAAACAAGTTTATTCATTTTGGTATGTCTTGTAACAAAATTACTAAACAACATAAACTATATGTATGGCAGGAGTTGCATTGCTTTAAAAAAATGACATCACATTTTTTTCATTTGCATTCATCAATAATTATTTATAAAGACATCGGTATGTTTTACTTCATTTTGTATTTGTTTTTGAAATGTTTCGACAGATATACAAAATAAATCACTCCCAAAATACTAGTACAGTGATACCATAATACAAAAATACTATTACAGAAATACTACCACAGAAATACTACAAATTGAAATACCAAATTAAGTGTCTACAAGAAGAACCTAATATACTATTTTATATTATATAGTTTGTTGTCAAAGTTTCTTAATTTCCACATGCTGGGGTTTTTGAGTTTTTCCTTGCCTGCATGCCGGTTTCAGAGCAGGGGATGGTGTTATGGTAGTCTGTCGTCTTTACAGCCCTTGAGACTCCTGGTGGTTAAGGGCTATACAAATTAACATTACTTGACTTGACTTAAATTGGCTGTAAAACACTCCTAATTAAAGCAAGATAATACATTAGGTCCCTGTTTTAAGCACCTATTTTGTTTTGTAGTATTTCTGTTGTATTATTGTAGGATTTCGGGATTAGTATTTTTTTTGTATTTCCATAGTAGTAATTTTGTAGTATTTTTGTAGTAGTGTTTTTTTAATTCTATTATCACTCTATTGGTGTTTTTAGCCTCTATTGTATGTTTGTAGTGTTTCTGTACTATTACTCTAATAATGTCATCTCATTAGCCATACTGCTTATCCTCATTAGGGTTACGGGGGGGCTGGAGCCCATCCCAGCAGTGGGCAGGGGACACCCTGAATTGGTTGCCAGCCAATTGCAGGGCTACTCTAATAATATTTTTTTGTATTTCTGTAGTCATGTCTCCATATTATTTCTGTAGAATATTTACTTTTATTTACAAAGTAATTTTTGTGTAGTATGTATGCAGTAGTATTTCAGTATTTTCTGATGTCCGATTGTTGTATTGTTGATTGTTGTATTTATTTTTTCTTTTTAGAACTAAAGCAAAACAATATATTAGGTTCCTGTTTTAGCCACTTAATTTTTTATTTCAATTTGAAGTATTTCTTTAGTAGTGTTTCTGTAACAGTATCAGCGTATTTTAGTATTATTGTACAGATATTTCTTTAGCATTTCTCTCTTATATTTGAAGTATTTCTGTAGTATTAAATAGTAGTATTTTGTCGAATTTCCATAGCAGTGTTTCTGTATATTACTGTAATCTTGCTTTTTAGTATTTCCATAATAATTTTTTGGTAGTATTTCTGTTGTTAGGGTCTGACATATCTACTACTACTGCAAAATAATATATTAGGTCCCCTAGTCAATTAATTTGATATTTAGTTCTGTACTATTTCTTTTTTATTTTTGCCGTATTTCTGTTGTATTATCTTGTAGTATTCCTGTGGCATTATTTCTGTAGAAATAGTTTGCATTTGTATTATGGTTCCCTGTTTTAAGCACTCACTTTGGTATTTAGTTGTGTAGTATTTATGTTGTAGTATTTTGTAGTATTTTTCTCGTAGTGCTTTTGTAGTATTTCTGTAGTAGTATTTCCGTGGCATTTCTCTGATAGTATTTTTGTATCATAATATTATAGCTCCATTTTAAGCACTTTATTTGGTATTAATTGTGTCGTATTTTTACCATTTCCGTTTGGTGGGCCGTATTTAAAAGCCTTACAAAAGCATGAGGCCAGCAAGCCGGAGTTTGCCTGCCCCTGATCTATAGCGTATGACATGTCGTAATGATGCTTTAATATTTGCTTCCAAAGAAAATCTGCTGTGCCACTCACATTCACAGTAATTACTTGATATTTGTCTACGGAATGATTTATCTGCATATCATTCAGTCATTAGCCAATAAAATATGCAAACGTGTTTTTTTTTTGAATAGAACTACACTTGCAAAATGTTTAATCGGGATAGACACAGAAATGAGTTGCATTTCACGCATACATTTGTGAGACATAAATTGAGCTAGGTTATTTATTCATGCTATGAATCCTCACTCAAAACTCAAGGAAATTATGCTCAGTGAAGCTGAAACAAGTCAAAATAATAATAATAAACATTCTAGGCGTGAATACAAAATTCTGTTGCCTCTGTTTTTGACTTTATAAATACTAGGGGTGTGTGATACTGGGATTTTTAGTATCGATCTGATCCAAATAAATACATTGTAGTATTGATCAATACCGATCAAATACCGATACTTTTTGTTTGGAAATATGGCGATCATTGAATAATTGAACAGTCCCCCAGGATTTGGTTTACATTTATGATGAACACATCATAAAGATTTTAGGCACTAAAATAATGTTTATCATATTGCTACAATTCAAACTTTAACAGTACAAGCAAACTAATAAATGCATTTGTATATAACTGTTTCAGAACAAAAGCCAAAGGAGTTAAATAAAAAAGCAGCAATGTATCAAAAATGAAAATACAATAATGCCAACATATCACCATACTTTCTACTGAGCAAAATTTTGAAAATATAGCCAAAAGGTTGAAATAGTGTAAACAATACAATCTAAAAACCTTTAACGGTATAAAAAATAAATTACTTCTTCCGCAACAATTGTTACAGAGCAAAAGTCAAGAGAAATGTAACAAACAAGACCTTTTGGCGCTGTTGCCATAGTGACAACGGATTTACAGGTTTTAGTTCAGGAACAGTAACACGTTTACATTTCCGGTTGCAGGTTGTTGCTTTCTGTACATTCGCCGCAGTAATGGAGCACTTTACCACACAAATGATACCTGCAATTGTCCACAACGCACTGCGCTTTTCCGTTTTGTGCATGTAAATTTGGCCTGGCAATCCAAGTACTTGTTTAGTATCGATAATATCAATATTAAGATTGATCCGTCCATCACAGTTCACAGATCTCTTAACCACATGAGTCGTAAAGGCACCAATGAGGACACAGCTCTGGACAGTTGTTTCCACTGTTGACAGTTATTCCCCATTTTCCGCAATGGTCTCCAAGTGATAGCACTTCTGATTGTAATTTAGTTTGGGACTCCTCTCCCCATTTTCCACTAGAAGCCTTCACACTTGAGCAGGCATTAAAGCTTTGTCATTTTCATTATCCCTGCTCTCCAAAGTTGTTTTGCTGCAAAAGAGCATTTGCTGTCCTCAGTGACAATGACTTAAATGACACATTTATTAGATCAAGAGACACATGCTATGTAATCAGTCCTTGCTTTGGAAATTCAAAGCTTTGACGACAGTTTTGAACGCAACGTCTTCACCGTGTTATAATCACATGGGCTATCAACCGATTTAAGCAATTTCCTGTGTCCTTGGAAAGTGAGGGTTTACAAAATAATCTAATCTGCTTCATTAAAAAGGCCTACAAGCCATGTGATCACATGAATATCATCTTTGTTTAACGTTAGCACTTAGTGGAAGTCTCTTTGGGGTTTAGTAATTTGCTGAGCACTCCCATGTCTGTGCAGCATTCCTTATTAAAATGGATTTAAAGTTTTAGCATACAAGGGAACAAAATAAATCGTGAGTAGTAAAGGTGAGAGCTGACTTTCAAATCTGGTGAAAAAGGCCTGATTACCTTTTCTGAAAGGTCGTCAATGAAAACAAAATTACCTTGAAGAAATAGAATAGTAATTGAATTAATTATTACAATTATCAATGGAAATGTATTTTTGAATGTGTGTTGTTTTAAAACCAAAAAGTCAGGAATTGCCTATACAAATATGCCGATAGCCTCTACCCCCCAAAAATCATAACCGATTGAGGGTTTAACTGCCAAATTCCTGCACTCAGGTTCCTATTTCTCTGTACGTTCCCTCTCTATCTCTATTCTGTCCTCACTCAAAAAAAGTAAAAAGTAATTAGGTTTAATGTATTCCTTTAAAAATAATAATAATGACATCATGTTGATGACAACACAAGCGTAAACTATTTTTATCTTTCTGAAAAAAGTGGTATTTATCTATATTTTCTACCTTACTTCATATTTTAGTAGTATGTCTTTGTCACTGAAGTCAACATTGTTACACATTGTATGCATCATGATTAGACATGGCACTCAATGGTAAACATCTAATTAAGATTTTAAAGAGAAAAATATAAGTATAAATAGGAAAAACATATTTGCAATGCAGTACTTAGAGGCTGGCCTAATTTATCAGTAAAAAAAATCCCAAATAGGTCGCAAGATATATATTTTCTCAGTTTCGTGCGCTTGCTTAGTGTGGTGATGGCTCTGAGGGGAAAACTGTCTCTGAGCTTCTTCGTCCTTATTTTAATGGACCCGTAGTGCCTACCAGAGGGCAAAAGGTGAAATAGGTGCAAGCCAGGGTGAGAAGAGTATTTTATAATGCAGGTGGCTTTACTGTGGTATCACAAACCGACAATCTCCACCTGACTAGGCAAAGAGCAATCAATGATCTGCTGGGCTGTGTTGATTACTCTCTATCTAATTTTACTGTCCACTGCCCTGCTCCCAGCATACCACATGGACATAAACCGAAAAAGTCTGATACAGATTATATGAACCTACTTTAATCGGAATTTGATAAAAGAAACGCTTACATTTTGCATTTAGTAATATGCCTGTCAGTTATTTATCATTTTATATTGTACATTTTTAGCAAGTCAGTAGATATCAATTGTTCATTTATCTAATTCTTGGAATTAGTTTTGGATTTTGCATCATCTGTTTTGGGAGAATTATTTCACATTGTCCGTTTTTGGTCCATTTCGGTCCACCCCTAATAGATAGGGAATGTCTCTTGTTTTGATAAAATGGAGAAATGAGTGCTGGCTTGCTCCTGGAAATGACTGCAATGACTCATCATGCAGAAGCAAGCCATGCATGATGGTCCCCGCCAAAGGCGACGGCAGACAAATGTGCCCCCAGAATCCGGCTGCCACTTTTAACAAAAAAAAATACTCTCCTTTTCGCTTTAATGAGGATTCTTGCTAGTTTCTTGCTTAGTTGAAAGTAAATGGGCTTACTTTATTTTTCTTTTGTGTTTAAGACACCACTGCAGATGGTTTGTTTTGGCCCATTTTAGCTTTGGATTGATTCGGCATGAAGGCTTACAATTGCGAGGAAAGTACTGCCTGGACTGAACTGCAAGGACTTTGGGATGAAGAGTCCAATAATTACATTGTAAAACATAATATTCATGAATTCTTCTGTGACAAGTTCCCCCCTCAATTCTAAAATGTCAGCTTTAACAGAAGCAAAACACAGCACAGGTCCGGGATTTAGTCATTTTTTGATCAATTTTATCATTATCAGTGAGACCAAAGAAATGAAATTGTCAGAAGTAGTAACCAAGAACATGCTAAAGCGACATATGCAAAATTACATATTTCCGAGGTAAAATGTTTTTTTTTTTTTATCTAGAAGATAATTTATCCATTTATTATCCAGAAGATGATTTAAAATGTCTTAATTATTGTACTATATATATTTGTAAGTCATGTCATTTAAACAGTATTTTACATTTATGTAGCACTTCTTGTACACGTTCATACGCTTTAAAATTTCACTCACACATTCACACTTTGGTACCAGTATGCAACATGATGCCCTAGGGCAGACTGACTTATCTTGTTATGTCACATTTACAGTAATTGTACAGCTCCTAATCCCCTAGGACTCTCAAAGGGCTGACACATAGTAACAACATCCCTTGATATTAGATACACATGAGGGTATGGGTATACTTACCAGGAGCCCAGTATTTTGTGAGCGGAGGCTTCCTAGCAGTAATGTTTGAGAATACTAAATCAGCAAGAGGGGGGGAAGGAAGGAAGGAAGGAAGGAAGGAAGGAAGGAAGGAAGGAAGGAAGGAAGGAAGGAAGGAAGGAAGGAAGGAAGGAAGGAAGGAAGGAAGGAAGGAAGGAAGGAAGGAAGGAAGGAAGGAAGGAAGGAAGGAAGGAAGGGGGGATGCTGGGGAGGCAGGCAGGCTGGAAGGAAGGAAGGAAGGAAGGAAGGAAGGAAGGGGGGATGCTGGGGAGGCAGGCAGGCTGGAAGGAAGGAAGCAAGGAAGGAAAGAACGAAGGCGGGCAGGCAGGCATAAAGGAAAAAAGGATGGAAGGAAGGGAGAGAAGGAGGGAGGAAAGGAAGGAAGGAAGGCAGGCAGGTAGAAAGGAAAAAGGAAGGGAAATAAGGAGGGAGAGAGGGATGGGAGGGAGGAAAGGAAGGAAGGAAGGAAAGCAGCCAGGCTGGAAGGAAGAAAGGAAGGAAGGAAGGCAGGCGGGCAGGCAGGCAAAAAGGATGAAAGGAAAGAAGAAAGAAAGAAAGGAAGGAAGGAGGGAAGGAAGGGAGAGAAGGAGGGTGAGAGGGATGGGAGAGACGGAAGGAAGGAAGGAAGGCAGCCTGGAAGGAAGGCAGGCAGGAAGGAAAAAAGAAAGGAAGGAAGTACTTTCTCTTGATCCCAAGGCGAGCGCTCTACCTCCTGAGCTAAGGCCGCCCTAAAGTTGTCGTCCCTGGGTGGACTCGAACCACCAACATTTCGGTTAACAGCCGATTAAGAGTGTAATGATTTCATATTTGTTCAAAAGTCTTTCATTTTACCTTGCTCACATTTGAGGGCCAGTTAGTTTCAGTGCATGATAAAGACTTCAAGTTGCCAGTTGTGAAATATTCAGTCCTACTCTTGCAATTACATTTCAGTCGTCACACTATCATTAGAAGGCACTTGAGCTCAAGTGCTGCTGTGTCTGAATTACTTAGAGCAGTTTGCTTGAAGACAACCGAAGCCGCAGCACAGGCAGACACAGGCCCAAAAAGGCAAAACGTTGGCATGACAAGCACAGAAAGGCTGGATAATAGATTACAGTGGTATAATGAAGGAAAGCATATCGGGAACTTTAATTAAAATAGTGAATGCCAAGCGAGCGAGCAACTACAATGATGAATCACCGTGTCTTTGTATTTCCTCTATCATAAAAATACATCAGTAATCACTATTGTGATTTTGTGAATTGAAATGTAAAAAAAAAAATGGAGAAAACATTATTAAAAAAAAATCAGAATCTTAAAGGTGGCTTGCATGGTTTGAGGTGTGCTTATAAAGTTGAAAGTATAATATTTCCTCTATTCAGTATGTGCTAACAATAACCAAGTTAAAAGAGCCTTTATCATTTTTTTCCATCACAAGTCACTGCTTTTAACTTTTCTTTAGTAGAGCTTACAACATATTATGAAGCAGAAAAATATGTGGGGGAGTGGAAAGTGATTCCATGCTTATCCTTGCAGTATTATGTTAGTGTAGCATGGTAAAAGTAAGGAAAGGATCGTTTACATAAAATCCTGCTAAAAATGAGATACACACTAAGCATTTTTTAACTGCAGAAAAGGACAATGCTGATGTATTTTTGTTGTAAAATGATCTGCTACTGTGGCAACGCCACAATATTTGTTAAACACTTGAAAGAAAACTCTGCAGAGAGTAACCAAAAATGGGTTTGGGTTGATTTGTTCGAATCAGGGTGACTTGACCTTCATCAGTTACCCAAGCATGACTGGTTAAAGAATAATATTCTCAGCAAAGGTCCTCCTTAAACGTTCCTACAAAATGACTGTTATTCTTCACAACAATCGATCCTAAAATTCAACGTATTGCCCACACCTTGTAGCATTGCACAATGAGATCTAATGAATTAAAAACAAAACCTGTGTCTTCCCATTGTAAGACTTTTTGCTCCCTGATAATATTAGTCACTGGAAAGTCCCATGTTGCAATAACGTGGGAAGTTGTGTGCTTATGTTGAATTATGAGGGACATGGTGTCAGTCAGTTTTATAGCAGGCAAGGGGCTTTGCCTTCACGGTGTTCTGGGTAAGTATTGGGAGGGTTATGAGGGGAGTGCTGATTCAGGCACCTTTGCAGCAAGACACTGGAGTTACTTTTAACAGAGAGCAGGGATCATGAGGTAGCCAATTATTGCTGCTTTCAAACTGGAGCAGGCACAGGGACGAGCCAAGTAAAGTCCCTTATTGTGTTGATGGGAATGCGGAGTGCATCTTATTTATCTTTGTTATTGTTGTGGCGTAGAACTGCATCGCATTATACTAAAAAGCTCTTCAAACAGTTGTGTGAGAATTAACCACACCCACTGTCACAGACCAGAGCAGGAAACAGGAAGCGCAACAAACTCACAATTTATTAGGAAGAGGAGGAATGTGTGCACACTCAATCTTGGGATCGATGGTCGCGGAAGTGGATTAAAGTCCAAACAAAAGAATGGTCAAAAATCAAAAAAATCAGGCCAAAAATAAAACCGGATCAAACGCAGGCAAATTCACAGAACTAGGTATTTCATACAGTTTTAACAGGAGTCTTGCAGAAGTTTTACAGACGCTCAGACAACTAACGGATCAAAGGATCGCGTTTAAGTACTCCCAAGAAGCAATCAGTCAACGTGTTTCAGCCGGTGTCCATGAGCGGGGCCAATTGGGCGCCATGGCAACCGCGACAGAACCCGCGCCACCCGGCTGGGACCAACTGGGTGCCATGGCAACTGTGACACCCATAGTCGTGATCTGATAAAGCTCTACACTACCATTAAATGTTGCAAATAGAAAACAGTCCATATTGTAATTAAAACTGAGCCGTAATACTTTTGTAATGGCAGGATATTTGATACAGTGCTCAGATATCATTATACTGAGCAAGTAGTGATATGTTGCTGGTACTGCGGTGACTCACAGTCAGGGGAGGCAAGTAAGGCTGTGCTTTACCTGTCATTGCGGAAATATACAATTAAAAATGTATTACATTGTTGGGTTTATTCACTTTTAAGGTGCATTCTCATTTAACTCCACAATTTGGGGATTTTCATTTTCAAAATGATTTTATTTTATTAAAAAAAATAGATACTGTGAATGTTTCTAATACAACGTATTGTAATGTATTTCCTTACTGAGTGTCTGCAGAAGGTTATCAGGGGTACAGACATAACACTATCCCAGTTCGTACAATACTTTTAAAGCATCCAAGGTGACAGTATAACATAAAAAATCAACTTATTGTATGCACAACTACAGCAAGTAGAAAAAAAGAACAAAGCAATAAAAAAGTACCTCAGCATACTCAAGAAGATCGAGGAAAGTAAGTCGGCTTACTGCAGTGGGTGGTTCCTCACACGTGAGACACCTTAACATTATTGCAAGAAAAAGAAAGATAAACAACCATAAAAAGTAAATGATGCATGTTTCAAAATTAAGAATCCGGTGGGGTAGGTGGGATAGGCGACATTTAATTCAGTACATCCAGTAGGGTGATCATTATAGGATAAAGTGTAGCAAAATGTATTTCCCTTGCATAATTAAGGATGGCAGAACAACTTGAGTAGAACATGTTACCAGAGCTCTTAAGTGTATATCTATTTTTTTCTAAATGCAAGTACTGTAAGGTAGACTGGATCCACATAGTGTGAGATGGAGGAACTATTGGTTTCCATTTTATTAGGATCAAGCACCATGCTAGTAATTTGATGAGGGCGATTTTTTTTTGTGGCCTTAGGTACTTTTAATGTGAATGAGTAGGTTCCAAATAAAGCTATCATATGATGCGGTTTGATAGTAGAGCCACATATTTTTTAAATTGTTTAAAAAATCTGCTTCCAGAAGTTATGCAGAGAAAAAAATGACCAGAACATGTGGGTGGGATTGGCAGGGGATGGCTGGTAGCGTGCAATTTTAATTAACATTCTCAAAAATTTGGGACATTCTTTGTTTGGTCCAATGAGTTCTGTGAATAATTTTGGTCTGAATGAGGCTGTGTCGTATATATAATATGTATACGTTCTCTTACGTCCTTTCAAAGTAGATCTGGTATTACTTTCCCGATTTCCTGCTCCCATATTGTTTAAGGTTTGGTCAACGAGGTTTTAGTCAAGTCGCATATCTGGCCATACATAACTGACAGGCTGCCTACAAGTAAAGTGGACAGTCAAGAAACTTGTCCAATGCCGTATTTTCTGGAAGAGTGGGGAAACGGGTATTAATATTACGGGCAAAGTTGGGGACCTGAAGGTATCTACACAAAATATTATGAGTTATGTTCAATTTGGTGATAAGTTGCTCAAAAGTTGCAAATAAGTGATCTATAAAAAGATCCTTAAGTTTGCTCATGCTCTTATCAGAACAAAAACAGAAGGTATTGTCATCTATGGACGGTTGAAAGCTAGGGTTTGTCCCTAGGTGTGACTGAGTGAGTGAGTTTTCTGTCTCTTTGTGCCCTATCACTGGCTAGCAACCAGTTCAGGGTGTGCTCTGCACGCTTCCCGAAGATAGCTGGGATGGATTCTAGCACCCCCGCGACCCTAGTGAAGATAAGCTGCGCAGAAAATGAATGGAGGATTACCTATCTATCAGTGGCGTGCTGTGAATTTTACCCTTGGGCTTGCACTCCAGTCTAAATTAGTTGTGTGTTGAATGACACATTTTTGGGGGTATTCTGTGATGTTGCCCTAAAACTTGTTGAGTACAAAATACCATCAAATTTGTGAAGCAAAAGACAAAACTCAGAAAGCCAATGATGCGCTCTCCTTAACTTTAGTTTTTGCCCTATTTAATCCAGAAGACGGGACAGCTGCACCGTCATACCAATGTGTCACAACTTTACCCAGACATTCATTTTCCACAAAAATCGGATGAGTAGACATGAAAAGGTCATCAGCTATTTTCTTACTGTTAAAATGTTCAGATCTGACAAAGCGCTTTTTGACTGACACCGGCATCCATCACGTAACGGAACACCGTTACTTGCGTCCGTCGTCTCATCCATCAAAACAGAGACAAACGGTCTCTTCCTCCATCACTTCAGCAATAGCAGTGATGACGCCGTTTTGTATTTTCATTGACGCCCAACTAAAACCTTTATTGGTGGACAGGTGGAAACGTAAATCTGTGTCTCTTTCAACAATGAGGGAAAGAAGCTTTAAATACTTTTTGTGATGTACCACACGTTGTTTGTGGACTGAAAGAAGCCGATAAAACAGTTTCCCTGTTGCAATTTCTTGATGACGTCAAGCTTTTCTCGAAAGTTCCGTCTTGAAAAATGTCTATGACAGTATATCTTCAATCAAATCCAGTTAACTCTTGCAACCATTGTAGGTGGTTTATGAATGCGGTAATGTTTTTCGAGGCCTTTCAACATCCAAAGAACATGCGAAGAACAAGTAATCGTGACATTTTTTTGTCACTGACAACGTGGTGTTTGAAAAACAACCTCCTATTGAACACCACGAAAACGAAAGAAGTCATACTGGACTTCAGGAGGAAAAGCAGGAACCCAGCACCATTATAAATGGAGACTGTGTAGAGAGAGTCCACTCTTTCCTCTTTTCCTGGGTGTGCACATTTTCGACGACCTCTCCTGGTCTGCAAACACCAGAGCTGTGGTAGGGAAGGCCCAGCAGCGACTCCATTTCCTGAGAGTCCTCAGGAAAAATCATCTGGAACAGCAGTTTCTGGTGTCCTTCTACAGAGCCACAGTGGAGAGCATTCTGGCATACTGCATTACGGTGTGGCATGCTGGGTGCACGGCAACGGACAGGAAAACACTTCAGAGGGTCATCAACACATCCCAGAGAATCGTTGGTTGCTCTCTGCCCAGTTTGGAGGACATTCCCTGCTCTCGCTACCTCAGCAGAGCAGAAAACATCATCGAGGACTCTTCTCACCCCGGCCACCACCTCTTTGACCTGCTGACCTCCGGCAGACACAACAGGTCACACAACACAAAAACAAACAGACTCAGAGATAGTTTCTTTCCCAGAGCCATCACCACCCTAAATACACACTGCACAAAAAGCTGAAACTCTCCACAAATGCTTTTTAAGGAGGAATGCCAATGCAAACACACTACCTCATGCCTATGCTTACTTTGCATAATGTTTCCTATTTGCACTACTGCATATTGCACTTCTATGATCCCCTAAAGTCTCTATCTATCTATCTATCTATCTATCTATCTATCTATCTATCTATCTATCTATCTATCTATCTATCTATCTATCTATCTATCTATCTATCTATCTATCTATCTATCTATCTATCTATCTATCTATCTATCTATCTATCTATCTATCTATCTATCTATCTATCTATCTATCTATCTATCTATCTATCTATCTATCTATCTATCTATCTATCTATCTATCTATCTATCTATCTATCTATCTATCTATCTATCTATCTATCTATCTATCTATCTAAATAAACACCCAATGTAAATATCTTCTGATTTTACATGCCCAAACTTTCTTGTGTAAATATTTTGTGTTCAGATAAATCCAAATTATTTTTATCTTTTTATCTCTTTTAATCTTTTGTCTTTACAGTCAAAATGTGTAACTGGAGTGCCACGTCCAATTTCGTTGTCACAATATGTTCAACAATTTTGTAACAATGATAATAAAGGTATATTCTCTTCTCTTCTCTTCTCTTCTCTTCTAAATGTGTTTGGTTAAATGTTTAGAAATGAAAGCACACGTCTGGACGCAGCACAAGCAGGGGAAAGGCAATGAATGTAAGCTGCCAAACAATTTGGATTTACTGTCTTCTATGTTTACTATCATTTACTATCAGCTACGTGTTAGCTTGGTGCAAAACTAACACAAATGTTCCCCATACTTACTTGGAGGATTGTACAAGTAAGTTAATTTGTTTGTAAGTTTGACTGTTGCTCACCAGAAACAAACTCCACCACACGTTAGAGGTAAGATCGGGCTTAAAAAAATCGAGCCGACCTAACCCTGGCCCGCAAGTATTAAAACCTGACCCAGCCTAAACCCAACCAATTAACTTAATTTGCAAAATAAGGCCAGAAGCAAACCCATAATGTCATATTTTATTTTATAGGACTCGGTAGGAGGAAAGGTAATCCATGAGAACAAAGAATTAAATTAAATCAATTGTAACAAAAGCAAAGTTAAACAAGAATGTATATTTTATTTTGGTGAGGACCATATAACATCTAAAAATGTATTGCTTTCACAATCCAAAACCTCTTCTGGATTCTTCAAAGAGTCAGAAAATAAATCATAACACTTCATCATATAAATGATAAAGAAAATAACACTCGGTGGGTTCTTCACAGAAAAAAATGGGCAATGCAACATAAACTTTCTGTGCCATGCACCATTTTAACAGGTTTGAGATCAGTTCAGTTGTCAGAGCCCTGGAACACAAGTGAGATGAATGACTTGTAAAAAGGCAGTTGATTTTCTACAAGTGGTATAGATGACTTGAAAAAAAACAGTACATTTGATCTCATTATTACTTGATTGTTTTTGTTTAGTCACGTCAGAGACGAATGTTCCTTAATAATTGTGACAATGACAATTATTTTGGTTCTATTCTACTTTCTATTCTAAGCATTTTAAGTCACACATGTATAGTCATTGTAACACGTGAAATGCACAACTACATTAACATCAGTCTCTGGTACCGTTATCAAAGTGTGTTAACGAGGTAAAACCCAATATCAAATATCATCTATATCACTGGTAGTCCAGTACTAAAAGTATGGCGCTCTCACCGTTGCAACCTGGTAAAGAATTATGTCCCTTTTAAAGAAGCACAAACAGACTTTGAGTTAATTTTCAAGTAAAAAAAAATGTGTATTGTATTTTTGAGGGGGCCAGACCAAATGTAGAGGCGGACCCTATCCGACTTCAAAAGTCATAGTTTGGGGACCACTGCTACAAACATATACATATTTTATTGGTTAGGCTATAGGATCCATTGACTGACAATTTTCCATCGTGAATATTTCAGGGATTTCCAACATTCTGAAGGTATGAAAATTTAGCCATAGAACACAGCAGCAATATTTGCTTTTAAATGTAACGCAGCACTGAGAGAGAGAGAGAGAGAGAGAGAGAGAGAGAGAGAGAGAGAGAGAGAGAGAGAGAAAATAAGAACAATGAAGGGTGTATAATAATTTTCAAAAAGTCAGCGAGGGAGAAGCCCTGCCTGACCAAATTATTGACATTTTATGCCCGGACAGAATTTTAGTTGGGATTAGGGTTTAAGATCCTACCTCTGTCACATGTCACTAGTGTATTGTACTGTACTGTACTTTACTGAATTTATCGTAGATGTTTTGTTTTAGCCTTGGTATTAAAAACATTCAACATGTCTAAAATGTTGGTGTGTTAATTGTCAGTTCATAATCCGACAACAGTGTACTGGAACCTTTGAATCACTTTATAATTCAATCATCTTGTGCTTTCCAAATTATCATATTACCTGTAGCACACATAAACAAAAATGATTGGAGCGAAAGGTGGTCTCAAAGTGCTGACTTCAAAGTTGTGATCTCATTAGCCCTCACCGCCCGTGGTGGTCTTCTTTCAGTTCTATATAAAGATAGTTTGCGTTAGTCGACCAGCCGCAGGACTCGAGCCAATCAGCTCTTTCTGCTGTTATGTCAAGCACTAAAAGCTTGTGCATTCATTAAAACTAAATGAGAAGAACGGCTTCGATTGACACCAAATTAGGTTGGCTATTTCCGGGACCATGAAAAGGATGTTTTCAAAACCATTGAACAGTCAGTCATAGATAAAACAAGTGAAGAATCTACAGGAATTTCTGGATTGACGAATACCTTAGTCCATCCAAATTAGTGAACACATATGAATTTTGATAACTTTTGAAATATTGCAAATATTGATATTTGTGCCGTTGACAGCCTTTTTACCATTGTGCGTGACCATTAAAAGTGACTCTGTGTAATTAATGACCACTAGATGTCACGGTAATGTTCAGTACAACCAGAAACTAGTACTAGAAACAGTCTTTTTAACTCTACTTACGATAACTAAAGTGAAAATAACATAGTAACAACATAGTGATAACATAATAATGTGTTATTTTAGGAATACCTATCAAACAGGGTGCCCTTTGCGAGGTAGGAGACCCCTTAACTTGACTAAACCATGGGGTTTTCAAATAGATTTTAACTCTATTTTCTTAACTAATTTCCTAAAATATTTATCAATAGTTGAATATATATGAAGCAGATGAACTGAAATGTATATATTTGAATTTCTAAAATAACAAGGTATCATGGCATTATATTATATAATCACCAGGTTAATTATCAAAAGTAGGGTGAAATAAACCAAGTCAACCAATAGAAATTGAGTAATTTTCATGACAGGTCTGTGGGCGCCTCAACTGTCCTAAGGGGCCACTATATCGCAGACCCCTACTCTCAGCATCTGATTTAGGACAACTTTATCTTTTCTTACTAGGATACATTAGTAGGTTTTTCAAATCAGAATATTCGACATATTCAATACACACACACACACACACACACACACACACACACACACACACACACACACACACACACACACACACACACACACACACACACACACACACACACACACATATATATATATATATATATATATATATATATATATATATATATAGCAAAGGAAATAAGTATTTGAACACCCTGCTATTTTGCAATTCTTCCCACTTAGAAATCATGGAGGGGTCTGAAATGTTCATCGTAGGTGCATGTCCACTGTGATAAAGATAAACTAAAAAGAAAAATCCATAAATCCCAATGCATTAACAATTTAATACAACTGCAAATAAGTATTTGAACACATGTGTATCATCTAGAATTCTGACCTTGAAAGACCAGGTCGGTAGCCTAGACGGTAGGGCGCCCGCTCCGAGACTGGGAGGTCACTGGTTCAAGCCTCGGCCAAGTCACACCTAAGACTCATAACATTGGTACTCATTGCCTCCCTGCTTGGCGCTCGGCATTATGGGTTGGAATTGAGGGGTTTGGTCACCTAATGACTCCCAACACAGCAATTGGGTCTAAAAACCCGATCAAAGGCGACGCGTCATGTCGAGAGGTTCGCGTGTCAAATGATTTCCTGTATATATCATGTTTATGTTATGTTTATGGTTTATACTGGCTGAATAAATAAATACAATCTAAAAAAAATAGTGTGCTCATTAGAAGTCCACCTGTCCACTCCATGTATCATCCTAAATCTGATGCACCTGTTTGAGGTTGTTATCTGCATAAAGACTTGTCCACTTGTCCACCCCATACAACCAGTAAGACTTTAACTTGTAACATGGCGAAGACCAAATAGCTGTCCAAAGACACCAGAGACAGGACGTCATGGTTTAAAATCTAACATGGCACAAAAGGTTCCCTTGCTTAAGGCCCGGTCACACAGCCTTTCACGGGCGTATCGCGGCTGAATCACGGCCAGAAATTTCTGCCCGTGAACCAGACGCTGTTGGACGCTTTTGAGATCGCGATACAGACGAGATACAGCCGTGCTTTACATGCGGTAAGAAATTCACACACGGGTGGCCGCGCGAAAAAGTTTTGCGCTGCTCAAAACTTTTGACCACAGGTAACCGCGGGCGGCACAGCGATGCAGCCGCGGTTACCAGCGATAAGGACGCGGAACAGTCGCCGGAAGGACGCGGAACAGTCGCCGGCCAATTTTGCACATTTTCCACCGCAGGCAACCACGGGCAAAAAAAAATTGGCAAAATTTTACGCGCGATACAGACGCAAAAGGCTGTGTGACCGGGCCTTTAGACTAGCACATGTCAAGGCCCGTCTTAAGTTTGAATATGTCATGTCAAGTCAAGTCCAATCGTGTTTATTTGTATAGCCCATAATCACAAAAGGGACTCAAAGGGGTGCACAGACCACAGATTATTGTAAACCACAGACTATTAGTAAACCATCATCTGATCTAAAACCTACATGAGGGCAAGGAAAAACCACAACATTAGGAAAATAAAGAAACCTTGGGGAGGGACCGCACATGAGGTAATCCCCCTTCCATTATGACCAGGCTGCAACGGATGTTGCAACAATAAATAATACATAGAAATTGTCAACATAAAATTTAGGTTATTCATATGCTATAGAATAGAAGTGTGTTTTAAGCCTAGATTTAAACAGTTCCAATGATGTTTCAGATCGAATCTCAGTGGGCAGAGCATTCCACAGCAAGGGGGCAGCATTTTGTACCAGCTGAAAGCTCTTGAGTTTGGACTTCAGGAGACCGGAGAGTAGTGCATTACAGTATCGAGATGGGAGGTAACAAACACATTAATTATATCTCCGTATCAGACTTTGGCAGCATTGGGCGAATTTTACCAATATTGCGAGGATGGATAAAAGCTGTTGTAGTAATATTCTTCACGTGTGTTTGAAGGGACGGATTGGGGTCAAATATGACACCTCAATTTTCGACTTTGTCACTAAGTGATATTATATTTGTCAATGTTCAGAGCAGTTTTTGAGAACAAGTCACGGCATTTAGATGGAACAATAACTAACATGTTGGTCTTTTCAGAGTCAAGGCGCAAAAAGTTGAGTGACATCTATTCTTTTATCTCAGTGAGGTAGGTCTCCAAATTTCCACAGTTAAGTGTGGCAGATTCCTCCATCGGAAGATATAGTTGAGTGCCATATGCGTAGCAATGGAAACTGATATTATACCTGCAAATGATATCACCTTATGGAATCATATAAACGCTGAAAAGGGGGGCCAAGTACTGAACCCTGCGGAACACCAAAGGCTTTATTAGGCTGATACAGAGGAGTCATGGGAGAAAGTTTTGTGGTCGGATGAGACCAAAATAGAACTTTTTGGTCATTATTCCACTCAGCGTGCTTGAGGAAGACGGTTGAAGAGTACAATCCAAAGAACATCATCCCTACCGTGAAGAATGGTAGTGGTAGCATCATGCTCTGGGGGTGTTTTTCTGGGACAGGACGAGTGCACTGCACTCAAGAGAGGATGACTCGGCCGTGTGTTGTGAGATTTTGGGGAACAACCTCCTTCCCTCAGACAGAGCATTGAAGTAGGGTCGTGGCCGGGTCTTCCAACACGACAACAACCTGAAGCACAAAGCCAGGAAAACCAAAGAGTAGCTCTGTAAAAAGCATATCAAGGTTCTAGCATGGCCCAGACAGTCTCCAGACCTACACCCAATCAAAAATCTTTGGAGGGTGCTCAAACTCTCAGCAACAGTCCAGAAACCTGTCTGATCTAGAAAAGATTTATTTGGAGGGGTGGGCCAAGATCCCTTCTGCAGTGTGTGCAAACCTGATGAAAGACTACTGGAAACGTTTGACCTCTTTAATAGCAAACAAAGGCGACTGTACCAAATATTAACATTCATTTTCTGAGGTGTTCAAATGCTTATTTGCAGCTGTATCACACGGATAAATCGTTAAAAAAACATTCATTGTGATTTATGGATTTTTAGTTTATATCTCTCACAGTGGACATGCATCTACGATGAAAATTTCAATAATAAATATAAAAAGTGGGGTGAAAGAAAAAAGGTACACAGCTGAAAAAAGCCAGGAAGAAAATGAAGAAAATGTAGCCTTGGCAGCAAGATTGTGACCAGCTCCCTCTCGGCGAGGATCATTTTTATGTCAAATAAAGGATAATTTCTTGACCAACAAGTGTTTAATAATATTCATGTTTTCAGGATAGTTTACATATTTTGCTCATTATTGAAATAAGTGTACCTTTATTTTTTAATTTAGTTTTTTTTTTTTTACCGCCAAGAGGCACAAAATAATACATGCTATCCCTTTAAAATCTGAGTTGAAGAACTGATCCTTGACACATATCCATCTCATTATCCAGTCCTCCATCTCATTGTCTCTCGCCATTGCCGTCTCCGTATAGTTCTTAATTTCCTATAGAAAATTCTTTCATTGCTTCCAATGAGTCCAAACGATCTACTTGTATTCTGTCTTCGGTTTGACCTCCATTTAATTGCAGAACAATTGCATCTCATTTATTTGCTATCTACAACATTGATTGAAGCTCAGCATTCACAGCTCGAAGTCTTTTGCAAGAAATATCTGACATTATTTATAGTAGTAAATTTGCAAGATATGAGGCTGTTATAGATTTATCCTGAAAATGTGCAATAATATTGCACAGTTTTGTATGTGAATTATAGGTTAATGATAAGTTTATGTGTCCTTGTGTTTTTTTAATATTGGACATCTGTGTCGGATAATACATAGGCTGCCCAGTTGTTCGTTGATTTGACTATTAGTCTCACTGTTTTTTGTCATCTTGAATAGTATGCACTGTTTACATCATTGTCACTATTGGCCATTTATGTCTTTTGTCTTCCACAACCATTAGCTTCTTTTGTTGTAACCTAGGAGATATAATAAAATAAAAGGTATCAGGGGCGGTCTTTCTAAGCAGATTTGTATTTGTTCAGGACTCTCCTGTTTTCCTTGCAAGCTCAAAACTCATTCTCTAATTATGAGAGTTTATTGAACATTAAATTATCAGTTACTGTCTATTTTTTAAATATTTTATTAAGTGATTAGTAAGTTATCAAGGCCTATTTTTGGTAATGGCCATTTTTGACGAGAATTGTTGCAAAGGTTTTGAGGTGCGATAAGTAGGTCATTTCTGAAAAATTTTCTTTTACTTTCAACTACTCAAAATTCGAACAGTGGCATCAGAGCTATACATACACACATAGTTTTTTAATATGTAGATTTTCCCCTTTATCGACAGTAAAAGCGGTACTGTTCCTTGACCCAAACAAACTACGCTGCATATTGAAGTTATATACTATTTTATACACGGTTTTATCTTACGTAAAGTCAAATATACTTGTCCTAAACTGACATCAGCGTTTAAGTGCGAACTCTGGCCGAAAGGTGTCGTAAACGGCGCGTTGCGCTGGAATGTGCCTTTTGTTCTATTCTTTGCAGATAACAATGACTTATCACCTCACCTGGGGGGTTGGAGTGTGTCTTGCCCCATTCTGTCCGGAGGGCGATGACCTATCACCCCTCCTCCCATTCTTCAAAGGGGGATTAGGAAGTCTGCATCGGCATCAGTGTGGACCAATCGGCAGCAGCTTGGTCATGGGGCGTGAACATTTCATCGCCTATTGTTATAACATGGGAAAACACTGGAGCCCCCGGGTTTTCTCCACACGATTGTAATTTGGCATGGCAGAAAGACCCGATCTACTCAACTTTTTAAATAGGCTAAATTAATTTATATGTGGACTATATTTGTCGTTCGGCAAATTGAATTTCTCCGACATTTATGGTAATGGTTGTTTTTGTGTTTAATACCCCTAAACATACATTGTTCCACAATAATTGTAAAAGTTTTGGGGTACGATAACGAAATCATTTTTTTTTTAATCACTAAAAGATGCTCAGTGGCATCAGAGCTATCCATAAACAAAGTAGTTTCTAATTCTATTTCTATTTTGGCAGAGAGCTCCTCGACAAACAACGCAAATGTTGTCAAATGTAGCTGCTAATCCTGGCTACTGCATTAAGCGTAGGGCCAGGCATGGGAAGTTGTGTAAGGACATAATGTCTAGCCAGTTTGTTATTTGCATGCCACATCATTTTTTTAATGTTTTGAGCTCCATACTGTATGATTAGCCCTGCAAAATGGATCCTGGTCCCCTAGGTAAAAACCTAGCCATTTATACGCCCCTTAGCGTCCAACTCACTCTGGTTGTTGCTCGAATAAGCTCAAGTGCCAGTTGCAGGCTAAGAAATTAAAATTCAAACACACGGTGGACCTATCACTGTTGTGATTCAAAAATTTAACCCCTTTTGATTTTCAAAGTATGAGCCAAACTCTCTGCAGAACATCTTTTCAAAATAAATACGCTAACATGCATGCTTATCCCCTCAACATTCTGGCTTTGCCATTTCTGGGTATCTTGTTATAGACTGATCATGATGTTTCTGGCATATGTATATTTTCAGATGGTTGAAGTTTAAGCTTTACAATGATATAAGGTGTAACATATTTCAGTGATTGGTGACATTATACAGACACAGCAACATCATACATACACATCTTTGCTTCTTAACAGTCTGACAGCCCGCCGCCAGTAAATTGTGCAGATGAACAATTACGGTTCGTTTGGCAATTCGTATACTAGGCAGCTAATCAAAAGCCTGCATCGAATGACTACGTGCTTACGGACTTTCCTGAAGGTTACAAGGTCGCGCATTTGCATATTATTTTCCAAAGTAGACGCACAGAGAACACAAGAAAAATGGATAAGTGGTTAGGAATCAGGCCAAAACCTCAGCCCCAGAAGAAATATTCGAAAGAAGCCTACAAAATTGATGACGCTACAAAACTTAAACGTACATTAAAAGCATCGTGGAAAGAGGAGTTCACGTGGCTTGAAGCAGACAACGCAACACAAACATTGCATGAATGAAGATGAGTAAATACAGGTAGATAGTGATGGCAGATGGAAAACAGCGATGTCATATACATGCAATGAATGTTATGAGTAAATTTATAATAAACTTGATTTTAAAATGTTGTTCAGTTATGGCTGGGCAGGCAGCTTTTCAGAGTTATCTGCCCTGGTGTCCTGTAACTTTTTGTCATGAGTTTCAGACACTGCATAAACACATGAAAAAGAAAGCAACGGGCTGCAACCGAAAAATGTAAACATGTCAATGCTCCTCAACAAAAACTTGGCAACTGTGGCAACAGAGCCAAAGAGATACAGGTGATATTGCATTTCTCTTACTGACTTTATTTTTAAATAATTTTGCAATAGAAAGTCTTATAGTTGTCTTGTTGACATTGTTTAGCAGTATTATATTATACTGTATTTTATTTTCATTATATTGTTGTTTTCTTTTGTTTGTTTGTTAGACTCTTGGCTTTTGTTCTGAAATAGTTTTATTAGAAATATTTAATTTCTTTTGTTTGTTCCTTTAAAGTGTATAATATAGGTCCTCAATAAAAATAAAAATATTTCAGTGCATAAATATTTGTGCTGTGTTTATCAAAAATGAACTTACTCAAAGGAGGGATTTTTTTAATAATCATGACATTTCCAAGCAAAAAGTGTCAATATCGTATGTGTATCGCTCAAAGCTACCCTGTGTTTACTTGGATCGGATCGATAACAAAATTCCCAGTATCACCCAACACAATGGTGGTCTTCCGGCTGATGTTTTAAAGATATTTGAACTGTTTTGCTAAATATTGAAAATGTGTTTCTTAACAGAGAAAGATATAGCACAGCAATATAATAAAATGAAATCGGTGACAATTCCACTGCTGATCCTTCCAAGGCTCTGTGATTTCTTTCACACCAGAGGAAATAGTAATTGCTACTTTTCAACAAGTCAGTGTGAATTAATGAGCATCATTTTGCGAGTTTAGATCAGCAATTCTTTATAGGATAAGTTGACTCAAGATTTTGCTCCTTTTGCGAGTTAGCACAGAGTCAGTGATTCTGAAGTCAGCTAGGCAGAGCGACAGCATGTTTTGGTTGAAATGCAAACACACACGTCACAGCGAGGACACACTTGAATCTGCATTTGTTTATTTGCTCCAGTTTGCTTTCATCCTCTATGATTAGCTCCTGGCAGCTATGGCGCAGAATAATCTGTTTAGCCCTCTGCCGGTTCAAATCCACTGGCTCTAAGATGGCGAAGGACTGTATTAAGTGCCTTCTTTAAATCTTGCCAGAAACCGTCACGATGACTGTCGACTAAATCCTCTATTTGATCAAAGGTTTGAACAAATGTTGTAATGGTCTTGTTTTCTTCTTTGAGGTGAAGACATGTTCGAAGATTAGCTTTTCATTCATTCCAATTGCAATGTGTAACCCTAACGCTCCGATTATGTAGAAATATTGCTCACTTCTCACACTCGGCTCTTTATTTTCAAGTGTTTGCGTGGCATGATCGTCAAACAACCAGAGGTGAAACAAACAAAGATTGCATACTTTCCAACTGAATTCCTTCTGAGTTGTGTGAATTTAAACCATAAGGATTATACAAGTGCTTGTCAATCTGGGAAAATGCTTGAATTTTAGTATTACGTTTTCAAGGTCAAGAAAGTGCTTGGATTTTAGGTGAAGTGCTTAAAAACACATTGAATAATGGAAGAGAAACAATAAAGGTGGTTTAAAAGTGACGCAGACACTGAAGCCGAGATTGCAGCTCTTTGTAGGACGTTGTCATGTAAAGCATCATCGCCACCTACAGGTGCATTAGGAAAGGAAGAACCCGTAAATTACACCAAGATTCCGAGAGGTTGGAGTTTTAATGACAGATTACTGAGAAAACATTGTTAAAACATGGAACAAATCCACCCCAGCATACCGCAGTGTGCCCAAAAGAGATCCAACTCATTACATTGGGAGGGTCAGCGCTTTCCAGTCATATGAAAGATAACTTACTGAGATGACTAGCTTAACTATGATGTGTTTTTTTTCTCAATGGTTTGCCACATGCTACACCTAAACAGGGCACTATACAGGACTGTCTCAGAAAATTAGAATATTGTGATAAAGTTCTTTATTTTCTGTAATGCAATTAAAAAAACAAAAATGTCATACATTCTGGATTCATTACACATCAACTGAACTATTTCAAGCCTTTTATTATTTTAATATTGCTGAATTTGGCTTACAGCTTAAGAAAACTCAAAAATCCTATCTCAAAATATTAGAATATCATGAAAAAGTATACAAGTAGGCTATTCAACTAATCACCTAAATCATCTAATTAACTCGAAACACCTTGCGAGGGTTTCCTGAGCCTTAAAAACACTCAGCTTGGTTCAGTAAACTTAATCACAAGTATGGGGAAGACTGCTGATCTGACTGCTGTCCAGAGGACCATCATTGATACCCTCCATCAGGAGGGTAAGACACAAAAAGAAATTTCTCAAAGAGCAGGCTGTTCACAGAGTGCAGTTTCAAAGCATATCCACAAAAAGTCTGTTGGAAGGGAAAAATGTGGCCGGAAACGCTGCACAACCAAGAAAGATGACCGCAGCCTTAACAAAATTGTGAAGAAGAGCCGCTTCCAGAATTTGGGGGAGCTTCAAAGACAGTGGGCTGAAGCCACAGTTCACAGACGTGTCCGGGAAATGGGCTACAATAGCCGTATTCCCATGGTCAAGCCACTTCTGAACTCAAGACAACGGAAGAAGCGTCTGACTTGGGCTATGGAGAAGAAGCACTGGACAGTTGCAGAGTGGCCCAAAGTCCTCTTTTCAGACGAAAGCAAGTTTTGCATTTCATTTGGAAGTCAAGGCGCCAGAGTCTGGAGAAAGGTTGGAGAGGAGCAAAATCCATGTTGCTTGAAATCCAGTGTGAAGTTCCCACAGTCAGCAATGGTTTGGGGAGCCATGTCAGCTGCTGGTGTTGGTCTACTGTGTTTCATCAAGTCCAGAGTAAATGCAACTGTGTACCAAGAGATTTTTGAGCACTACATGCTTCCATCTGCTGAAAAGCTCTATGGAGATGAGGATTTCATTTTCCAGCATGATCTGGCACCTGCCCACAGTGCCAAAACCACCAGTAACTGGTGCACTGACCATGGCATCACTGTCCTTGATTGGCCTGCTAATTCCCCTGACCTGAACCCCATCGAGAATTTGTGGGGTATAGTTAAGAAGAAGATGAAAGACACCAGACCTACAAATGCAAATGAGCTGAAGGCCGCTATCGAAGCATCCTGGGCATCAATAACACCTCAGCAATGCCACAGGCTGATTGCCTCCATGCCACGCCGGATTGATGCAGTAATCCGTGCAAAAGGATTCCCAACCAAGTACTGAGTGCATCAATGGACATTTTCAAATGTTTGATTTAGTTTTGCTGTTATAAAATTATTTTTTTACTTGGTCTGAGGAAGTATTCTAATATTTTGAGATAGGATTTTTGAGTTTTTTTCAGCTGTAAGCCAAAATCAGCAATATTAAAATAATAAAAGGCTTGAAATAGTTCAGTTGATGTGTAATGAATCCAGCATGTATGACATTTTTGTTTTTTTAATTGCATTACAGAAAATAAAGAACTTTATCACAATATTCTAATTTTCTGAGACAGTCCTGTATAATGTGTATTAGTGCAAGGATTATGTATTAATTACAGACATTTATAAAGGGCCATGTAAAAAAATAGTGTAGCGTTTCCCAGTGGAACATGTCAACGAGAAGAATTTCATGCAACTGAAAATGTAAGATAAATATTACCGTCATGTTTACCCAACACCAAAAAGTTTCGTCTTAAAAATGGTTACACACAAATTGTTAAGATCCAAAAATATACTTGGAGGACAACCATAGAAATGTGACAGTCTTAAACGACAAAGAGAGGCTGAGGGGATATACTAGCTGCGGTTGGAGAGTGGAATTTGAGACACTATGCTGGCCCTAACAAAACCGGGGATTTAAACTACTTCTTTTCCACGCTGTTGGTGGCATAAGCAGTTGTGGAAGAGCGTGACATTAGAGGGCAGCAGAATGCTACACAAAAGTCTGAAAAGAAAAAGCAACCATGTGAAGGGACAAATTCGGCATACAGTACGTTGACATAAGTTCAGCTCTGTTAGAGACACTGTTGCTTCGATTGTCTATAACAGCGGTCTGCAACCTGGTCCTTATGTGCTGCATGTTCTGCATGTTTTTGCAGGTCTCTCTTGTTTAACTCGAGTTATTCTAAACACTAAGATCGCTAACAAGCTCCATCAGCTATTTTGTATTCATTGATTGTGTTGCCTTCAGCATGTGGTCTTGACTGTAAAGAATAGCATAAAATTGTATAGCCTGATTACAGGCTGGCAGGAGGCCCTGGGGGAGACCCAGGACACACTAAAGAGACTATGTCTCTCGGCTGGCTTGGGAATGCCTCGGGATCCCGTCGGATGAACCGGAAGAAATGGCCCCCCCGACCCGACCCCGGATAAGCGGAAGATAGTGGATGGATGGATGGATGGATTACAGGTTGGAGAAAAATGGATCAACAAAAAGTGACGCCTTTAAGAATCTTGATTTATATGTGACAGGCCCTTTCTTTTTATATTCGTAAAAACCTTAACAAAACCTCTCAGCTCAAGCTCTTGTGTCACCCATTGAAGTCTTGCGGAACCTGGGTGCTGATCTGAGCATTTAGAGGAAAGAGATAGTCCCTCCGTCTTCACCGGGAAAAATGTGTAAAATATATAGCCTGCACCTTATTGAGTACAAGTTGGGGAAGTATGGATCAACAAGAAATATGTCCCTTAAACACTGCGTTGACTTTTGTTCTGCTTGGCGGGCTGAAGCTATTAAAGCTTATTTCAGAGTTCTGGTCCGCAATTTGGCCAATGTTTAACCTTGAAATAACGTTGCGAGAGGTAGGGAAGGTATTTGACAGAAAACATTGTCTCTAAATTATTCTGTGGATGGGTTTTTAAAACTGATCCTCCATGATGACTTTGCGTGGTTACGGGAGGTATGCCATTGGTTTCATAAAGTTTCAACTTCCTTCCAAGCTCCTCATACATCATCCTCAGTTCTTTTAATGCTGTGGGAGGAGGGGGTCACAATGGTACTTTGCATGATAAGCTTGTGCCGACTTAGGGATAAGAACAGGGAGCCATGATGGTATTGGTACCAATAGGAATTGTAGCGGTAACTGATGACTCTACTTTGTTGATCATCTCGTTCACTTTGTCATTCAGCCTCAGCAAATGGCTGATGCGTCAGACTGCATGTGCTTAATGATAAAGTTCATACTTTCTTTCTCAGCCGTCACACTCAGCTGCTCAATTTCCAAGCTGTCTGTCATAAGGTCATTTATTATCTGGTAGAGGTTGGCACCAGAAAACTTGAACAAGCCCCACTTGATGTTCCACACCAACTCCCACCGGATATAGGACATGGTGTCATTGTCTTTGGGGGAAATAAGGCTGTGTCTCGTTGTAGGGAGTGTTGGCTGGACACTCAAACAGCACTGCTACTATGTGGCTGACATGCGTTAACCACTAACCCAGTTTTGAGGCTCCCTGATGAGGTCTCTCTCCTCTACCCTCGCACAACCACGGCTGGGTTCTGGTACACTTTCTCATCTTACCACTTTGGTTTCGGAATTCTGTTATCACTGGATCAGCACCAGCTATTGATTTTTATCCATCTATCTACATGGTGGAAACAAACCATAGCGTTACAACCAACAAACCTAGCGATACAATATCATCAAATCCTTCCGTTTGAGATCATTAAAAACCTAATACGAGGTATATTTATGAATTGATGTGAAATCCAAAAATATGGCTTGCTAATTGATCTGGTTACACTGAATTATAACAGTTTCAGAAAGGCAGAATAAGGCCCTCGTACAACATTTAGTGACATTTCGATTAACTAAACCAGTTTAAAAACTTTTTGTATATTACTCATGCTTACTTTATTAAGTTTCAACACTCAAAATAAGGCGAGAAGACACCAATGGATTTGGCACCACAAGGAGGACCAGGAGAGGTGCTTTTAGATAAGATAATTTGATCCCTTCCTGAACCTCTCTTTCAAGGCCCCTGTTTTTATGACTTCTTCCAGTGTACAAAAAACAGTCCAGCCCTAAAGGGTGTGGAAACAAATAGCAGCAACACGATTGGCCAATAGTGACAAGTCATGTTTGTCAAGTAAGTGTATAGCCCTTAATCAGCCCTTAAAGAAGTCTCAAAGGGCTGTACAAACTACAGACTATTATTAAACCATCTCATGATGTAAAAACTCAGAAACCTCACTTGAGAAAATTATGAAACCTTGACAAAGGGCAACACATCAGGTAACCCCACTTCCAGAAAAACCTGGTTACAATGGATGTTGCAAAGGCATCAACAAACAATACACTTGAAACATAGGACATTTATAAGTTATAGAATAAAAGTGTATCTTAAGTGTAGATTCAAACAGTTTTACTGAGGTCGCAGATCACATATAAGCGGGCAGAGCATTCCACAGGAACGAGGCCTAAATGGAGAACGCTCTCAAACCAGCAGATTACTTCTTAGCTCTTGTGATTGCTAGTTGACCAGCATTTGCCAAGTGAAGGAAATTGGGGGGAAATTAATCCTAAAAGATATGAAGGGCCCGCGACCCTACTGAGGATAAGCGGTACGGCTAATGAGATGAGATGAGATGAGATATGAAGGGACAGGTCCATGCATAATTTTGTATAATACAAACTGGACCTTAAAATCACATATTAATCTGACAGAGAGCCAGTGCAGGTCTGCCAAAATCGGGGTAATGTGATAAAACTTTTTTGTCCAAGTTAAAAGTCTCGCTGCATCATTTTCTACCGGCTGCAGGGTCTTGATGCTAGACTTCAGGAGACTGGAGAATAGTACATTGTAGTCATAAGTAAATCAAGACGAAAGGTAGCAAACGCATGAATTAATAAACTTATCACGCATCAGACTGGGACAGCGTCGTGCGAGTTTTTGCATTGTTGTGAAGGTAGAAAAAGATGTTCTAGTCATATTCTTAACATGTAATTGGAAGGGCAGATTAAGGTCAAATGTGACACTTACTGTCAGAATCAGAACAGATACAGGACCCAATCGCGTGACATTCTCACACAAGCCTTTATTTTACGGAAAATGAGGAGTCATGCACGTTAAGTAGCCAGTCTGGCGTGGAAAGGAGCCAGAGACCGACGAGACATATTCCAATTGCCCGAGCTGATATCGAACAGATGAGGTCGATACCAGACAGAGAGTGACAGGCAAGATAGATAACGGATCAGGATATCGAAAATTAACAGGAAAAACTAGACGGGAACGAAAACTGGAGAAAATAATAAACAGGACAAAATCAGATGGAAACTAAACTGGAACCCGAAATTAAACAACACAACAATAAACGGGAACAATACTGGACTGGAGATATCACAGGAAAACAGGACCGAGTCAGAACCCACGTCTTGTGGGGCAGAAGTTCGTTTGACGGGCAGGCCCTGAAGCAAGAGAGCGCTGAGCTTAATATAGAAAGAAATCCAATCTCTCAACAAGCCACAGCTGGCGCCCCACGGTTGGGGCCAATTGGGCACCATGGCAACCGTGACACACGCGGGCGGGGCCAATTGGGCGCCATGGCAACCATGACACTTACATTTATTACTGAGTAACTCAATGATGTAATAGTCAAAACAACGGACAACATTTAGTCAAAAGAAACTGACATCCCATGAAATCTCCTTTGCACATGCATTCATTCATTATCTGAACTGCTTATCTTCAGTAGGGTAACGGAGGTGCTGGAGCCCATCCCAGCTCTCTTCGGGCACTGGGCAGGGTACACCCTGAACTGGTTGCCAGCCAGTCGCAGTGGACACAGAGGCAGACAACTCACTCGCTCATTTACCACTAGGGAGAATTTGGACCGGCCGATTAACCTGACAAGCATGTTTTTGGGAATGTGAGAGGAAACCGGAGTGCCCGGAGGAAACCCACACAAGCACAGCGAGAACATGCAAAGTCCACTTAAGAAGGTTCGATCTCATGACTTAAGAACTGTGCCACACACGCTCTAACAACTGTGCTGCCGTTCTGCTCGTCCTTTGCACATGTCGATTTATAAAAACAGAACAAACATATCACTTTTACCTTGCACAAATGATGGTCGAATAAGCCAAAGACAATGCCAACCAATTAGTGTCCACTTAACTCTTAGATAAATGACCTTTAAGACACTTTCATTATGGTTAGAGATTATATATTTTGTTCATCAAAATCGTAATTTCGTTTTAGACCTGTTCTTCTGTCACTCTTTATTCACATTTTACCAATGACAATAAATCGGGTACTTTGTGTGTCATTATGTCTGACTATATGTAGGACAAACAGAGTACATTCAATAAGTCAAAGGACAACAACACAGTACCTACATAGGTACACGCACATACATCTTTCCTCCTTTATTGCATGCAGCTGTCACAAACTATTTGCTAGTGGCTGTGACCAGTGCACATAATACAATACTGGATTTGTAACTGCTATGTTGGGTTTGCGATCTTGGTTTTCTGGACACAACTGACCCCCTTTTCTCTTCTGCTTCCCCTGTGTGCATCTATACTGGGGTCAGTTTTTGTGACTCCACGCCTTGTCATTTGCTTCACTTACATAGTTTGGCAGTTTGGGCTTCCTTCCCATTCGACTTTTCGTGTACAAAATCACAGGCTCCTTTGAGAGCTCTGTGAGGAAGTGTCATCGTCCATTGGTGACACCTGTGTATACGGCGCTTGCAGGTGCAGTTACCAACCATATTGTCCACAGTGTCACTCCTCCTTCGTTATGGGTTTAGAAGAGGATGCCTTCTGTATTTTCCTTTAGCTATTTCTATCCACCATTGAGTAGTCCATTGAGCAAAGGAGCACAACAGCCTTCTTTTTTATCACATAGCCGATCATCGTCATGCTGCCACTGAACCTATATTCAGTAGTGTGGGCATCCTGCCTCTGTTAACCTTGGAGTGTAGGCTGGCTTGTTTTGTCACAAAGTTTCCCCAGTAGTCAGACCTTTCTCCAGGAGATTCTTTGCAAGATGCTTTGCAAGTCCACAAGCAATAAATAATATTTTGTATTTTGATAAATATAATAATCTTAACTATCTTACTAAACAAGCTAGTATTACATTAGCTAACTTTTGAGCTAGCAAAGTTGGCCTTACTTTGTTCCTAAAATGTGTCAAGCTGGTTTAAGATCAGGTAATTGTGTAATTTTGTAATTGTAATCCTGTGCAGTCCTTTGAGACATTTTTGTGATTAAGGGCTATATAAACAAATGTGACTTGACTTGACTTGTCTGTGTTAGCTAACCATACTGTTTGCTTAAAGTAAAGTAGGCTAAAATAGTAACAGCTTATACTCTTAATAAAAATAATTCATGAAATAATGAAGTTTGTAAATAGAGATAATATGTACATGTATGTTTTTGTTCAAAAAATAACCCACTGGGCAGTACAGTACAAGTATAGTTGACAGTTATTGTTGCTAAGTTAAAAAGGTCATAGAACATTCCAAAGGAAATGCTTGGGATCATTTTTGACCTCACTCATGGAAGAGTAGGGTATTGATACAAAAACTGCAATTTCTTCAAACTAGTGAAAATATATATATATAAAAATACTGATGACATCATGTCACAAACAAGTTTTATGAAGAAAACCTGGAAAATGACAATATTATGACCTTTATTTTTAGAAAATTTGAACACCCAGCGTCAATTTTGACCCCATTCATGAATCCATGGGTAAAGGGTGTGATGGAGCTTTGTTTTCAACTCCAATCAATAACAAGAACAGCCTGACACAAACATAGATAAAAAGTCATATTAAACCACAGAGTGATATTTAGATTAACGTGATTATACATTATGATTGAAACGCCTGAAAACATGTTTAAACCTTCAATCAAAAGATACATCAATCAATTAACATAAGCATGTGTCGTGGGGAAAAGTCATGATTGTCAACAAACCTTTTTATTTTCTGGAGCCACATGTTTTCCCAAGACTTGGTGTAACTGCAGGTTTGTTACAGTGAATACATTAAAAGTCAAACAAATCAGTTCATGAACAGAAGGGCACAAATAAAGAAGTAAGTTAGCTGAGTTGGGCTCTCTCTGGTCATTTTAGCTCATTTGTATGCCTTTTTATTTCCGGGCACTGTGCCATGCATGGTCAACCACTAATTAAGTTGAACTGCATTGAGTGATGTGCACTGGCAGCTCCACTCACAACTGTTCATCTAATCAGTCCAGTGGCTGTCAGCGCAGATAACGCGTGATAAGACATACAAATAATTTCACCCGCCGGAGACTTGTGTTCAGTGTTCGCACAGGAATAAAAGTCCAAGTAAACTACTAACATTCATCAAGGTCTTTAAAAGCATTCAGACATTTACAAACATCAAAGTGTAAAAAGAAAATACTGTTCCAACTGTGATCACACAAGAGGGTAAGCAAAGTTGCTAAAGTCTACTAAAATCTAAAGCAAAATACAGTCAATGTCAGATTTTCTTGTCTTTACCTCTCTTTACATAACGATTGAGGATACTAATGTGGTGACTCCAAAACCCATCAATAGCCCATTGACCAGTTGAAATAACTCAGGACTCCCCTTGAATTTCCCTCAGCCAGCCACAATTGAAATACATGAAAATACTTGAAATAAAATCTTGGTGTACCCGAACAATGACTTTCCCATTGATGGCAATTCCTTAAGTTTTATGTCCGTGTAAATCAGGGGTCAGGAACCTTTTTTACCCAAAGAGCCATGAAAGCAAAATATTTTGACACTTTTGAAGAGGGCCACTACTTATTTTTCAAGACAAAATTTAACAAAAACGCCAAACCTACTCTACAGAAAAAAATCTTACAATTCCTCTCTTAGGGGCGCCAGTAGCTCAGGAGGTAGAGCGCTCGTCTTGGGATCAGGGATCCCAGTTCGAATCCCGGCTCGTCCGTGTTACATGTCGAAGTGTCCTTGGGTAAGACACTGAACCCCTTATACCCCCAATAAGCAGGTTAGCGCCTTACATGGCTGCAAGGCCGCTATTGGGAAATGTGGAGCACATTGTAAAGTGCTTTACAATGTGCTTCACATTTACCAATAGCGGCCGTGCAGCCATGTAAGGCGCAAACCTGCTTATTGGGGTTCAGTGTCTTACCCAAGGACACTTCAACATGTAACACGGAGGAGCCGGGATTTCGAACTGCGATCTGTTGATCCCAAGACGAGCGCTCTACCTCCTGAGCTACTTTCGCCCCGCGATCCAAAAATAGAATTCAGGCGAGAATAAAAACGTTCTACTTTTGTTTGTTCAAACTCAGATTACTCAATGTTAGGAGTACTTGCAGTGATTATTTTAGTTTTTATTTAAAGACATGACATGTAGTTAGCCCTTTTATATATCTAAATAAAAAGAGTTGGCATCTGTATTACTTAAGATAGTTGTACAGTATGTACATTGAAAAACATAACAAATACAAATAGTAAATGGATAAATGTAGTTTAACTCGAGGTACACTTGGTTTTGTTTACACTTTTGCATCTTAAAAAAGATAGACTTTGCCAATGTTTTTATTGTTTCAGTTGTGGGTATTGAAGTGGGCATTTCCAGTTTATCTGGGTTTTAGGTGATATCATAATGTGTCGTCTGCATATATTTCAAGTAAACATTCCCGCCTAATTACAAGCTCGTCAGCACCCCACTGTCAACTACGCTTTGGGGCTTTTATTCTGAACAACGTAGTTTCCCCCCGGTCCGAGAATAATATCTGATCGGGTGTTTAATTTCAGTTTGTCAATAGGATGTGACAGATGCCCTCTAATGATGCCGTGCCGTGCCCAAGTTTCAACTCCCATCTGGTAAACAGCCTCGCACCTCTCTAAGAAAGACCCAGAGAAGCGAGGGAGGTAGGGAATAGAAATAACAAGTTTAAAATACATATTTTTAATTCTGGTTCCTGTAGGACAAACAAAAGATAGACATTCTTAACGTTTTTAATGACTCGAAAAATGCTTAGAATTAGGGCTGCAACAAACCATTCTTTAAATAAACAAAGAATGATCGATTTGTTTTTCGAAAAAAAAAAACATTTTAAATTCCCTCCTCTTTAATCAAATATTATCGTTTCGGACTGAAAGAAAAATGGTGCATGAAACAACATGATATTGAATAGTATAAAAGAATAAAAAATGAAAGTGTATACATGAATGCATACAAAAGTATGCCATACAGCTGCAAATATCTAGGATACTTTTTTATACGGCACCCGTTGCCCCTTAATTCCTATTTGCATCGAATTAACATGCTGAGTGGCTCATAATTTGCTCGACACAACGAATCCATGATAAAATTTGTTGCCAATGCTTTTAAAAATCGATTTCAATTGATTTTATCTAAGCTCTACTTAGAATATATATTAAATGAATAACTTGTGTGTATAATCAAAGTTTCAATTAGTTATTATATTATTATTATCTATAGTATTCATGTAGCTGAAATGATTTATCCTCAATTGCACATAACTATATTTTGAACATTTTTTATATTTTGCGAAAACTGTGCAAGTAAACATGTATATCCGACAAATACTGTATTCTTCAGACTGTAAGGCACACCGGATTAAAACTCACGGACCTCACGGAAAAATAAGGACCTTTACATCATAAATATATTACAAAGTTATATGTGCTTGTTGTAATTTAATTGTTAAACGGCAGCGGAGTGGTTAGCGCGTGTGTGGCATAGTTCTGAGGTCATGAGATCGAACCTTCTTGTGTGGAGTTTGCATGTTCTCCCCGTCCTTGCGTGGGTTTACTCCAGGCATTCCGTTATCCTCCTGCATTACAAAAATATGCATGTCATGTAAATCGGACGGTCAAAATTGCCAAGGTGTGAATTAGCGGGTGAGTTGTCCATCTCTGTGTGCCCTGAGACTGGCTGACAAGCAGTTCAGGGTGTAGCCTACCCACTGCCTGAAGATAGCTGGGATGGGCTCCAGCACCCCCGCGGCCCTACTGAAGATAAGCGGTGCAGATGATGGAGAACGAGACTAGTTGTATGTGTATCCTGTAAATCATCCATGACGACCTGTAGTGTTATATTATGTTTGATTATGTCCCACCTTAGTCTCAAACTGGCAACCTACTGGTTATATATAAGGGTAGGGGTGAGAATTCAGAAAAAGTCAAAAGTGCTTACAACGTTGTGTCGATTTTAACATTCAGTGATAATATTCCAAAGAGCTGGATCAAGTTGTTATTGTTAATGGAAAAAAAATGTTTATGTCAAGATTCAGCAATATTATTTTAAGAAAATATTACTATTTCATTGAATTTCGGTTAAAATAAATCGGTGGATCATGCCATTTGCAGAGGTAATTTGCTTGTGGACTGGAGTTACGATCTGAAAAGATTTGCCATCATAGTACTTAAAAATGATTCCCTCTTCTGTCGAAGATTATAACATATAAATATATGGAGCTAAGTCCAGCAGATTTTGACCCCAAAAAAAGAACTTCAAATGAAGTGTAACATTCACCTGAGTTTTCTATCGCATGAAGCCCATTGGCCGATCTTGACAATGCCTTGAACTGAGGTCAAACTAGTATGCTGACGATTGCCATTACGGTGTGGTATATGGTGTGGTATGCCTAGTCTGGAGGACATTGCTATATTTGCAATATGGAAACATAGCCGACAATATCATAAAAGACTCCTCTTACCCCAGCCACTACCTTCTTGATATGTTGCCCCCTGGTAGGCGCTACAGGTCCCTTAAAACAAGGAATAGCTGGTGACAATGCATCCATCCATACATTATCTGCACTGCTTATCCTCAGTTAAGTCGTAGGGGTGCTGGAGCCCATACCAACTGTCTTCGGGAAGTGGGCAGGGTACACCCTGAACTGGTTGCCAGCCAATAACAGGGCACACAGAGATTGACAACTCACTCCTCACACGTAGGGACAATTTGGACCATAAAATGAATCTGATATGCATGAGGTTTTTTTTAATGTGGGAGGAAACCGGAGTGCCCAGAGGAAACCCACGCAAAAATGCAAACTCCGCACAGGAAGGCTGGTAGCTAGATGACCTCAGAACTGTGTTGCGGACACGCTAACCACTCAGCCGCCGACAGTTACTTAAAATGTATATATTGTGCCTATGTACAGAATAATGGGTTTTCATATCATAGCTCTTGCATTGATTTGGAATTGTGCTGCTACTAAAATACCATCACTTACAACTTAGGCAAGTATCCAAGCACAACCGAGTAGATAATCCTATCCTTTTATTTTAATTTCCCATTTCATGTGGCAGTCCTAGAGGGCCATGTCTAATCTCATTGTAAACAATGTTAACTATGTTGTTATCAATGACAATAAAGACATGTCTAATTCCAACACCGAAGGAAAAAAAGAGCTTATCCAGGAAGTGATCCGATCACTTATTTTCAATGAAAATATATTTTTCATAAAATGGCCATAAACAATATAACGTGCTATTTTTATCTTTACATCGGTAAAGCTAATATATTAGGTTAGTATTAGATCTGTGAACAAACATGCACACACAATAAGACAATATTTTGGAGTTGGCTCAGCAGTAGATTTTTGAAATGGTATCACCCTCTCTCTCCACATGTACTGCCATAACAATTCATGTAGGGGTAATTGAAAAATCTAAAATGTTCAAAGATATTAATATGCGTGTGAAGGGTTGCTGCGTCTTTTGATTGATTGATAAGTCATCCGCTTCTCGCTCAAAGTCATCTGGCGAGGTACCAGCTTATCCATGAGTCTAATGAGAATGAGTTCTGTCAAAAAACAGTGGATTGATTGATAGATTTGTTCGGGAGAAGGAGGATTTACGTCAGTGGCCTCAAACATGCACCCCGAGGGCCAGTGGTGGCCCGTGGAATGATATTGTGAGGCCCCTGCCTTGATATGTAACTTTAACATGGGAGTTCAAAGTGGCTGCTACTTTCAGAGAGGGGATAGTCATTACTGTTTAACTGAAGCTTAAAGCAAAGTAAATGCACCTCGCAAATAAGCTTCAAGGGGCTTCTGCCTTTGGGACAAGTGTGTGAAACATGTTTTGTGTGTGGCCGTGGCTATAAAACACAATTGGGCTGTATTTCACAGAAGTTAAATGTTACAATAAAGTATTCAGTAAGAGGTCATGTTTAAAACAGCTCCTGTTCAGAAAATAAAAATCTGGAATCTTTAGTGTTACCTGTCGTTTTCGCAGCGTTCAGTACTTGGCCCCCTTCTTTTCAGCATTTACATCCCTCCATTAGGTGATATTATTCACAAGTATAATATCAGTTTCCATTGCTACGCAGATGACACTCAACTATATCTTCCGATGGAGGAATCTGCCACACTCAACTGTGGAAATTTGGAGGCCTGCCTCACTTAGATAAAAGAATGGATGTCACTTAACTTCTTGCGCCTTAACTCTGAAAATACCAAAATGTTAGTTATTGGTCCATCTAAATGCAGTGACTTGTTCTCAAAAACTGCTCTAAACCTTGACAAATGTAATTTCACCCAGAGTGACTCAGTCAAAAATTTAGGTGTCATATTTGACCCAAATCTGTCCTTTCAAACACACGTTAAGAATATTACTAGAACAGCTTTTATCCATCTTCGCAATATTGCTAAAATTCTCCCAATGCTGTCAAAGTCTGATGCGAAGATATAATTAATGTGTTTGATACCTCCCGTCTCGATTACTGTAATGCATTACTCTCCGGTGTCCCGAAGTCCAAAATCAAGAGCCTTCAGCTGGTACAAAATGCAGTAGGGAGGCTTTTAAATAAGACAAGAAAGTGTGATCATATTACCCCGATTTTAGCTAACCTGCATTGGGTCCCTGTACGCTTAAGATGTGATTTTAAGGTTCTGTTGGTAGTATACAAAATCATGCATGGACTTGCTCCCGCATATCTTTCACATTTAATTTCCCCCTATATTCCGGTCCGGATGGTAGCACGGCGGCGCAGTGGTTAGCGCGTGTGCGGCACAGTTCTAAGGACTTGTGAATCTCCTGTGTGGGTTCAAATCCAGCTACCGGACATCCTGTAAGAAGTTTGTATGTTCCTCCGGGCACTCCGGTTTCCTCCCACATTCCAAAGACATGCATTTCAGGTGGATTGGCTGGTCCAAAATTGTCCCTAGGTGTGAATGACCAAGCAAGTTGTCTGTCCCTGTGTGCCCTGCGAATGCCCACTGCCCGATAATTGCTGGGATGGGCTCCAGCACCCCAGCGACCCTACTGAGGATAAGCGGTGCAGCTAATGAGATGAGATAAGATGAGATTCCGGTCCGGAGCCTTCGCTCTGAAAACGCTGGTCTACTAGTGATCCCAAGAGCCAAGAAGAGATCCGCAGGTTCAAAAGCATTCTCCATTCGGGCCCTGGTGCTCTTCCCCCTGAGATTCGATCTGCAAACTCCGTGGAAATGTTTAAATCCAATCTTAAAACACACTTCTATTCTAAAACACTTGAATAACCTTTATTTTATCTTGACAATATTAGTTTTTTTTTTTATTCAGCATTCATTTCAGCCTGGTCATCCTGAAAGGGGGATTACCGCATGTGTGGTCCCTTCTCATGGTTTCTTCATTTTCCTCATGTTGAGGTTTTTGAGTTTTTCCTTCCCTCATGTAGGTTTTAGATCAGGGGATGGTGTAATAATAGTCTGTGGTTGGCAATAATCTGTGAGACTCTTTGTGATTAAGGGCTATACAGATAAACATGATTTGACTTAAATACTCTATAATAATTCAATTTTTGAAGTCCCATATATAAAGTGCTACCTCATGTATTGTGGTTGATCGACAGGCAAAATCCCCTGTGAAATGTGAAGTTAAGCAAAGAAGATTATAATTATTTATTTATTTTTAATTTTTATTTTTTTTAACAAAGAACAAACTGAATTTGCGAGCAGCATTTGTTTAACAAATGAAAGTATTTTACTTTACAAACGGGAGCCAGTAGGTAGGGCCAACAAACCACATGTGGCTCCTGAGATGTTTTAGTGGGTGAAGAGGTCTATCCTAGTGATAATCGCATCCTCCTCTGCTTAGCCAATCAGAATGGAAAACACAATGCACAGTGGAAATCCGCAAAGCAGTGAACCAGCGATAACCGAAGCGAGAAGGAGCGAGGTGTCTCTATTGTCTCTTGATCGATTCATATGTTTTCTGAATAATTATTATTGGTGAATTTTTGGTTTACACATTTTTTATGAGATATTGGAGAAATTTGAGTTTAAATATCTTGATTCATATAAAGTTGCAGATGGACATTTGGTCAATTAGATCCAGTACTTCGGTTCGGCCATAGCTTTTGTCTGTTTTCGGTTAAGTGGCTATGCAGAACTAGATATATAAATCACATTACATTTGGAAGTGGAGCATGCCGATCCAGTGGATGGAGTCACCAGAAAAGTGAGTTTGTTTTGACGCAAAAGTGAAAACAGCAGAATTTGCTTAACAAAATTTGTGTCGGTTGATGCACGAAGATATCCTCTCGCTGTTACTGTTCCTGAATAAAAACTTTTAAATGAATTGTCACCATGGCAACAGAGCCAATGAGAGACAATTGACACTTTATTTGCATTAATGACTTTATTTTCAAAATATTGTGCAAAAGAATATATTTTAGCTCTCTAGTTTGCATTGCTTTACTGTCTTTTTTGTTGTTGTTACAGAGTAAAATATTTTGGCTTTTGTTCAAAAACATCCATCCATCTATCCATTACCTGCACTGCGTATCCTCAGTGGGGTCCCGGGGGTGCTGGAACCCATCCCAGCCATCTTTGGGCAGTGGGCAGAGGACACCTTGAATTGGTTGTGAGCCAGTCGCAAGGCACACAGAGACAGACAACTCATTCGCTCTTCAAACCTAGGGACAATTTAGACCGGCCAATTAACATGCATGTTTTTGGAATGTGGGAGGAAACCGGAGTGCCCAGAAGAAACCCATGCAAGCACGGGAGAAAATGTAAACTCCACACAGGAAGGTTTGATCTCATGACCTCAGAACTGTGCCGCAGACGTGCTAACCACTGTCCTGCCGTGCTGCCTGTTCAAAAACAAATTAATATAAATGTCTCTATTAATTTGTTATATTATTAAAATTGTAGTGCAATTATTTTAAAAATATGAAAGTTTTTTAGTGCCTAAAATGTGCTGGGTTTTTTGTTTATTATTACCAACTCAAGGGGGAAAAAGTAGGCGTATCGGATAGGTATTGATCGATTTTACCATGTATTTATTTGGATCGGAATGATACCTAAATTCCCTGTATCATCCACCCCAATGCGGAGCTAGCTATGTAAATAAATCACATTTAGGGGTTGAGCATGAAGAGCCAGTGGGAGGAGCTACCAGCAAAGAGATGCGGCTTGTGAAAGTGAAATAATCAGAACTTACTTAACAAAAGTAGTGTCAGTTGATGTTTGTCAGAGGATAGAATTCACAACTGGACTCTTGGCTATTTTGTGTCCTGGACCCAACGTCCTTTGGATTTTTCCAAATTAGTCAGCCACCTTATTTCTATAAGACTCAGAGAGCGGCAATGTGTCTGCAAGACAAAATGGAAAGCAATGAAGATGTCACAGATAGTCCATGCCGGCAGGGACTGGGGGTCCAGGTTCAGCAGAACCGAGCTGCCTCGAGACTCCGGCCTCATGGACGATGTGAAAACATCTGTCAACCGTGGTGCTTGCTCATCACAATGATCCTGCTGCTGCTTTCTCTCCTTGGCAGCTGGGCTGTGGCACACCTCACCTTGGAGACCCAAGGGGGTTCACCTTTCCAGATTTCTGGCGGCTACGACCAACCCACGCTTGAGGACGGCGCTATGATCGAGCCAAACTTCACCACCAACTGCACCATGGGTGAGTAAACATATTTGCATTTTGAAGCGTTTCTAAGTAAAAAAAACTTGCCAACAAACATCTTAATCCAGACAAGCAAATGGCCCGACATTGCCAGGCATTCTACGTGGGCAAAGTTGTTGGGGCCGTGGTTTCTTGAAATGCTTGCTTAAGAAACAAGTGCAACAATCAAAGTGTTGTTTCCGAAAGAAGATAGGATTCGGCTTCTTGGAGTTGTCCATGGTCGGTATCTGCAGTACCCAATTTGGCCGCCGGGGGTGTTAGAGACTCTCGATAGCAGATCCCACAAAACAGATGTTGATCTTTTTGTTGGTATTTATTGGGGTTTTATTGACACGAAACCTAGCAAAAGACACTAATAAAGAACTAAAGTACAAATGTGTAAATTTTCACAAAATCGGTTCGGGCTTTCCGAGGCCTATACGTCACATAAAAACACACACACTCACACACAAATCAGGATTTATAAAGTAGTTTATATTTAATAGACTTAAACATTTTAGAACGCACGGACATGTAACGAGCAAGTTGGACAGTTAAACGAAATGTTGTCTGACTCACCTCATAAGCTTCACTTATGGTTCAAGCCAAAAACAGTTTTGATACTAAATTCAATATGCAAATATTTTGTTATAAGATAACTTGAGTGTTATGCCAGACTGTTCCTGACAAATCAAATTGAAATTTAATGCACGCAGTTGTTAAAACCGTTTCAAAGAATCGTTTAGTACTTTTGTTTGAGATCTTGCTGTTGACCACTGTAATTCACACATTGTACATCGTATTTGTTTTATCTACTGCAGCTAATGAGCCTGTACTTGGTTTACAGGGATACAAAATGTTTACTTAATTTTAATTTATTATTTTGTTGTCTGTCCCTAAAAACAGACAGAGGTTCATTTATGTATTCATGTTTCTAGTGACCAAGCACAGCGCCTGATTATTTTATTTAATGTTTGTACTGATCCGCAGTATGTTTGATGAAATATGTATTTTTAATTGTACCCATTTTCATGTTCAACAATAAGAAAAAAATAATTATCCATTTTCCGCCTAATCTTTTCAATAATCGGGGATTAATTGACTATTAAAAAGTTATTAGTTTCAGCCCTGCATTACGCCCTTTTTTGTGAGAAAGTGTGCATTATCTTTACATTACTCCAAGTAACACTTACAATAGTGTACTCTTCCGTCTGGATCATCGTGATTAAGAACCTTGACTAATCTTGGAATGTAATGTCCCGACTGACAACGGTTCATGATGCGAAGGTCATATTATTTGGAAATACCTACCTCACAAATAGCTTGATGCAAATACTTGCTTGGACTTCGTTAAAACATTTCCAATCATTTTTTTTTTTGTCGACCTTGAAATGTATATATTCTTCCACAACGCCTCTTTTGGAAGTCCGCAACACTTTTATCATCTTCAAGCTTATCTTAAATTCATGTGAAAGTAGGTCGTGTTAGTGCTTTTTTTTTTGGTCAAAGACCCTCTCAAATTGTCTTTGCACTTATATATATATATATGTATATATGTATGTATGTATATATATATATATATATATATATATATATATATATATATATATATCCCTGCCCACTGCCCGATGATTGCTGGGATGGGCTCCAGCACCCCCGCGACCCTACTGAGGATAAGCGGTGTAGCTAATGAGATGAGATGAGATGTATATATATATATATATATATATATATATATATATATATATATATATATATGTGTGTGTGTGTATATCTATATTTATATGTATACATTCAGCAGCATTTTATAATAAATGTCATATATTCAAAGGCAACTCTGTCTCTGTCTGGGTTCAGTCTACAAACAGGGAATAAATAAATTAGGTATCAGCTGCTAAAATGTGTATGTTTTGGGACAGCCTGTATGTGTCTCTTAATGTGTTTGTGTTAGTGGAGCCTTTTTTGCTATCATCTTTAAATCAGAAAGTAGAGGGAGAATTCTAGATTTGCACTAAATCATTTTCTTGTTCGTTGCATTGGTGTTTTTCTTTATATGCAAGCCTGAAGGAGCAAGATCGGAGAAAGGGGCACATAACTTTTAGGGTGTTGGGCAGGAGCCGATTAACCTGACATGCATGTTTTTGGAATGTGGGATGAAACTGGAGTGCCCGGTGAAAACCCACGCAGGCACAGGGAGACCATGAAAACTTTGCACAGGAAAGCTAGTAGCTGAATTTGAACCAATGACCTCATAACTGTGCCGTGGACGGGCAAACCACACACCCGCCAGAAAATCTATTTAAGAAAGTGTGGAGAGAATTTGGGGATTTTTTTTTTTTCATTTTACCATTTAAGGGGGCTATTTTTAAGTTTAAAGTGGTTATTACAAAAAAAAAACTGCACGCTGTCATGATTACCGATTGGAATCACCTGTGCCCGCTCATTTGGAGCCAACCGCTGCGGGGTCTGATTGGCTCCCTATCCCTGTTCAAACCCAGTCCGGTCAATCCCCTGTTGTCAGTCTGTCAACGAACCTCTGCCCCGCAAGACGTGGGATTTGACTCGGCCCTGTTTCCTGTTGGTTATCCTGTCCGGTTTTGTTCCCGTTTATTTTGTCCTGTTTAATATTGGTTTCCAGTTTCGTTCCCGTCTATTTTTGTCCTGTTTATTATTCTCTCCAGTTTTCATTCCCATCTAGTTTGTCCCATTTAATTTTGATATCCTGTTTCAATATCGTTCCTGTCTGTCCCGTCCTGTGCGGTATCAACCCCATCCGTCCGATATCTGCTCTGGGAATTGGTATCAATCTTGTCGGCCTCTGGCTTCCTGTCTTTCCACGCCAGACCACTGCCTAACGTGCATGACTTCCCATTTCCCGTAGAATAAAAGTTTGTGTTGGTGATTCAAGATTTGTTGGTGTATTTTGTTGTTCTGGTTGGGGAACGGGAACAACAACGGGAACTGTAGTTCTGAAACTAAGAGTTTACTTCTCAGTTCAGAGAAAACTACAACACATTTCAAGAGGTGAGCTGTTCCCTTGCGTTTAATGAAAATACTTTATTTTCTTTGTGCAGTTTTATTTTGAATCGTATGCAAATAGAATACTGTAAAAGCATTTCATGTTTTCGCAAACCAACTGAGCCATCAAAGCAGTCAAGAATATCAAATAAAATATTGCTCAGGCTCATTCAGGGATATATATATATTTTTTTCTTTATTACACCACTCAAGTCCATTCCAGAATCAAATGTGAAACCCGTTGGAGACTGAAATCTATTCCTCGCTGTTGATTTTGAGCAATCTTAAAATAGAGTTAATACGACTGCTTCCATTTCCTACCACATGAGTATGTGCCTCATTATTTCAAGTGAGCAGTTGTTTTTCTTTTTCTAATTTATCCAATTCCAAAATGCACTTGACAGATGCCCAAAAGGAAGGATTTTAGGGACCCTATATTGCATTAATGGATTCTCCCTATTTGTTTATAAATGTGTCCGAATATATTTTTCTGCATGCATACATACAAGGTATTTGATTTTTAAAGGAAATAACTGTGTTTCAACTTTCATAATTTAAAATACAAAACCTCAGCTACTTGTTTAGTCGCACATTTCTCAGAAAAAGGGAATAATTGAACAAGGGCTGACCAAAAAACTTTCCCTATTAGCTACTTGTGATTGACTAAATTCAATCATGTAATTACTAGCAGCACTGAAGAAATTCCCATAATGGAACAAACACAACTTCCTGGAAAAAAATTATACAATGTTTACAATATATATTCAGAAAAATGACTATAAAAGCATCAGCTTCTTAATGTGAATGTAAATCATACTTTAGTACGACACTTTACGCGACCCAGCTAAGCAAAAATAATTTATTTTTCAGCAGTGCACCAGTTTCACTTGATGTTCAATCAGTATTTTTGAAATTGTAGTGAATTATTTTTTCCCTAAAAATGTATGTGCTTGTATTGACCTAAATGATTGTTATTTATGCTTCTGAGCCTAGAAGAGATTCAGATTTTAATGCCATTTAACCACACCTGCATGCCAAAAACAAATACTTGTTGCTAACATCAGTCTGAAGCTAAGCATTAGCATCAACAAATGGGCATTGACATTTATATTGAACATAAAATATGATAAAACATTCTAGCTTAAATCATAATGACTTAACTCATAACTTTCATATTGTCAGCCAAGAATTAAAAATACTTAATGAATATCCATTTATAAAACCAAAGTTTGCCAGGTAGTAGTCACAATAGTGTGCTGGGAGTAGCGTATTGACTGTAAATTTTACTCAAAAAACTCAAAAAACGCTTGCATTTTCTCAAATATTATTACCATAAGTCACGTTTTACTCTAAATGTAAAATACACACAAATTATTTTCCAAAATAATAATATTGATGTTTTGACAAAATAAAATGTTTTATAAAGAATATTCTCTAGTAGGTGTTATTGCGCAACCTGTTTTTACGCGCAAAACCCAATCCATCTCCAGAATATGAAAAAATAAAAAAAACATGTGACTGTTTAACCCAGGGGTCGGGAACCTTTTTGACTCAAAGAGCCATAAAAGCAAAAAATATTAATTTTATTTTGGGAAAGAGCCACACCATATATTATGAGACAAATTTACTAGAGATGGGAGGGAGTGCTTGCACTTTTTGCATAGCTCCACCCATCCCTCCCACTCACCCAATCAAATAACTAAGTTCTCTTCTGGTGTTTTGGCGTATTTACAGTTCTGTGGATTCATCATAAGGTATCTGAACACTGAACACAGATTATATAGTGAACTTTTATATAAAGGATTCTTTAGCGTTGTACAGCCAAAACGAGTTTTTTCCCCCCCTTTTTTTGTGTGACACCTTGACTGTAAATTGTAGTGAAAAACGTGCCCTATATATACTGCGAAGTAATGCCATGTTCTTTAGATTTGGTTTGGCTTTGCGTGTAACTGAGAAGAATAGTTAAATCAAGTTTTGAACAAGATGGAGAAATTTTGCATGCAATCAAATTTGTCTCTGAGCCACAGATAGCCACAGAAAGAGCCATATATGGCTCGCGAGCCATAGGTTCCCGACCCCTGGTTTAACCCTATAACAATCCTGTTAAATTCACTTAAAATCCCAGTCCAAGTAAATTGAATGCTGTTGTTGACCCGCTTGGAGAATCTGGACGATGTTCGGTCTCTATTGAAAGGTAACAAGATTTGCCCCCAACTGAATTAACCACTGCAAGTGCTACTAACATTGAGTGATTTAAGTTGGACTACACATTTATATAAGGTTTTTTTATTCTATCCTGAATTTTTGGGGGGGGCAATCACATGCCTGCAAATGACTCTAGGATGGGCGTCCAAGGTCAAAGGTGATCACAAGCTGTGTGTGTGTCAAAAGTGGCCATTTGGAGACTCCAAAAGGACCAGCGACAGGTGCCATCATACAGACATATATTTGCTCCTTAGCGGTCCAAAGGCCCACGAGACGGTAAAAGGCGATAAAACCGGAAGTGGCCAACTTTTACCAAAAGTAACACGATCGTCTGAGCAGTTTACGCACGCTAAAAGATTTAATCTCGCTTCAAAATAAAGTAGCTGTAGATTAAAATACTTATAATATTGAATCAGGATTTTTGGGGGGGTTATTTACATTTGAAAAAACTATCGATGTTTTAAAAGATCCTGTATGCAACAACAAAAAAAGATATGCAATGAGCGTTAAAAAGTTGCCGTCTGTAATGACATCGAAGTCCTGCGTTTCTCCTTACTTTCTTTCCAGCAAAAACAATGATCATGTTAATCACAAGAGAGCACTCTTTTTCATCAGGGCAAAACAACATATATTTAATTATTTATTAACTTATTTGGTGTTATTGTTGCTGCCAAATATTATTGCAATATCCGTAATTGCACTATTTTCACTATGCACTTATAAATTAAGCTTCCAATAAGTTTCCAATAATTAATCACATTATGTCTATATTGTTTTCGATTTAGCAGCACGGCGACGCAGTGGTTAGCGCGTGTGCGGCACAGTTCTGAGGTCAAAAGATCGAACCTCCTGCGTGGACTTGGATGTTCTCCCCGTGCTTGCGCGGGTGTCCTCCGGGCACTCCGGTTTCCTCCTACATTCCAAAAAACAGGTGAATTGGTCGGTTCAAATCGTCCCTAAGTGTAACTGAGCGAAAGAGTTGTCTGTCTCTGTGTGCCCTGCGACTGGCTGGCAACCAGTTCAGGATGTTCCCTGCCCACTGCCCGAAGATAGCTGGGATGGGCTCCAGCACCCCCCGCGACCCTACTGAGGATAAGCGGTGCAGATAATGGATGGATGGATGTTTTTGATTTATTCCTACATTCTATTTTTTTTATCTTTTAAATCAAGATTATGTGTTTATCCTGGAGAGTAATGTCTGATCTCATTTTTAGAAATGTTTACTATGCTGTTATTGATAACAATAAAGACAATTCTCACAATTCTTATTTATAAAATTGTATTTGTACACAAAATTATGCGCTTATCTGCCTTCGCTAAATGTCTCTTAGCCAGGGATTCAAAGTGTGGTGCAGGTGCCGTTGCTCATGGAAATCCCAGCCAGGATCAACAACGTCCAATTGTTCTCAACTACGGGCTCGCCTTGTTCCTCTTATCGGGTTGCTTTCTGGCAAAGAGCTTGTCAAAAAGAACAGTGTGGTCATCTGTTGTCTTCACCTGAGCACTAGTGCTGGGTGCATCAATCCAAAGATAGATATTATCGATACTGCACAAGTACTTGGATCGGAGCAATACTAATGTCCTCAGATTGATTCTTCATCCTCCCACAGGATTGATACTTCACTCCCCACATAGAGGAACGACACTTCTCTATGTTTACAGCGCACCCTTTCTCTCTTTCACCACTGTCTAAGTTTATGCCAGAATCGTGACTGCCAGGAACAATTTTAACACTTCTCCCTACCTGACCTGCTGCTTCATCCTGCCTGTTAGACAGAAAAGAGAGCCAAATCAATGTGCCCGCTGCTTCCAGAGGCTAAAAATAACTGGAAGCTCAGCGCGGTGTGTGCTTTTTTCCAAAGACAGAAAAGGGCAATGCCAGGTGTAATTTTTGTAGTAAATTTGTCTGCTACTGTGGCAACACCACAAATCGACATAGACACATGAAAAAAGAGCAACAAGCTGCAACCAAAAAAGTAAAAATGTTACACCTCCTTAACAAAATCCTGCAAATGAAAAACAATTGACACTGTAATTGCATTACTGACTTATTGTGCATTGGAATTTACTCTAGTTCTGTCGTTGACATAGTTATACAGCATTTGTTACATTGCTTCTTTTTTAAATATAGTTCTGAAACAATTGATATAGAAATATTTATTTAAAAAAACAATAGTGTAAATGAAATGAATGGAATGATCTGCATTTATATAGCTTTTCAAGTCAATTACTTCCCAAAGCACTTTACAATGTGCTTCACATTTCCCAATAGCGGCCGTGCAGCCATGTAAGGCGCAAACCTGCTTATTGGGGGCATTAGGGGTTCAGTGTCTTACCCAAAGACACTTCGACGTGTAACACGGAGGAGCCAGGATTGAACTGCGATCTCTTGATCCCAAGACGAGCACTCTACCTCATGAGGTACTGCCTTTAAATGTTTACAACATAGTACTGTTTTAGAGCCCAACACATTTTTGCTGTGTTTATCATAAATATAAAGTAATTCAAGGGGCTAAAACCAGCTCGGTGGCCTTGGGGGTATGGCGCCCGCCCCGAGACTGGGAGGTTGTGGTTCAAGCCTCGGCCGAGTCATACCTAAGACTTAAACATTGGTACCCGATGCCTCCCTGCTTGGCGTTCAGCATTAGGGGTTGGAATTGGGGGATTTGGTCACCTAATGACTACTAACACCTTAGTTGGGTTGAGCGAGGGGGCTGGGAATCCCCTCCTCTGAATCAATCTCCCAAAAAGAGTCAGAAATTACTCTAGCCACCTCCCACTAGGGGGATATGGCTGTGGTATATATATATATATATATATATATATATATATATAACAATTCAAGGGGTAAGGGTTCAAAATTTCAATGATTTTACAAGCAAAAAATATAATTATCGGATCGGTATCAATCAATACTTAGATATATTTACATGGCTCGGATTGATACCAAAATTCCTAGTTTCGCCAACCCTTACTATGCACCTCTGTCTTCGAGTACCACACACCACCTTCTTTTTTCCTTGCACGATGGCAAGCAAGGGTCGACAATTAAGACTCTTCGACACGATCCTTGGCCAGACATTTGTTTGATTTATTTGTTCCACTCAAAATTAGCTACTCATTGCTATTAATGACCTGTAGTCAGACAATTGGAATGGATTGCTGACGCCGGTGTCAGACTTTGCTTAAACTAATCTACTTTAATTTGCTCCCTGTGGATTTAAGTTTTATTTAAATGTAGACTCAAAAGGTTGTACTAGGGTGTCCAAAAGAGATTTGTTTTTAATTGGATTTACGCACACAGCTAACACAACAAAATAGCAAAGTAACAACATACTTGCCATATTAAAACAAGAATAATTAAAGGGACACTCTGCAATATTTGAAAAGTAGATGTCATTGGATTGTGTGTTCTAACTGAAAAAGAGTGCTAAAATGCACAAATAAGAATACAAACTACGGAGGCTCAAAGTCACCAAACTACAAAATTTGACTTCTCACATATGTGCCCAGCCTTTGCTGATTTCTCCAGTACACAAACATAATGTTTAGGGTCTTTGGGTACCCGTAGCAGCAAGATAGCTCACAATAATGGTAGCTACCTCTTGGTGAGGCTCATATTACGTAAAATAAGCGATCTTTGTGTAGAACTTGTGGGCAAAGTATAAGTTGCTGGCTTAAATCAAGTTCAATTCAAACAATAGATTCTCAAAACTTTTAAAATAAAATAATTGTAATAATAATCCTAATAAATGCTTTCCCTACTTTTTATGAATCATAAAGAAGTGATGCAATGTATATGTCATACAGGATTTATTTGTGCAGCCCTTAATCACACAAAGTCTAAAAAGGATGAATGGACCTCCATTACAATGTAAATGTGGGCTAAACATGCCCATTCAAAATTTTGGAACCGGTTAATCGAGCTTTCTTTCCCCTACTGGTAACCATGGAAACTTGCCAAACACTACGACGGGAAGTGGTTCCTGACGATCCGTAAACTGTAAAAAATGCGCTGCCTATTTAGACTTGACTCGTATCTCAACTTAAAAGGACATTAGTTGACCACTAGATGACGCTGTATCGAATAGTGCAACCAAAAACAAGTGCTAAAAGGCACAATGAAAATTACAAAGACCCAAAGTGACGAGACTGTGCCATTTTTTTCCAATTTTCTCTGCGCAGCCTTCCACAGGGTTTTCGGTTTTTAGGGGTACCCTTAGAAGCAAGATGCGGGATAATTGTCAGCTACTTCTAGGTGAGGATCATGTTATGTGAAATAAATACAAATTTATTTACCTACGAGTATTTAAAAATTGCACGTTCATAAGATAGTTGTATTTTTGCTTATTATTCAAATAAATATATATATATATATATTTTTTTTTTAATAGTAAATGGTCTGCATTTATATAGCGCTTTTCAAGTCAATGAAGACCTCCCAAAGCGCTTTACAATGTGCTTCACACTTACCCATTCACACACACATTCACACACCAATAGGGAGTCAGCCATGCAAGGCACCTAACTGCTTATTGTGGGCATTAGGGGTTTTAATGTTTTTTACCACAAGAAGGTGCTAAATAGTACAGAATCTCTTGAGAAAAAAAAAGGTAGTGACCCCTTTATGATTTGTTATTTTATTTTAAGAATACAAAACAACATAGGAAAAATAAACAATAAAAACACAATATAAATAAACACCCATTCTTAAAACAAGTACACTCTGACTAAAGCAGGGGTTTTAAACTCAATTTACTAGGGTATGGATGAGGTGGGGCCGAATCGGGTTTTCTACAAAAACGTTCAGATAAATATATTCCATTGTTCTCAAATATAGTTTTTTTTTTAATCCCTTGCAAAATAAGATCTAAAAATTATAAAAATTAAGAATTAATATGAGAACAAATCAATCTATCAGTAATACATTCATTCATAGTCCTCTGGTGCTGCAACTAAGGGGGCATAGTGTATTATTTAGTGCCTCCTATTGGTAAAAAATATTAATCAGAAAAATAGATCTATTTAAATATTAGCAAATTGCTTGAACTATCAACTGAATGGGCTTTAAAAAAACAAAACAAAAAAACCTCATAGGTCGTGAATTGTCTATTATACATAACATGAGCCTCATCTCAAAGGATATGACATAATTGTCCTCTAATCTGCCACGGGTACCAGAAAAAACAAAAACCTGGCTCAAGGCTGGGCAAAATTTGAATCTCCGTAGTTTGTATTCTTACTCGTAATGTTTAGGACTCATCTTTGTTCACAGAGCAAAATACAGTGACATCCATTGGTCAAATATTACACTGTATCATTTTAACTTTCATATTTATCGGGTACTTCAAACTATCATCTGGGGGCTTCAATTTGCCCACAGCCCAATAGTTTTAGAACACTTGACTAAAGTAACGACTTGTGTGTTTGTTAAATTTTGCAATGTGTATTTGAAACTTTTCAAAAAAATGTCTGCTTTTTGTGTGAGTCACTTTAGCCTGATTACTCAAGCTAGGGAAGTGAACACGGACACCATCAATAGGAAATGAATGAATGTCGCCATAGTCGCACTTCTTTCTCGATAGCACTCCACTTTAATGAAGTCATCAGTCACAGGTCCAACAGCAATCCAATTTTGGTGCTTCCGTCTGCTCTCAGGGCGTGTTACCACCTAACTGCAGGGTAGGGTCCGAAGGTTCAGGAGCATTTAGGCTGGTTAAAGGTTGGAAAGGTTACATTTAAAATGCAATCTGATACAGTTGCTAGTTACCTGTTGAAAACTGTATGCAGTAACGTAATTTGAATGCCATAACACTGCAGTAATGTAACTTTTAATTACTTTTGGATTGCTCCAATACAAAAAATGGTATGAAAATAAATAAATAAATAAATAAAATAACTTTATATACATAAAATTGCTAAACTTTGTTTAAGATAAACGGGTACACCCTGAAACCAAAAACCTTGTGAAAGGCTTGGCAAAAAAATTGGGAAAAATATTGCGGTTTAGTCACTTTGAGTGTATGTGTTTTGTATTCCTCCTTGTGCTTAGTATCACTCGTTTCCAGTTGCACTACACAGTACAGCCGCATCTAGTGGTCAAATAATACAGAGCAAAGGCATTAGATGTAGACATCTTCCTAATTTTCCGATTAATAACACAATAATTATCATAGTAATAGTATTAGCAATCATATTAGTTATTTAATAGAGTACCCTTTTCTAATTTTATTTAAATCATGTTTTAGATGTATCCATAGTCATATTGCAGAAAAAACACAATAATAATAATAATAATAATAATAATTATAATATAAGCAATCATAAACATAGCAGTGTGGGAGGAAAATAAAGTGCCCAGGGGAAACCACCCCATGCACAGGGAGAACATGCAAACTTCGCACGGGGGAGGCTACATTAGCTGAAAAGTAAACATGGACCTTAGCACCAACAACTAACCCACTCAGACATGCATGATATCAATTGGCCAGTATAAATTCTCCCGAGGTGTGAGGGGTTGTTTGTCTCCCTGTGTCCTGTGAATGGCTGGCAAACACTTTAGGGCAGGGGTCGGGAACCTATGGCTCGCGAGCCATATATGGCTCTTTCTATGAGTATCTGTGGCTCAGAGACAAATTTGATTGCATGCAAAATTTCCCCATCTTGCTTAAAACTTGAGTTGTCTATCCTATTCTGATACACGCAAAGCCAAACCAAAGCTAAATAACATGATATTACTTTGCAGTATATATAGGGCACGTTTTTCACTACAATTTACAGTCAAGGTGTCACACAAATAAGGGGGAAAAAAAACTCGTTTTGGTTGTACAACGCTAAAGAATCCTTTATATAAAAGTTCACTATATAATCTGTGTTCAGTGTTCAGATACCTTATGATGAATCCACAGAACTCTAAATACGCCAAAACACCGGAAGAGAACTTAGTCATTTGATTGGGTGAGTGGGAGGGATGGGTGGAGCTATGCAAAAAGTGCAAGCACTCCCTCCCATCTCTCGCCCTACGCTGTCTGCGCCAAAAGTGAGCTCATCAGGCTCCCTATTTGCAGAATGTTGTGACGTTTTTACACAATAACTGCTTGCATCTGGTTTTGAAACCAATATATATGAAAAAAAGGGTCAAAAGGAGTTTAACCGATCTTGAGTAATTGCAAGAAAGAGACAAGTTTAAAGTGGTATGTTTGTTGATTTTGGGACAGGGGCTCTGGCATTATTCTCTTTTCATATTTTTTATCAAATCATCAAAAATAAATGTGCTGAAGACTAAGCTTTTGTCTGGGGCGCGGGTTTAGCAATTTAGTACATTTGTCTCATAATATATGGCGTGGCTCTTTCCCAAAATAAAATTAATATTTTTTGCTTTTATGGCTCTTTGAGTCAAAAAGGTTCCCGACCCCTGCTTTAGGGTGTACTCTGCTCACTGCCCGAAGATAGCTAGGATGGGCTCCAGCACCCCAGCTAGCCTAGTGAGGAAAAGCGGTGCGGAAAATGGATGAATGGATACCCATAGTGCTAATATTTTAGGTGAACAACATGAAAATTACTATGATAGTGATGAATAGACATAATTTGAGTATTTGCTTTATTTCTAAAAAAACATTATGAGTGGAAAAAAACACAATCATCATCATGTAATTACAGTAATTATGATCATAACAATAGGATAATTATATAACTTGAAAAAATGTTTCGGTGTGTACTGATAATCACAACTTGTTTCTTCCTATATGTTGAACTAGAACTTGAGAATATATTTCATTATATTTAAAAAAATGTGTGACAAACTGGTTAACTTTCACACATTTTTTAGGCAATACATTTTAACATCTAAAAGTGGTGTAGTTTTTTGATGGGTTTTCAGCTCATCGACACTGGTAAAAAGTGGACAAATGTATTTTTACTGATTTTGTTATGAATTTTGGGAGGTGGGCCCAAATGTGGGGGAAGCAGGAACTATGCAATGCAATTTATTTAATAAATAAACCAGGAACAAAGTAACAAACAAACAAGGGGTCATAAAACAACAAAATGTCCAAACAAAAGCAAACATAGCATGACACAAACCTGAAACTGTCACGAAACGGGCCAGGAAGCAGGAAGTGTGAACTCAAATGCGTAGACGATCCGTCACTTTAATTTAGGAAAGAAAAGTTGTCCAACACAAACGAACCAAAGACAAAACAAAACAGGCTTAAAGGCAATCAAAATTACAAACTAGGCATTTACTCAGAACAAACAGGCATGAACAGGTTTTCCTCAAGGTTAAGCAATGGTCTGGCAACGGGCAGTCCCAAAAGGAGCGTTTAAGTACTCCACAAGCAATCAATTCAATGCGTCTCAGCCGGTGTCAAGGAGCGGGGCCAGCTGGGTTTCATGACGACCGTGCAGGGCATGACAGAACCCCCGCCTATCAAGGGACAGCTCCTGAGGTCCCAAAAGGTATCAAATACCTCACCCCCAAGAATGGGTCGACGCTCCCGATGAGGGCAACCCCACTCCCTCTTCCGAAAACGCAGGAACGGGGAGAGGCAGGGGCGGAAGGCGGACGAGTCGGAGTCGGGCTGGCCGTCGTCAGAGTCGGGCTGGCCGTCGTCGGAGTCGGGCTGGCCGTCGTCGTAGTCGGACTGGCAATCGGCTGAGTCGGACTAGCAATCGGCGGAGTCGGACTGGCAGTCGGCGGAGTCGGACTGTCAAGCAGGGGAGTCTGACTGGCAAGCAGGGGAGTCGGACTGGCAGGCAGGGGAGTCGGACTGGCAAGCAAGGGAGTCGGACTGGCAAGCAGGGGAGTCGGACTGGCAAGCAGGGGAGTCGGACTGGCAAGCAGGGGAGTCAGACAGGCAAGCAGGGGAGTCAGACCGATAGACAGGTATGAAAGGTCGTCCGACAGGCGCGGCGTTGAGGCCGACAGGCACGGCGTCGAGGCCGACAGCCGCCTTGGACAGCTCATTCAGATTACGCGACAGGAACTCAGCCCGCTGAGATAATTGCTCTATCCGGCGATGTATGCATTGAGCTTGCTCGACCTGCAACTAAAGGGCGGTGACTTTACTGGGCGTTAGCCAAGCGGCGTACTTCATTATTACCCAAAGTGGGTGGGGATCGTTCGCTGAGTTCACATGGCGTGGCCAGACCATTCTGTCAAGAAACGGGCCAGGAATCAGGAACTAGGAAGTGTGAGCTCAAATGCGTAGACGATCTGTCACTTGAATTTAGGAAAGAAAAGTTGTCCAACACAAACGGACCAAAGACAAAACAAAACAGGCTTAAAGGCAATCAAACTAGGCATTTACTCAGAACAAACAGGCATGGACAGGTTAAGCAATCATCTGGCAACGGGCATTCCCAAACGGAGCGTTTAAGTACTCCACAAGCAATCAATTCAACGCGTCTCAGCCGGTGTCGAGGGGGGCGGAGCCAGCTGTGTGCCATGACGACCGTGCAGGACATGATAGAAACAAAGACCAAAACCAGAAATGGAAATGCAAAAAACAAAGTAACAGACAAACAAGCAACTACTAAAAAATGCCCAAACAGGAAATCAGAAAAATAAAAATAAACAAACCTGGTATAGAAGTGGGATTGCTAGGAACAAAGTAACATACACAAAACAACTTACTTAATGCCCAAAGCAGAAACAGTAAACAAAAAAAAAAAAAACTAATCAGTGGTAAAAATGACATTGGAAATAAACTGAAACGACGACATGTGTTGTCCAAAATGGCATTTTAAAGGGTTAAGATGATTAAGCAATTCTGGTTTGTACTCGGGCAGCACGGCGGCTTAGTGGCTAGCGTGTATGCGGCACAGTTCTGAGGTCATGAGATCGAACCTCCTGTGTGGAGTTTGCATGTTCTCCCCGTGCTTGTGTGTGTTTCCTCCGGGTCCTCCGGTTTCCTACCACATTCTAAAAACATGCATCAGGTTCACCGGTCCAAATTGTCCCTAGGTGTGAATGACAAGCGAATTGTCTGTCCCTGTGTGCCCTGCGACTGGCTGGCGAACAATTCAGGGTGTCCCCTGCCCACTGCCCGAAGATGGCTGGGATGGGCTCCAGCACCCCTGCGACCCTACTGAGGATAAGCGGTTCAGATAATGGATGGATAATGGATGGTTTGTGCCCTCTGGTGGTAGTTGGGCTACCAGGTCCTACAGGTTTGGCCACTTATTAGTCAGCCACGTGCCATGTGAAAGTCATCCTTGTCTTGATTGTGAACTGGAGAGCACATTTAGTGTGTGTGCTCATGTATTACCCAGCAAGCTGTCAGAATTCATTTTTCCAAGAGGACATCCAGTGCAAAACAAGGGTCTGGTGAACCCTGCAGGGAATTCTAACTGGTGACCTCTCCCTCCCTGAAGCATTTCCTTAACTATTACGCTGAAACACTGCTGGCACTTCATGGAACGTTGCGGCACGTCCCATCTATACGATTCGATACACTAGCAGGAGGGGATGGGGGGCCATCAATCACATGCAACTGGACAAATTGGCTTGCGGGAGCTGCTGCAATGGACGCAGTGGGATTTGTGGAGGAGAGAGAGGGGCGCTAGGGAAGAAAACAGGACATTTGCACGAGAGCAATACCAGATTGCTTTTGAAAATGTTGTTGTGTGGAAGTACAAGGTTTTTTATTAATTCAAGCTGGAACCGGAGAAAAATACCAAGACTGCAGGGCACAGACAGCCTCCATTAATACTCGTGAAACTACTTCAGCACCGTGACAGTGGTCCTCACACTTTTCAGTGCAGTAATCCCACTTAAATTGGTAATTTAGATTGGCTAAAGAGGTTCCCCGCTTATTAGAATTTGACAGTACAAAAGATATTTGTAAAAATGTATATCTAAAAAAAAACGTTTATACAGTACTAATCTTTTAAAGAAATGCTTCAGCTTATAAAAAAGGTTTTGTTCTTTGGTTTCCGTGTATATTAAAGTATTTATTTTATAGTAAATGTAAAAATATGAAAGTTTATACGGCAAATATTTCACTGGTTCTTTTTGGAACGTAACACCCACGAAATACTAATTACTGTGTACGGGCTACTTTCAAAATTACTAAACCAATATGGTCTACCTACTACAAAAACTGTGAAGCATCGAATCATTTTGAAAAATAATCTTTTTTGATTACTCAAAACAACTAATACAAATGGAGATTCAAAGGTAAGTTATCGATTACAAAAAAAAAAAAAAAAACAGTGTACAGTAATCCCTCGCTATCACACTGCTTAATTTAACATTCTCGCTTCTTCATGGATTTTCATTATGCATTGTTTTCTGCATTCTGATTGGCCGAAAAGTCCCTAAGAGAGTAGGTTTTGTTAAAATAGTAATAATAATGATAAATGTTTACGGATATAGTATGGTTGGTTGGTTGGTTGGTTGGTTGGTTGGTTGGTTGGTTGGTTGGATCCCTTACCAGGAAGATCGTAGAGGCACCCTTTCCTCTGGCGTGTCTGGGCAAGTACAGCCTGGTGGGGCCCATCCCTCTCCCGGCAAACATATGTGTTAGTGTTAGGGTTATATCATATTGCCCTTGTAAAAAACATCATTGATACCACTTTTTCATGTTTGTATGTCTCTTTTAAAGAATCTAAAAAAAAAAAGTTTAATTTCATCAAGATCGCATGGCAATTTCACATGCATTTTCAATTCGTCGAGTAATAAGACACATGGCCTGACAGCAATACATTTATTACATACTGTATATTATCATAAGAGGACTGTTCCAGTTATACAGTAATAATATCATACAGTAAATGCTTGAAAAATGCTGGTACAAATCCAGTATAGATAAATACTACTACATAATTACTACTACAGCAATACCAAAAAATACAATTACAGACTTAAACATACTGAAAAAGTACTACTGTACTACAAAAATGAACAAACATATACTTATGTTAATACTACAAACATAGTACAGTGATACTACAAAAAACACTACTAAAGTAATAATACAGAAATATTACAAAAATACTGAAGAAATATTACAAGATTAAATATGAGGAGATATGGGTCTTTATGAAAATGAGAAGCAAATCATAGGTTACAGATTAAGTGGAGATACAAGACTGATACACATTCCTGCAACATTTTTTTTTTCCACGAAAATAGAACATTTTACTGTTTTTTTTTTCAACAAAAAATGGTGCACATTTTTGTATTTATAAAAATAGATGAGAGAAATGCCATTATTTGATTTTCTAAACATTCAAATAAGTCCTTGTTTGCAATATTGATTTTTAAAATTTTAACCAGCAACTCATTACATTCTACGCAAAGATCGCTCACGTGTGCACTCTGAGCCAAGGAGCCAAGAAATGTATAGTGTTTGTGGCTGCTGCAATTGAAAGAATATCTCGGAAGCCTCTGTAAGTCTAAATTGAAAATGTAATTTGTACGCTGTCACAAAGAGCTGCCTTATTTTATCTGAGGAGAAATGAATGAGTCCCCACACAGGAAGCCTGGAGACAAGATGTGAGATATTCACAACGATTTACAGTTGCCAGGATGCTAAAAATGGATGCTGGGAAGTTTCTTTCTAAGCAGTTGACAGGTCAAGAGGTGTTCGGTCATGAATTCAATTAAGTGCAAAGAGCGACGCTCAATTGGCCATGGCTCGGCCAGTCGCTATCGCTATCCGTCATGCTACTTCCCTTGAAAGTCTAAGTGCACGGGACAAGAAAAGGAGTCATCAGACTCTGAAGTAAAGTCGCCATATCGAGGATTAATCGGATGCCCTTAACTGCAAAATGATAATTGCATTTTTAGAGGACAATGATCATCAATCATCAACTGAAAGCTCTTTTATTGCAATAGTTTTTCTACTGGCCCATACACAATCCATGAAAACAAATAAAAAACTGGGCCAGGGATGGGCAACCTTTTGGAGTTGGGGGCCGCATTGGGTTAAAAAAAATAATTGCCAGGAGCCTCGGCTTAAAGACTAATGCAAGATGCAAGGTTACAATGAATTTAAAATCCCAAACTGGTCAATAAAATTAAAGATAAAATAAAAGAAAAATGGCAAACCGGGAAAGAAAAACTTTATGTGCGAAAAAAAAACTTAACTTGCAAATGTATTGAAATAAATTGTATCACTCTCTAAATCAGGGGTCGGGAACCTTTTTGACTCAAAGAGCCTTGGAAGCAAAAGTAAAAAAGGTAATTAAAAATAAATAACTAAATAAAACCAAGAGAGCCACACTCATTTTAAGACAAAGTGCAGCAAATTGCTAAACCAGCTGTCCAGTCAAAAGCTAATTCTTCTTTGATTATTTTATGAAATAACAGTAATGCCAGAGCCTGTGTCCCATATGATATAAATTACTTGACTTAAAATTGGTCTCCCAAGCGCAGTTACTTAAGAGTGTTTAGGCTCATTTTGACTTTTTTTTGTTAAAATCTCACGAAATATCGTAAACAAAGATACCAACGCATTTACTTTCAGTGCAGACGGCGCTAAGTGAGGATGACTACGTGCGCCTTGTGTTTATCTCCGCCCATTCCTACCGCTCACCCAATCATATTTCTCTGGGTGCTTTGCTAGAGCTTCTCTGTATTTCAAGTTTTTCGTGATAAAGTGTCTCAACAATGAACATAGGTTGTTTAATGTGCTTTTTTTGTGATTGGCATCCCAAACAGGGTCTGTTGGTTTTGTACTTTGACTGTAAACTGTAGTGGACATTGTGCCCTTTATATCCTCGTGTGAACCCTAATGGCAGTCAATATTTTCTTGGCTACAGACATGAGACAATTGGAACAGAAATTAACAACACATTGGTTATTGGACTATTTCTATTTTGTTTCTGTGCCATATGTACTCATTAAAATGACCATATATGGCCCGCGACACAAAGGTTTCTGACCCATGGTTTGAATACTAGTAGGTCAAGTGAGTCAAGGCTGCGCGCGTCCTGTCCTGTGTACAGCTCTGCCATAACCACCGCTAACCCAATCAAATGTGGTCGTGAAAATACAGTAAATACTGTGGCTTGCGAAACTACTTTGTGACCTTTTGCCACATTTCACACTTCAAACATGAAGATATAAATCTCTTATTTCTTGTGAAGTATCAACAATAAGTGGGACACAATCATGAAGTGGAACGCATTTTATTGGATATTTTAAACTTTTTTAACAAATAAAAAACTAAAAAGTGGGTGTGCAAAATTTTTCAGCCCCTTTACTTTAAGTGCAGCAAACTCAGTCCAAAGGTTCAGTGAGGATCGCTGAATGATTCAATGTTGATCTAAATGACTAACAATGATAAATTGTATCCACCTGTGTGTAATCAACTCTCTGTATAAATGCACCTGCACTGTGATAGTCCCAGAGGTCTGTTTAAAGCACAGTGAGCATCATGAGGAACGAGGAACACACCAGGCAGGTCCGAGATACTGTTGTGGATTTGGATACAAACAGATTTCCCAAGATTTAAACATCCCAAAGAGCACTGTGCAAGCAATAATATAGAAATGGAAGGATTATCAGTCCAGTGCGAATCTACCAAGATCAGGCCGTCCCCCTAAACTTTCAGCTCATACAAGGAGAAAACTGATTGGACATGCAGCCAAGAGGCCCATGATCACTCTGGATGAACTACAGAGGTCTACAGCTGAGATGGGAGAATCTGTCCATAGGACAACAATCAGTCTTAATGCCTGAAATCTATTATTGCACAAATCTGGCCTTTGTGGAAGAGTGGCATAAAGGAAGCTATTTCTTAAAGTTATCCATAAAAAATGTTGATTAAAGTTTGCCACAAGCCACCTGTGAGACACACCAAACATGTGGAAGAAGGTGCTTTGTTCAGATGAGACCAAAAGCGAACATTTTGGCAAAAATCGCAGCAAAAGGTGGCGCTACAAAGTATTAAGTCAATGGGGCTGAATAATTTTGCACATGCACTTTTTTGTATTTTTATTTTCTTTAAAAAAGTTCCAAATATCCAATAAAGTGTGTTCCACTTCATGATTGTGTCGCACTAATTGTTGATGCTTCACAAGAAATTACAATTTTATGTCTTTATGTTTGAAGTCTGAAATGTGACAAAAGGCCACAAAGTTCAACATGGCCAAATAACTTCGCAAGCCACTGTAAGTTTCCGGCTCTATCCTGACATTTATTTTACCAGAGGAAGAAAAAGTTCTTCTTTAAAATGCTTTTCTTATAATGTATGTATGAAAGGTAAGTATGTAACATATATTGTTGTGAGAAACAGTTCTAGCCAAATTTGACTAGCCTGACAGACATGTTAACATAGGAATTCATACTTGCCTGACTATTTTTGAACAGTGCCTGGCTTGGACGGAAAAACTGCTAACATCTCTAAGCTTTTTCGGTCCTTAGAAACAAGCCAAATCAGCAAAATATACGAGTGTGCTTTGAGCATAATTATAAAAAAATCCTTTTGTAACCTTCAAACAATGACTATTTATGTATTCTGGTTTGTAACTAATTATTAGGAAGTTAAAAGCAAATTCAAGATGCAATTAATACTGGTAACCTTTTACTTCCACCTGACATTTGCTCTGAGGCGACAATCCAATTTTGAAACCTTTACCTTGACTTTTTTCTTCAACATTTTTTTCCGGAGCATAACCTCACCTAGAATCTTGAATGGAGCTCGGAATACAAAATGGAACAGATAAATCTTTAACGCATTTCTCCATGAAACTGCCGGAGTTTTCAAATCTTTTTTATAATCTGTTTGTTTCTCAGTTGCTGTTATTGTTACTTTTTACCAGTCGTACGCACTCAATAAAATAAAAGCTTGTTGTGGAATATTGCTGCAAGGTGTGGGCGATACTGGAAATTTTGGTATTGATCCGATCAAAGTTGATACATGGTATCGATCGATCTCAATCTGGCACTGATACTTTATGCTCAGAAATATCATTATCAATGAACAATCAAACCCTTACCCCCTCAACATAACACAGCACAAAGATTTCAGATTCTATAATGTTTCATTTTTTATTAAAATAACTACATGTCAAACGTCAACAGTTTTCCAATAATATAAATATTTTGATTAGACCACACCAAAAGCCAAGACTGGTGAACCAAGAAAGCAGCAAGTTACTAAAATGCAAATATTTAAGTACAATGTCAATTAAAAGCTAAAATACCTCCAATTGCACAATATTTTGAAAATATGCTCAGTGATGCAGAAACAGTGTCAATTGTCTCTTATTGGCTGTTGCTATAGTGAAAACAGATATAAAGGTTTTTGTTTAGGAATAGGAACATGTGTGTGGCACGGCGGCTGAGTGGTTATCACCTCCGCGGCACGGTTCAAGTTCACGAGTTCAAACTAAGCATTCCTGTGAGGAGTTTGCATGTCCTCCCTATGCCTGCGTGGGTTTCCTCTGGGCAATACCACCATATTTTGAAGACATGTGTGACAGGTTAATTGGTGACTCCAAATTGTCCCTAGGTGTGAGTAAACTTGTGATTGTTTGTCTGTCCCTTTGTCCCCAGTGACTGGCAGGCAACCACTTTAGGGCAACCCTAGTGAGAATAAGCAGTGCAGAAAATGTGTGGATGGATGAACAGTAACATGTTTACATTTTTGGTGACAGCTTGTTGCTCTCTGGAGGGTGAGTGTTTTTCATGTGTTTAGGTAAATGTGTGCTGTTGCCACAATAGGAGATCACTTTACCGCACAAACAACACCTACCGTTGACCTTTTCTGTGGTTGAAAAAAATGTCCACATTACGCTGCTAGCTTCTTGTGGGAGATGTGTGCATATATTTGGCCCTCCCATCTACCTAAAGAAAGGGCAAAAAGTGTGCCTGTCAGTCACTAGATTTTTAGAGTGGCCAAGGGCATTGGGTGAGAGAATGAACAATACAAAGAAAAGGGGTGCTTTAAGGAAATTGGTGAATGTGCGAAGTATCATTCCACGAGCAATAGTATCAACTAATCCAAATTTGTGCTTAGTATCGGCTGTTTCAATATTGCTGCAAGAAAGTAAAGCCTGATGTTTGAGGTGTCTTAGTAAGCCTACCATTCTCAATTTGTGAATGCTATGATCATATATATGTTTTAGCATTACAAGATCAAAAATAAGACACACAGGTAGAACATTCTGCAATCACTTGAAATAATTTGCATGTTATCGGGAGCAACAAAACTTGCAAAAAGCCGACATCAGCATCCTTGGCTGTGCAATCTGAGTTAGACTTCGGCCCTGTTATTTCCCGCTTAGACATGCTTTGATGAGGTGTTTAACTCAAATCTGGCTCGCAAGCAGCTATTTGGATTGATTTCCACTCAATGAATGCAAGTGTGAGTGGTTGTCACTCAATAGGAAGCCGTGGCAGCTCATTGACTGACACCGGATCTACGATTTTCAGCACTTGGCCCTCAGTTAGCTGAGGTAGGCCAGAGAGTTCGAAAATCCCCTATACTTTTTATTGAGGTCAATAATTTCATGGAAGTGGGATGCATTGTAATGTCTTGTTCTGTAGTTAAGATCATTTTCATAGCAGCTGCACTCATAGCAAGGGTAACTAGGAAGTAGTAAAAGCAGCAGTGATCCAGCACAATGCAGGGGATTCTTGGTCCACAAAAACCAACGTTGTTCAAATGTTCCTATCCCAATGAAGCTGAATCATATTGCCAAATCATCAAAAAGCTCTTCAATTACATACCAATTCATATCAAAATCCAGTTTGTTAGTGTATTATACACATGAAAAAACAGCTGGACACTTGCCCACAAGGGCCAAGATTCCCTACTCCTACTATCTTTGCATAGTCAAACTTTGCGATTGATAAGAAGTCTAGAGTGATAGCTATTGCATTTGAATGTTTTTATTTTTAACGTAAGAATACATCTCCTTACATTTCTGATAATCATATAGACTAGTAGACTCTCAAATTAGGGAGAAAATACATCAAATCATTTTTAACTTGCAAGAAGAACAGGAGAGCACTGTACAAAAAAAACAAAAAGACACACATAATGCAAAATACTTAATCTACTTTAAAGGTACTCCCCTAAGCTCTCTTTCTTTGTTACAATCTCACAAGTTACAAAAAGCAGATTGCCCTAAAAGGTGTGGAAATTTTGAAACATTATTGGCCAAAAATGACAATGCTGTAACCAGTGCATAGTAGTAAAAATAATGAACAACAATGAGAAATGTTAAAAATGTCATACAACCCTGGCATCCAACGTATTCTCATTTGAAGGTCGTCGATATTAAAACAGAAACAACCAGAAATAACGTATTGGCTCCAATTTCAATCTTAACTTTACCGAATATTTAAATCATAAGAAAATGGATTATTGCATCAAACGCTGCTTTATTAATTCCTTACTTCAAATGTCGTCGCATATCTCCACCACAAGTGTCTTTTTAACTGCTTAGTGACAATTATTTTCAAGCAACTGTACAATTAAACATTTTAACATAAATAGTGCATTCACTGTATATCTAAAGCCTGGTATTTTTTTTTAATCATAACTGACTTTGCACTGAGTGTTGTAAACGGTTGCAGCCCAACAAATATTAAGCCACAATTTCAGTGGAAAGACAAACCTGCAAGAAAATGAAAGAAATAGAGTTTTTGCAATCTAAAACGTACACACATACAATACAGTTCAACTACAGCTTTTCACACTGCCTCTGGAGGTCAAAACTCACAAGTAGACAGTATTATTTTTTCATCAACACGTATTTACTGACAATTCAAGGCAGATGCAAGATTGAAATGGATATCTTTTTTTGTTTAATGCAAATATTGTCGAAGTGTCTGAAGACAATTTAAACGTCGCACCCACGATCGTCTATATCAGGGGTCGGGAACCTTTTTGACTCAAAGAGCCATAAAAGCAAAAAATATTAATTTTATTTTGGGAAAGAGCCACACCATATATTATGAGACAAATTTACTAAATTGCTAAACCCGCGCCCCAGACAAAAGCTTAGTCTTCAGCACATTTATTTTTGATGATTTGATAAAAATTATGAAAAGAGAATAATGCCAGAGCCCCTGTCCCAAATTCAACAAACAGACCACTTTAAACTTGTCTCTTTCTTGCAATTACTCAAAATCGGTTAAACTCCTTTTGACCCTTTTTTTCATACATATTGGTTTCAAAACCAGATGCAAGCATTTATTTTGTAAAAACGTCACAACATTCTGAGAATAGGGAGCCTTATGTGCTTACCTTTGGCGAGAGATGGGAGGGAATGCTTGTACTTTTTGCATAAGCTCCACCCATCCCTCCCACTCACCCAATCAAATGACTAACTCTCTTCCGGTGTTTTGGCGTATTTACAGTTCTGTGGATTCATCATAAAGTATCTGAACACTGAACACAGATTATATAGTGAACTTTTAAATAAAGGATTCTTTAGCGTTGTACAGCCAAAACGAGTTTTTTTTCCCCCCTTTTTTTGTGTGACACCTTGACTGTAAATTGTAGTGAAAAACGTGCCCTATATATATATACTGCGAAGTGTTTCCTTTGAATTTAGCTTTGGTTTGGCTTTACGTGTACCTGAATAGCATAGACATTCCCGGTTTTGAACAAGATGGAGAAATTTTGCATGCAATCAAATTGGTCTCTGAGCCATAGGTACTCATAGAAAGAGCCATATATGGCTCGCGAGCCATAGGTTCCCGACCCCTGGTCTATATCATTGATATAATTATCTTTCTTGTTATGAGTAGGACCACAATTGAATCGTTTGCTCATCATAAAAGTGTACAGTGCTTTAGAAGAGCTTGTCAATTTACAATAAGTTTGCAGATTCTTTCTTATACAATACATTGTTGAAATTCCATAGTACCACAAATGGAGGGAGCTGGAACACAGAGTCAAAGCTGAACCCAAAATAGGTGTTAGTTAACTCTCAAAAGCGTGGTACAAAGTAACAAAAAATACTGGAATATCCAAAACAAAGATTAACAAATGTATGGTATTCATTGGAATAAAAAAAAACCTGGTGAAACGGCAGAACTGTGTACATGAAATTGGGTATTTGTATATTGTATTATTTTTGCTTAATTATTGTATTGTTCTTAGCTCAGGGATGCTGCTAGAAATGTGAATTTCCCTGTGGGGATGGATAAAGTATCTATCTATCTATCTATCTATCTATCTATCTATCTATCTATCTATCTATCTATCTATCTATCTATCTATCTATCTATCTATCTATCTATCTATCTATCTATCTATCTATCTATCTATCTATCTATCTATCTATCTATCTATCTATCTATCTATCTATCTATCTATCTATCTATCTATCTATCTATCTATCTATCTATCTATCTATCTATCTATCTATCTATCTATCTTTAATAACTTTGGTGCATTAATAGCCCCTATCATTACAGATATTGTGGCTCTGCTTGCACTTATACAAAATCTTACCCCCTTATTCCACAAACCTACTTCAATGACTCTCCCGACTCCTGAAATTCTGGAACACAGCCCCGTGCTCCTTGAAAATGCAAAAGATATCCTTTTTTAAGACCTGTTGTTAATGTACAATGATCATTTTAGTGATATTTTCTTTTCTCCTGCTTCCACCAGCCCCTTACTCATCTCCTTTCTCTGCGTTTTCATAACCTATTATTAAATGCTCTACTGACTCTTCCTTCTGACATGCTTCACACTATCCAATATTATGTTTTCCTATCCATTTTAACATTTTGTTTCAGGTATTGTGTCATCAAACATTGCTGTGATAACATTTTTTTAAATTCTAGCCAGGTATCTTTCTCTGTTCTCTCTGTCGCCACATGCTTGGCCATTTCTAAATATTTGTTTTCCCTTTATTACACGATAACTTTCTGCCATACAACGATTGTTGCGCACATTCCTGAAAAACAGTATTAAGTTACAGGCAAGTTACATTAAACCCTATCCCATATTTGCATATTACCCTATTTTCATTACTGTGTGTATTTTCCGTAGCACTATTTAAATACTCTACATCAACACGTTATATTGGGTATTTTTGTATTCTATATCTTTTATCTTATATCTTTTATCTTTTATTTTATCATTTTATTTTTCAAAACAAGAATACTGCTGGAAGTGTGAATTTCCCTACGGGAATGAATAAAGTATTTATCTATCTAGCTTTCCATCTATCTAGAGTTGTCATAATTGCCCTATTTGGAACACCTGTGGCAGCTTGATTGGCTCCAACAGCCCAGACAAGCTGATTGGTGGCCACACCCTTCTTAAACCCCCGACTTCAGTTTAAACTTTGTCAGATTGTTGCGAGCTGTTGTGTTTCACTCAGTGAGCGTTCCCGTCCGACTCCGTCCCTGTTAAAACCTGTTTCCTGCCTGATTCCCGTTTTTCGACCCGTTTCCAAACCTGACTACGCCTGTTTTGCCTGCCGCCTGCCTACGACCACTATTATGAACTTTACATCGCCTCTGATCTCAGGCCCTGGTCAAACAACTTGCCATTCCCGCCTGTCTTCTTCCGAAACGAAAGTGTCACGCCCGCCTTGCTCGCTCCTGCTCTCCGCCAGTCTTCGGATCAAGCAAGCCTTACTCTTACTCTCTTTCAATAAAATCTGAGAAACACATGCAATTGAGTCCTGTGTCCGTTCTGGTCTGTGACAGAGCGATCTGACCGAAAATATGGACTCAGCACGCGATTCTCCGAGTGGAGACCCAAGTAACGCAGAGCCTCCTTCCGCCTTGCAGCGTTTACAATGGGCTGAAGGCGCAGTTCAACAAAACACAAGTACCGTCACCGCCCTGCTGTAACAAGTCCGAACACAACAACTGCTACATCAGCAACAACATCTCCTGCTTCAACAGCAACATCAAGTAGCGAGACTAACAGAACACATGTCAAAACAACTGACGTCATCAGCTCCGCCTTCCGACATTCCGTCCCCGAGCACCCAATCGACGACGCTGGTAATGCCGCTTCCGACCTCGCACGTCAGCGGATCGGCAGCACCGCGAGTGGGCGCACCTGAAAAGTTTAGTGGACACCCGGCTCAAGTTCGAGCATTTCTGGTGAACTGTCGTCTAATTTTCAACTTACAACCTGGTAACTCCGCGTCCGAAGCGGCAAAAGTGGCGTTCACCATCAATCATCTGACCGGAAGAGCTAGACTCTGGAGAACCGTTGAGTTCGAGCGTGGTTCAGTGGCATACTCTCCATTCGATCTCTTGGCCCAGGAGATCGTAAAAGTGTTTGACGCTGGATCTTCAGCGGCCGATGCATCCAATTCCCTCCTGGACATCCGCCAGGGTAAATGAACAGTCACCGACTACTCCATAGATTTTCGAACCCTGGCCAGCCAGAGTCACTGGAACGCCGAGGCGCTGGTCGACGCTTACCTCCACAGTCTGGCTGATTATTTGAAAGATGAGTTGATGTCTCACGCCCCACCGACTACCCTCAACGAAGCTATCGCTCTGATGGCTCGGATCGACCGGCGAGTCCAGGCACGAAGACAGGAGCGGGACCAGCCGAGACGATTGATCACCAACTCGCCCAAAGAGCCCAGTGGTTTCACAACTGCACAACCCATGAATCTGATTCCTCACGAAGCCATGGAGGTGGATCGCATGTCGATATCTGCGGAGGAACGCCGGCGAAGGATTTCAGAGGGGCTTTGCCTATACTGTGGCGGCAAAGGACATCAAATTTCATCTTGTCCGTTAATAGGAAGAGCTCGTCAGACGACGGAGGGATCCAATTGAGCTCAGCCATCATACCAACCTACTGAACCCCAAGAACTGTCCTCGAGGCTCGGCTCGTGATTTCCGGTATTCCCCAGTCCCTACCTGCGTTGGTCGATTCCAGCTCTTCATTGTATGGCCTTGAGGGAGCCCCTCTCTTGGGCCCGACAGCTGGTGTGGGTGGAGTATGCCCATAACTCTCTGATCAGCTCGTCCACTGGCATGTCCCCCTTCCAGTGCGTATATGGCTACCAGCCACCTCTGTTCCCCAGCCAGGAGGGTAAGGTCTCCTGTCCCTCGGCGTTTGCCAACGCCTGACGCCCGGGCACGCGCCAATCTTCTACAGGGAGTCAACACCTACTCTAATGGGGCCAAAAGTAGGAGGGTTCAGGCTCTGGTGTACCAGGTGGGCCAACAAGCATGGTTGTCTTCCAGGGACCTTCCGCTGCAGGTGGAATCTAAGAAACTGGCACCTTGATTCCTGGGTCCCTTCCTGGTGGAGAAGGTCATCAGTCCTACTGCGGTCAGACTTCGCCTGCCTGGTACCATGAGGGTCCATTCTACTTTCCACCTGTCCAGGATCAAGCCTGTCCGCCAGAGCCCGCTGGTTCCTGAGACTATACGGTACTTCGCCTTCTCCGATCCCGTCGAAGGGGAAGGGGCTTCCAATATATGCTGGACTGGGAGGGATAGGGTCCGGAGGAGCACACGTGGATCCCCGCTCGACAAATCCTGGACCGGTCCCTCATCACGGAGTTCCATCGTCAGTATCCGGACCAGCCTGCTCCTCGCCGAGGTCGTCCTAGGGGTTCCCGTTCGTCGTCTCTGTCCCCGCCTGGTCCCTCTTCTGCCTCGCCTCCTGATGATGACGATGGGGCTTCAGTCCGTTCCGAGGAGTTCCGATGCTTTGATACCTGCCTGTTGAATTACTTTTGACCTGCTGGATTACCTGCCTGTTGGATTATCTGCCTGTTGGATTATTTTTTTTTGTCTGTGGGGTTATTTTTTTTGTTCCTGTCTGTTGGATTACTTTTCCTTTTTTTTCCTTGATACTACTGGAGCCGTCCCTTGAGGGGGGGGTTCTGTCATAATTGCCCTATTTGGAACACCTGTGGCAGCTTGATTGGCTCCAACAGCCCGGACAAGCTGATTGCTGGCCACACCCTTCTTAAACCCCTGACTTCAGTTCAAACTTTGTCAGATCGTTGCGAGCTGTTGTTTTTCACTCAGTGAGCGTTCCCGTCCGACTTCGTCCCTGTTAAAACCTGTTTCCTGCCTGATTTCCGTTTTTCGACCCGTTTCCGAACGTGACTACGCCTGTTTTGCCTGCCGCCTGCCTACGACCACTATTACGAACTTTACATCGCCTCTGATCTCAGGCCCTGGTCAAAAAACTTGCCATTCCCGCCTGTCTTCTTCCGACACGAAAGTGTCACTCCCGCCTTGCTCGTTCCCGCTCTCCGCCAGTCTTCAGATCAAGCAATCAAGCAAGCCTTACTCTCACTCTCTTTCAATAAAATCTGAGAAACGCATGCAATTGAGTCCTGTGTCCGTTCTGGTCTGTGACAAGAGTGATTCATTTTAATAATTCGGTAACCCCCCAGCTTACCATATTTATTAGAATATAACGTGCGATTGTGTATAACGCGCCCCCCTAATTTTTTGATTGAAAAACAGTATATATATTTTTTTCTTTCTCAGCTAAAAAGAAGGATTGTAAGTGACAAATATTGAATAGGTACATCATTGAATTCCTTCATTGATTATTAAAGAATATGAACACAAACCTACAATACAATTTATAATGTATTTTTTTAAATATCTTAAGTCGGATGCATAATCAGCTACACCCAAAAAAGATTTCGCTCTCATCTTACCTTTTTGCGTTTATTCATATTTTTCTTCATTCTCTAACATTTGGCTCTGGTATTTTGACAAAAAAATGTGTGATAATGTGTTAAAATAAATACTTAAATAAACTCTATGTTGGCAGAATTACTAAAATAAGAACAAGCATTAAGGTAAATAACATTCCCAAGCAGGAGGGCACTGTCGGGTAGCCCATCCGGGCCAGGACCTCGGCAGCACTGACTCCTCCCGTGTGTGAAGCTAACTTTATTCACACAGGAAATAGTAAAATACACCAGAAATGCAACTTGAAAATAAAAAAGTACAAGACTGATTAACGTACAAGAGATGCAATTAGACTGATTATTGAAACGTTACTTCATGTGTGTGTGTGTGTGTGTGTGTGTGTGTGTGTGTGAAAGATTGTTTTTATATCTAGGAATATAAAAATAAGTTATATTCACACAGTGAATTCTGAGAAATATTACAACCAAAACGACCAACCTATCATAATGAGATCAAATTGAATGCCTTTTTATATGTCATACATATCACTGGTGGGAAAGTAGTTAAAATCGACATTCTCACTACCATGACTCGGGTTTTATCTAGTGTTTTGCGATTGTGGTCAGAAATATTTTTTGACTGATCAATCATTCCACAAATAAGGTAAAACACTACTGCATAACTATGTGTATATTGCACACTCAAACTTTTAGTTTTTTTTTTGTCAAATAAAATATGTGATTTACATGAATAAATACAGTACTGGCACCCAAAAGTAGCATGCCGACCCTTCTTTACAATAGCCACACAATGAAAGAAATAAAGAAAATCTGTACACCAATTTGCGGAAGCAGTGAAGCATCTATTTTTCTTGACTTGTGCAAGAAATATAAAGGCTTGACAGATTGCTTTAGAACTTGAAAACAAAATTTAACATACACACTACATTTTCATTTTGTCTATGGGCCTCAAATACTGTAAGATCTCTTTCTCCATTTCTAAGTACTACCCATGATATTTCCTTTTCTCCAGGCATGGCATATTGCAAATATAATTATACAGATGAAAAGACCAAAGTTCAGAAATTTTATTGTAAATTTTGTACTCACGTTTGCCCTATTTTTTTCCTGTTGGTTTGTTGTTCCTGTATAAGCCACGCCCCCCTCCCCTTACGTTCCTTACTATTCACTACTGGTCACACACAACCATCAATGCGCATTTAAGCTGACCAACTGCTTTCACTATTTTATTTTATGGGTTTGAATTTGGCTTGAATACAGTGGGATTAAATACAGTAGGAAAAATATGTCCATGTGGCATCCTTGTACTTTGTGCTTGAGACAGGGCTGCCATAACTGTATTTAGTATTATCTTATAGGTAATTAAAAACACCCTTCAACTTCTGTTGTTGGTGGATCAATGTTGTATGTAGAAACCAGAGGTGGGGAGGAACATTTACTCCGTCACATTTACTTGAGTAAGTTTTGGGAAATTGTGTACTTCTAGGAGTATTATTAAATCCCTATACTTTTACTTTTTTTGAGTAAATTTGTGAAGGAAAATCAGTACTTTGACTCTGCTACATTAGGCAACATTGAAGACGTTACTTCTTCTCTTAATAAATCCCCTCCACTTAAGTACGCGTCTGTCTGTCTCCGCTAAGGCACATTTATTTTGACGCAGAACTCCGCCAAGCTCTACCATGATTGACCAATCAAACGTAGCAGCCTCGTCACGTGAAATGAAATGATCTGCATTTATATAGCGCTTTTCAAGTCAATGACTTCCCAAAGCGCTTTACAATGTGCTTCACATTTCCCAATAGCGGCCTTGCAGCCATGTAAGGCGCTAACCTGCTTATTGGGGGTATTAGGGGTTCAGTGTCTTACCCAAGGACACTTCGACATGCAACACGGCGAGACGGGATTTGAACTCGGATCCCTTGATCCCAAGACGATTGCTTTACCTCCTGAGCTACTGCCGTGACCATATTCAACTTAAGCGGGGTAAAAGTTTGTTACGGATGAAACATTGAAAATGTCGCTTAACAATTCCGACTATGAAACGACAAAAGAGGAGGAGCACCCCTGGCCTCACATCAACAGCATTTTTCCCTTAAAAAGGGTGCAAAACACCAGCTACCATATGCTAGTGTGACACTTTGACTGTAAACCGTGGTTGAAATTGTGCCCTGTATATACTGGACTGAACCTTTTCACAATCAATGTTGTCTCTGCTTTGCATGTAAGAAAATCAGATCAGCATAGAATAATAAAATTGTATGAACTTTTTATTATCTACGGCTCGTGAACCATAGGTTGGCGACCCCTGATCTATACCAACAGTACGGTAATCAGTTTTATATTTTATCCCTGCACATACTTTTTAAAGTGCAGGACCGATGCTGAGCTTAAAGATCCCATTTACAAAGCAGCTGGCTTGTAAATGGCCTGTTTGTCGTAGAGATTATGTCAAAGTACCTGAGCAGAAGCTTCGGTGCCCTCAAGTTACCTCAGCAGGTTTTCTCACATCACATTATTTAGCACGCAAGGCAAACGGAGCCAGTTAGCACCCAGATAACAAAACACTCCAAGTCCCGCAAACAATTCATCCGACACTGACCTGATTATTCTGGCAATCTGAAGTATGATTTAGGGAGCGAGACAGGTGAGAACTCCGCTGGCTCAATTTACGCTCTTTGTAGGCTCCAAACTGAGTGACGCGACCACTTTTGGGTGCTTATCCGACTGTCCCTGAGCTAATAATAACAGATGGGTTTGCATGCTGTGCCCTAAGGTTTTGGTAGAGACATTTTTTTTCCTCTTTTAGTGATGCACTGTTGTGTTTGCGCTGAACTGAAAGGAAGCCCTCTGAATGCATAATGCATACCATGAATGAATGCCCATCGTAAGACTGCATCCAGAGTCATAAACCCGTATGGTCATAAACAAACACCACATCATTTATTTGAAATGCTACATTTTCCTTGTCCTGGGCTGACTGTGTCTATTTTTGCCCCATAAATGTCACTGCACATTGCATTTTTACTCTTGAGGGCTCTTTTTCTTGTAAAAACGGAGCCGCACCCTTTACAGATACTATGTTATACTGAAAACCTGTTACAGGCAAATGTGTTTTCTTGGTATTTAGAAAATAATTAAAACATAACGAAAAGATAATTCATATTTTACTTATATGCCTGCCAATTTTAGACCCCCATTTAATAGGATGATAATGGTGAGATTGTAGTACTGCAATATTATATTTCTACAATATTTAACCATCTGATAAAAAGTTTTGATTCCATTTATTGGGTTTTAGTACCCTCTAACTGCTATTTTTGGTCCGGTTTAATTTAATGTAAGACTGTTAGGGCCACATACAGTTCCGTCTAAAGAAAGGTTTTTATTCCAACTGTAGTGTTTTAGTCATCCACTGGCTATTTTTTTTTTTTTGTGAAGGCCTGTTTTAGCCACTGTAATAGTTTAGCTTAAAGAGGACCCCATTAGTGCTTCAGACAAATATAGCATTGTAAACTATTGTGCAGAGTACCAGACTATGGCATGTAATCTAATGTGAACTAGCCTACTTTTTGTCACTGCTGTTATGTTCGAAAACACAATCCCTTTTTTCCAATAATTGTTTTTGCAGTCATGTACAGTCATGTGCCTTTTTTTAAACAAGCAACCCACTATGATGTAATGATTCTGAAATGTACTACTACCAATAATAATAATATTATGTATTCTATCATAATGCTTGGATACAATTAAATATCTACCTTTTCCAGAATCTCTCACAAATATGTAAACAATTAAATAGACATTTTGATGAGGATGCAGTCAGGTATCAGACTGCTACATCTACTTTTTACCTCTGCTGGTTTTCTGACTACTTGACTCAGCTAGTAAATATAAATACCTGGGAATGGCCAAAGTCATATGAAAATTTACACTGCACAACATTTACAAATTCAAAACAAAAGATACAATACACTGAGTTTCTGAATACGAAATAAATAAATATGGACCTGGGATATACTTTGATGTTTTGTACCATCCAGGCAACAAAATGTATTTTATTTTGATTTGACTTCATTAATCAATGTATCATTGGATTGGCACATTCCAGACCTAACCAAATTTGTTACCAGTCAGTTGCAAAGCACATAAAAGCAAACCAGAACCCCAATTAACACCCCTAGTAGTATTGTAATTCCCCATTTTATGTCGTATGGTATGATTGAACGTGGGATAAAGGTTTAGAGCAGGGGTCTCCTACAAGATATACACAGGCACCAGGGTGCCCCCTAAGGACAGCTGAGGTGTATGCGGACACCTCACCTGAGAAAAAAGCAGGGTCATTGTGATTATCTGGTAAATAGATTTTTTTAATATTGACTAAGTCTATTTAAACCTACTTCCGATAATAAACCTGGTAATAAACTAGTAACAACACAATGAGTTGTTATTTTAAAAACATGTCAAACTGGGTTCGCATTGCGCTAATTAGTGAGAAAAAGCAGCTCTCTGGCTAATATAACTCGGAGATCTCTAGTTTAGAGCAACATTCAGACAATATGCAATGCAAGGTGCATTAAAGGGAAAGCATCTCCATTTTTTTCTCTTTACTGTAGTATGTTCTATGCTTCCTGATAAGTTTATAGTTTAGTAGACGCTCAAAATAAGAAAAGAAGACATCAATGAATTTTAAACTTGCTAGGACAACGGAAAATACTGTACAGAAAACTCTCACAATGCCAAATTCCAAATCTTATATAAAAGCCCTCCCCTGAGCAGATCTACCCTAAGTGTGGGTTCGAAGAATAGGAAAATGATTGGCCGATGGTGAAAATTATGTATATATATATATATATATATATATATATATATATATATATATATATGTAACCGCGGTGTACGTGTCCCACCAAAGATCCACATTCACGCTGGACTGGATGATGAGGTTTTTATTATTACAGTTTCTGCAAATGGATGAGTCACAACATTAGCTTTTTCTGCTGGGTTTGATCTCTTTGATCTCTTTGTAGTACTCTGGTAAAACTGACAACAAAGCATATCAAAGAGCTTTCTTTTCACTTTACAGAAAATACATTTTAGAATATCACAATACATTTTTACATCTTTACATTTTAACAAGATACTTTTAACAAGAGATCGTATAGTGGATTTTTAACGTTTACAATAAATTCAACATGTTTTTCTTTAGTCTGAATTTTAACCAACATCATCCTTTTTTAATGTATATGAAAAAATAGGAATAAAAACAATAATGAGTATAAAAATGGGTACAATTTACCTGCAAATGGATGAGTCACAACATTAGCTTTTTCTGCTGGGTTTGATCTCTTTGATCTCTACAAGGGGAATTAATATTTAGTAAAACAGAAACAAAACGAAAATAAATCAAAACAGCTTGACAATATCAATCACATTACTATGCATGGTGAGAGATTTGTCAGCTGGGGTTATAATGTTTAAAATTAACTTATTTTGTGGAGCACCAAAAGATATGTCTTACCTTTGTAGTACTCTGGTAAAACTGACAACAAACCCCGCCTCCTGGTCACATGTTAGAAGCCAAAACCAAACCCCACCCCATACCAGCAGATGGCACTGTTGGACTCAGCATTGCAGGACATTTACCAAAAACTATACACATATTTTAGCAGGAATTTCAATAAAATAAAAGTTATTATTACACCCGTTACATACACCCCCCTGAAATTCTGCTAAATATGGGAGTGCTACACTAAACAGAAAAAAAATCACAGCCAAAACGGCAAATACTGATGAAAAAGACACGAAAACTGGTACAGTATTACAAGGAACAAACTGAAGTGCATGTCAGTTCTAAAACTCTCCCAAAAAAGGAGTGTGAAAAGAAAGGAGGCGATCAAACTCCTATCTAAGCACAGACTCAAAGATGCCTGTTACATCTCTGAAATATCAAACATTGTTCCTGTAGTTGTAAGTGCTCACATAGGCACAATTCTTGTTTTGTAGCTCTTCTCAGCGTGGTATTCATTCAGCACCTCTAGTACCTCACATGCTGACCACTTTTCGATGGTTTTTGATCTGTAAGTGAGTGCCAGTTCCTTGCATGGGCAGTTCCCAATAAACATGCGAGTAACCTCTATTTCAGGGTTGTCAAATGTTTTGCCCTGCTCACTCAAGCACTCAGAGGCAAGGTCAGCTGCTCTGTTTAGTCTCAGCCAGTAGTCATAGGGGTCTTCCTGGTCTTTGGGCAAAGTTGAATAAAAGTCAGCTAAAGGGACAGCAGAGTACTTGGTACAGCTAAAGTATTTCCTGAGAAGACTATAAATCATGCCAGGGCGGGTATAGACGTCTATATTACTGTTTCTAACGCCAAACCTAACTACATCTTTAGCTTTTCCTCTCAAATGTATAAGGATTTCATCTGCTTGCTCTTCAAGTCTCACATTACTCCTTTTAATAAATGTCCTCATTAGATCTTCCCACTCATGTATTGTTATTGAGTCTGAGCCATCCCCAATAAATGATGGCGGTTCCTTAACCTTTCTCTGCGTAACCACCTGACTCAATCTGTTTGCTACATCTTGTGTGGCAGCAGCGTTAGGAGCTACTATATTATGTGACTGAATATTTGAGAATATGCTATCAGCCAATTTATGTCCTATCTCCTGAATAATATTTTTCATCTGATCAGCTACACCCTCAGAAATGTCACTCGTGCTCTGATTAAACATGTTTCGAATATGTAAATGAGTCAAAATCACAAAATAAATCAGTAGCCTGAGTAACACGTCACTGTATAGCAATTTTAAATACTGTGAGCTGATGATTTCATGAAACGATGTGGCAGGTAGGACAGTCCTCGGTTCGGAGAGTTTGAATGAAGTCACGGGTCACGGCACCAATGTAACCGCGGTGTACGTGTCCCACCAAAGATCCACATTCACGCTGGACTGGATGATGAGGTTTTTATTATTACAGTTTCTGCAAATGGATGAGTCACAACATTAGCTTTTTCTGCTGGGTTTGATCTCTTTGATCTCTTTGTAGTACTCTGGTAAAACTGACAACAAAGCATATCAAAGAGCTTTCTTTTCACTTTACAGAAAATACATTTTAGAATATCACAATACATTTTTACATCTTTACATTTTAACAAGATACTTTTAACAAGAGATCGTATAGTGGATTTTTAACGTTTACAATAAATTCAACATGTTTTTCTTTAGTCTGAATTTTAACCAACATCATCCTTTTTTAATGTATATGAAAAAATAGGAATAAAAACAATAATGAGTATAAAAATGGGTACAATTTACCTGCAAATGGATGAGTCACAACATTAGCTTTTTCTGCTGGGTTTGATCTCTTTGATCTCTACAAGGGGAATTAATATTTAGTAAAACAGAAACAAAACGAAAATAAATCAAAACAGCTTGACAATATCAATCACATTACTATGCATGGTGAGAGATTTGTCAGCTGGGGTTATAATGTTTAAAATTAACTTATTTTGTGGAGCACCAAAAGATATGTCTTACCTTTGTAGTACTCTGGTAAAACTGACAACAAACCCCGCCTCCTGGTCACATGTTAGAAGCCAAAACCAAACCCCACCCCATACCAGCAGATGGCACTGTTGGACTCAGCATTGCAGGACATTTACCAAAAACTATACGCATATTTTAGCAGGAATTTCAATAAAATAAAAGTTATTATTACACCCGTTACATATATATATATATATATATATATGTGTGTGTGTGTGTGTGTGTGTGTGTGTGTGTGTGTGTGTGTGTGTGTGTGTGTGTGTGTGTGTGTGTGTGTGTGTGTGTGTGTGTGTGTGTGTGTGTGTGTGTGTGTGTGTGTGTGTGTGCTAATGACCCTGCCTAAAGGAAAATCTCACCCAAAACTGGTTTAGCATCTCAATGTGGGTGATGTTCTAATGTTTCACAATCATTGTAGTTGACCTGGTAAACAGTTTACACATTAAAAAGCATTCTGGAATACACTGGAGACAGAAAAAAGAAAACATTTAGCGAGTCATCAGCACCGATCAAAAAAATCATTGGTGGCTCTATGCCCAGTCTGGAAGACATTGCCACCCTGCAGTACTGCAGCAGAGCTAACAGCCTTATAAAGAACTCTCACCCTGGCAACCACAATTTTGACTTGCTGACCCCTGGTAAGCACTACAAGTCCCTTAAAACAAGGACTACCAGGCTCAGTGACAATTTCTTTCCCAGCGCCATCTCCACCCTAAACAAGCAAACAAGGCTGAGGAGAAAATACAGCTTCCCTATGTAAAGAAAATATGGGTTTTCATATCTTACTTATCTACTTTCTGGAATTTTGTTGCTGCTCTTTTTCATTGTACTGTTCTTGCAATCCACTTACAATTAAAGCCAGTCTTTGAGCACTCGTTTGTAAATATGTTCACCTATTTATCATTCTTTTTATTTTTTAGGGGCTTTTAAAGTCTTTCTTGCATATTTACTTTGGAATCCCATGTCTAACCTCATTGTAAAGAATGTTCATTATGTTGTTTTCAACAACAATGAAGACAATTCTAATTCAAATTCTGATTCTAATATTTACTAACAAGGTTTTTTGAAAGCCTGCAGGGCAGCTCTAGCACCACTTTGTGTCTACATATGCATATCTTTTGATGGGTGGATTAATGGAGCAAAAGATGTATGGAAGAATGGATACAATCTTCTTATCTTCTGCAGGTCGAAAAAGCAGTCTAGCTGAACCCCATACGAGAATGTATTATGCTACTGAGGCGTACAAAAACTTATTTTTGCAAAACAAAAAAGCAACCTTGTGCAGAGTGAGCAGGGAGTGAGAGAGAGGGATGATGGGGTGCCGCTTTTGGCTGACGGCTAGAAGAAAAGGCACCTCCTCTTACTGGGAAGGCGAAGACAGAGGTGAGAGTCGTAAAGGAGATCAGAACTGAAAAGTAAGAACATGCTGTTCTACAACTGTCTAGAATTTCAACTAAAGACCTACAAAGAGGCAGGGGAAATACAACTATTGAAACGCATGAAAAAACATTCTTGTTCTGTTGTGAAATTGGATTTTGAGTTTATTTTCTTTTGAAACAAGGTTGCTTTGTCAAATATACGCAGGTCACTGAGCTGTAAATTTCGGAACCCAATAACAACCCTTTAAAGTGTATATTGCCAGACCTGTTTTGTATTTCTTGGGAGATAATGCATTGTCATGGAAACTGTATTTGGTGAGCTGCCATCAACACTTCACGCAATTCCAATATACTGAAGTTATTGTTAAGGTTTCATTTTCTTTTGCAAACGTATGGCAACGAGTTTTAATTACACAACGTCGAATTTTATCAGTCATTTAGGACAACATTGATAATTCAAAGAACTTTTGAAGTTAGTTTGCTCTACTATGTTCTCAAAGAAGTTTGGAGATATCTTCAGGCCTGCTAGCTATAAAATAATTCTGGCTAGTATGCGCAGCCCTTAGCTTTTGTTAAAAAAAAACTCACTGTTAGCCATTGTGGACATAAACACAGTGTGAAAGCCGAAAGGGATGCAGCGAACAGAAAAAAACATTCAGAGAGCAGAGGTGCTAAAGGTATCTTAAAACAAGGACTAACAGACTCAGAGACAGTTTCTTCCCCAGGGCCATCACAAGCAAGCGTGCCAAACTCTAAAAATGTTTATCTTGCTTATGTATAGAAAAATTGCGTATTCATATCTTATTTATCGATTTATTTGAGAATATCTTTCGCTGCTTATATTTAATTGCGCTACTTTTCATTGTACTGTTTGTCATTATGCACTACTTTCTATTGGACTAGTGTTTTAACTTAGGCCAGTGTCCAAGCAATCCCTTGTCAATAGCTTTGCCCATTTACACCGACATTCTTTCATCTTATTTTTCTCTCTTAAACCTTTATTACATGTGTATCATTCTGTAGTGTCCAACCTTGTTGCAAGTACCGGTAATAGTCACTAATTATAATGTCAGTAAAGACATTTCCATTCAATTTAAAAACATCTGTCTTGATTTGCTACCCATAGAAATCCCTCTTCATATCACATCTGTGAAAAAGGGTGTTTTGTCCACAACGGCCCAAAAGTATGTTTGTCGGTGTCTGTAAGTTAACTTTAATGGGTGCCAACAATCTTGATAAGTAAAAACTTAAAAACAACATTCCACCCCCATCGGCATAATTAAAAAAAAAAAAATGCCATATGCATTCTATGTTGCTTACCACAGAACACTAAAAGTGCTTGTTTACTTTCCAATTTTGTGGCGAATGTGTGGGATGTCATGCACTGCGTGAAGGTGATGTCTGATCCACTGTTGAATAGATACTTCAAAGCTCTCCTCTTTCATCTATAATCACTTTGACAACAAAAACTATACGAATAGGGAATATTATGCTTATTACTGTCACTGCTCTATGTCATGTTTTTATGCCTTGAAGATGGCATTTTTATATCTTTGTAAGTATACATACAGTGGAAACTGACTAAAAAACTATACCAGGAGTCAGCAACATTTTCGGTGTGGAGTGCCACTTTCAAATTTCCTTTTAAATCAGTGTGCCACACCAAGATCAATGACCTGCACAACATTTTTTTTAATATACGACAGAGCTGTAATTTGGGGCGGCACGGCAGCGCAGTGGTTAGAGCGTCTGCGGCACAGTTCTTAGGTCATGAGATCGAACCTTTCTGTGTGGAGTTTGCATGATCTCCCTGTGCTTGTGTGGGTTTCCTCCCACATTTTCAAAAAAAAGCATGTATGTCAGGTTAATTGGCCAGTCCAAATTGTCCTTAGGTGGTAATGAGTGAGTGAGTTGTCTGTCTACGTGTGCTTTGTGACTGGCTGGCAACCAGTTCAGGTTGTCCCCTGCTCACGGCCCAAATATAGATGGGATGGGCTCCAGCACCCCCGTGACCCTACTGAGGATAAGCGGTGCAGATGATAAATGAATGAATGAATGAGAGCTGTAATTTTACACCAGTCCGAATACACAACATGTATATACATTGCATCGTATAACTGACCAATTCATCTTCCACTATCCTTGTTCATCAATGAACAAAAAATAAATGTGAGCAACATGTGGAAAGGCCTGTAGATATCCATGACTTCAACTTTTTACCACAAGAATCAACCAGAATCAACCATTCTTCACCAACAATGAACTACAGTCAAAAACAAGTGATATGGACAGCTACCACACCATTCAATGAATTCTTATTGCAGAAAATATCAAAACTTGAAATAACAGCAGCAAGGCAGAAGGCTACTTGAAAATATGTGCAACAGAAATAACAGCTGATTTGGTCGCAGATATAAATGGTTTTCTGTGCTTTGCTATGCTGTGAGCAATGTGATAACTTGGTTCAGTGGTGGTGGTTTTAGTAGTGACAAAGGTTTTTAGGGTCTGTGTTTGTTGGCCGTACCTGGACACAGCGCGTTTTAATGTCTCCACCTTGTCAGACTCATCATTAAGATTCATGTTCATGTTTCGTCTCATAATGACGATTAACACTTGCTGTGCAAGGTACAACGTTCTCGAGGAATAATGCACAAACAGCACGGTCATTTTTTTGCGCAAAGCCCCAGTCATCTGTCCACGTTGGCTCAAAAAAACGAGATTTTTTTCGCTGGAGGAGCCGTTATGATTCATTAATTTATCACGCACCGATGTATCTGTGGATGGGTTAAAACAGGGATTTATCCTCCTCTGCGAGGCGCGGCGCAGACACACGCTCACACACGAAGCAGAGGAGGAGGGGCGCTACCGTAAAGCCCCTAAACAACACAGAACGCAACTGAAAATGTCTTAATTTCTGGTAAAAAATGAGCTTTGTTTTTAAAAAATAATCATAATTATTTGTATTATTTTGCCTTGCACTCGCATGCAAAAATAAATTTGTGTTGCCTCAGTGGCATAATACATTCTCGTATGGGGTTCAGCTAGACTGCTTTTTCGACCTGCAGAAGAAAAGTTCTGTTATGAATTGTATCCATCCACCCATCCTTCCATACAGCTTTTGCTCCATGAATCCACCCATCAACCCGCTTATATGTGCCCTGTGAAATTATTTGGCACCCTTGAATGTTTCAACTTTTCATAACTTATCAGACTCCAAACATAAAACTAGAATGTTTAAAAAACAATTTCAAAAATCACTGTGACTTTTGAACTTTGAGGTGGACATGCTAGAGAGTCATCACCGTACCATTGCCCCCCACATGTCACTGCAAATAAATTACAGGCAAGAAACTGTTAGACTGCATAAATTCCATTTCCAGTTGGCGAAATGTAGAAAATGATGCAGAGGTACCTAAAATGTCTTATTTTAACCGTTTTTTTACAAATGTCACAAATTCGTCAAACATAGAAATCTTCTCAAGAGTGAATCCAAGACAAAAAAAGACAAAAGTCGTTGGTCCAAAACCCCACATTACGTGAACATTAAATGAAAAAGAAACAGTATCTTCCAGGCACCATCAGTAGCCTATAGTTTAGCAAAAGTTGGGCTAATGATGAATGAATGAAACTTTTATTTTGAACATGACATAACGAAAACAAAACAACAAATTAAAAAAGAAAAAAAAACACAATGTTATCGTACATGTTCGAAAAGGATTAGGAAGAAGCATATGCTTATTAAATCCTACCCCTTTGACTTCATTAATAGTTGTGTGCCACAGTTAAATCGTCTGTGTATTTACATACAAAAAACATCTCTTGAATATACATATTTACATTGGCTTTATGGATACACAGTCCCTTCATTATCATCATCATCATCATCATTACTTCCAGATAGACAGATAGATAGATAGATAGATACTTTATTCATCCCCGTAGGGAAATTCACACTTCCAGCAGTCTACCCTGTTGTTTATCCACCTATTAACTCTATTGTCATGATTACTCATTGCACTCACGAGTGCCTGCCTGTTTGGCGCCAGCTGCTACTGGTTTCCTGATTGGTTCCCCCTCCTATTTAAGCTCAGTGCTTTCACTCGCCCTTTGTTAGGCCGTCAACGAACCTCTGTTTACACAAGGCAAGCACTTTGACTCTGACTCCAGTCTGTCCCGTTTTTTCGACCGTATTCCACCCGTCTGTTCCTGATTCTCCGTTTGTGTCCGGCTACGACCCGTTTTTGACCACCGACCACGTTCTGATCTCCCATCCCAGCTAATGACCCGTTTTGGACTACCGACCACGGTCTGATCCATCGCTCCAACTATCGACACGTTTTTCCCGTTTGACCACGCTACGATCTTCCGCTCGGGGGGATCCACTTCCGCATTCCGAACACGCTCTGATCCCGTAAATGGCTTGCTTCTCTCGTCCGGATCTCTGGTATTTGTTTTTCCTTTATGTCTCAATAAACTTGTGAATAAACGTTACGCATCTGGGTCCTCTTCCTTTTCTGGTCTTGACATCCATAATGCTAGTAATCACCTAATATCATAGAATCACCAATAATGACAATAATAACAATTAATAACAGTTATAGTAATTACAATGATTATTATTGTAATGTGCTGTGGCTCAGGAGGTAGAGCGCTCGTCTTGGGATCAAGAGATCGTAGTTCGTCGGCAGTTTGAATCCCGGCTCCTCCGTGTTACATGTCGAAGTGTCCTTGGGTAAGACACTGAACCCCTAATACCCCCAATAAGCAGGTTAGCGCCTTAGATGGCTGCACGGCCGCTATTGGGAAATGTGAAGCACAATGTAAAGCGCTCTGGGAAGTCTTGACTTGAAAAGCGCTATATAAATGCAGATCATTTAATTTCATTTCATTAAATTCCTAATATAATAATGATAATAATAACAATCGCAATGTTGATTTGATCACATCTACCGTTTGTTCATCATTCAGATGCCATTTTCCTCTATTTGGACAGTGTTGAGCTCCACCTGTAACTTGTTCCAAAGTTTAACTCCACATAACGACACACACAGACTTTTCCCGGTAGTTCTCACCGGTTGGATTTTAAAGTTATAGCTTCCTTATTTTGTGTGAATAATTTTTGTATGTTCCCTGGCAGTATATCTTTGTTCACTTTAAATAGTAGTTGGGAAGTGGAAAACTCCACTAGATGAAACTGTTTTAGTAATTTGGACTGTATAAATAGAATATTTGTATGATCACAGTGTCCTACCTTTTGCACGTTTTTGGAGTACAAAAAGGGGATGGAGTGAGCTATTGTAGTTATTGCCCCAAACTTCTGTACAGTATGTTAAGTATGGCAAAACCAAAGAACAATATAATAAGTTCAGTGCATTATAGTTTAAAATGAATTTGGATTCATAAATAATTGGATTACTTTTAGATACCTTAGTTTGTATGTGTCTGATATGTGTTTTCCAATTTAATTTACTGTTTATTGTAATTCCTAAACATTAAATGTAAAGAAAATAAAAATACAGTTATTTATCGTTACGTAAACAACAATTAGATTAAGTGCAAGGAGTAGAGTGAAAACAAAACAACATTTCATGGTGTATGATACAATATTGAATCAAAACTGGTTCAGGGGCCAGGAGAAAACCTTCGTGGGGTCGTACGTTGCCTGCGGGTCTTGACTTTGACAAATGTGCTACAGTGCGAAAACGAAGACGTCTTGTACAGAGCAGTAGTTTCACAACAGTGTAATTGTTATGGTATCTTTTTACATTAATTTGTAAGTTGCTTTGCTCTTTTTAAAATGATTCAGTTGTTTATCAGCCCCTAATCTCTTTGATCACCTTATAAACCCTCTCAGACCTTTTTCTTCCTTCTAAAGGTCAGGATGTCCACATGTTCCCCACATGTTGCTCGATTGTCAGCTTTTAGGTCTTTGGGTTACTCAAATCATACCTTTTATCTTGTGTTTGTCTGCACACGTGTGACATTTCAACCATGTAATTTTCCAACAAGCAACCCTCAAAATGAAGCTTTTATCAGGGAACAATTTCACTGCCAGTCTAATCATCTCAGGAGCAACAAGTGGCACGGGATTATCCCTCAGATAATGCTTTGGCTTTCACTGAAAAGAATTGTGCGTATAACAGATCAAAGCCGGTTTTTTTCTTCAAGCAAGACAACCTACATAAGGAAGAGGATAGGCTTTTCTTTTTTTGGGATCAGCCTCCAAGGATTGGGGTTGTGTCCACAGTCTGGGAATATCAGAAATATCACTGCCCTGATTTGCATAGATATGCAAATACCACCACTGTGTTGTTCAGATAGATGACATCAAACCAGTGCAAGTTCATGTTTGTGTATTTAGCTACAAGCAAGAGTATCTAGGTCGAAGTTTTTTTTCTTTTTCTTCCCCTCCTGATGAATACTGCACTAAAAGCCACATGCTTATCCAGACCCCAGCAAGGCTATGTATCTCCTTACAAGGCCGCTAGCTCTAAGATGTAGCATGTGCCTCGCATCCAACAAAGGGTTAATGAACTCTTGTCAATGACTGATGTACGCTTTGAATTTTCAGTTTTTTGTAAGTCAGCTGATTTGTGTTTTCATATTGACATCTTACTGGAATGGGAAAACATTATAGCATCATAGGCAATTGATGGGGCTCACGTTATGTATCTTCTATAACTTCTGTAACTGGGTTAGCGTGGGAGTCTGATCTCATAACACCTGTTTCTTTTTTATTCGTGGGCTAGATCATATATATATATTTTTTTTTTGGTTTAGTCGAAAAAATTGTTTGGTAAATTCAAACTGTGAATCTTCACACTCAAGTTGCCTACCATCAACGACACTTGAACTTTTGTCATGCCATGTTTGTGGGTCGATGTTTTACCAGGTGGCCTGCAGGCTGGATAAGCCAACCAAGGGTTTTGATCTGGCCTGCAAGGCAACACTGAGAGAAGCAAGAGAGAAATATGAGCTTCAGTTTTATATACATCCACTTGATGTTGCCCACGTCAGGCACGACTCACAAAGCAGCTGTAGTATTAGTAGTTTATTTTACCCTTGCTCACACGCACACTCTCAATCTGTCTCTCTCTCTCTATCGATCTCTTTACTTTTTCTATATCTACCTCTCTCTTCTTCTTTCTTTTTCTCTCTTTCTTTTTTCCACTCTCTCGCTACCTTTCCTTCCATCTTTCTGTCTCTCCTTCTTCTCTCACTTTATGTTTCTCTCTCTCTCTCCCAGCTTTCTTTTTCTCTTTTTTTGTCTTTTCTCTACCTTTTATCTATTTCACTCTCCTTCTCTATCTTTTTCTCTTTCTCTCTCTTTCACTCTTCCTTTTTTCTCACATGTTTTCTATCATTCTCACTTCTTTTTATCTGTCGCTTTATCATGGTCACTCTTTTTCTCTCTCTTTTTTTATTCTATTGATCTCTATCTTTCTCATTTTCTGTTTCTATTGTTCTCTTTTTCTGTTTTTTCTCTTCCTTTCTCCTTGCGTGCCTCTATTATGCTCTTTCTCTATTGTGCTCTCTCTCCCTCTCTCTCTAAAAAGACCTTTAATCAGCGAACCCGGAAGCGGGTCAAACAGGCAAGTAGTTGGTTTGGCCGTATTCACTACCTGTTTAGAATAACCAAGTGACAGATCACTAAATCAGGAAAAATTCCCTGGACAGCTACCATGTCGCGCATCTACAGATTTCAGCCCTTTAATATGTTATGTATTAACACTGTCTTAAGAAATTTTCTTTCCGTATGCTTAGTAAGAAGACCATAAAGTAATGGGCTGAATGGGTATAACTATCTGGGATAATCTGTTGCCTCGTTAGCGATGCTACAGTGTCAAAAAGGATTCTGGGGTTATTCTTTTGTGCCGCAATCACCTTCGAAAAATAGGCTGATTTTGCAGAGGCAAGGGCTGCTTTCATAAACATGTGCTGAATAATGTTTTCTTGCATGTTTCCAGCTTCTGCAGTGGGCCCTAATATCACTCTCGAAGGCCAGTACCACTGTCATGAGGGGCCGGCGATTCCTTTGGACAAATTATGTGACTTCAAAGCGGACTGTCCACACGGGGATGACGAGGGCGAGCAATGTCGTAAGTTAATCAGGAATGAGTAACCATATTTTCCACACAATATGGTGCGCCAGGTTATGAGGCACACGCCCCAAAAATAGTCTTTTGTCATACAGTTTCATGAATAAGCTACACCAGACTATAAGGCATATGGAAATAAAACATTATTAATTATGTTAGCAAGGAGAATGGGCCAAACCAATACCAAAAGCAAAAAAATGAAACCGGAAGCGTTACTTGGTGTGGACTTTTTTTCCACTACAGAAAAGGACACCACCAAATGTAGTTTGTGTTTTGAAATCGTCTGCTATTGTGGCAACTCCACAAATTGACAATAACACATGTCAAGTCAAGTCAAGTCATGTTTATTTGTATAGCCCTTATTCACAAAGAGTCTCAATGGGCTGCACAGATCAAAGACTATTGCAAATTATTATTACAGACTATTATGACACCATACCCTCATCTAAAACACCAATCCATTTTTAATGAAAAAAGAGAGCAAATTGGCTGCAAACAAAATACAAACATGTTACTGTTCCTGAAAAAAAAATAACCTGGAAATCAGTTGTAACTATGTCAACAGAACCATTGCGAGACAATTGATACTTTATTTGTATTATGACTTTATTTTCAAAAAATTGTGAAATAGTACCCTACTTTTGTTGTCTTGTTGACAATGTTAGGTCATTTGTATTTTGGTTCCACTGCTGCTTTTTTTGCTTTGACTTTCTTTGCTTTTGTTCTGAAACAGTTGTAATAGAAATATTTTTATGAAGTTATTTTGTATATACTTTTAGAGTTTGTAATGTAGTTATTTAATAATTGGAGTGCATGAAATAGGTGTGCGCTGTTTGTCAAAATTATGAGGGGACAGGTTGAATTAGTAATTGATAGTGACATTTCCAAGCAAACATATTTGATTGGTATTAATCGATACTTTCCGAGTATTTCCTGCCCTTGACAGATCATATCTCATTATGACACTATTTATACTCATGGTACCAGAAACAAATATTAGAAAAAGGGGGGAAAAATAAGTTTCCCTAACGATAAATACAAGTTATTTCTGGTTGTTTTTGGCACAGAGAGGAACAAAACTCGAATGCCTTTTATTTCCACGTATTTAAAGGTGGTCGAGTGGTTTTGGGGCTCTTAGTGACGTATCTTGGGACCAATACCCATTGCATACAACGGTATGCGATTTTGGTCAGCGATATTTTCCACTCGATCAATCATTGTAAGAATACCGTAAAACATTGCATAATAACACACGTGTATATGAATACTGTATGCATTTCCAATCTTCCATCGATCCAGCCATTTTCTGCACTGATAATCCTCACACAGGTCACGGAGGGTGATGCAGCTCATTCCAGCCATCGATAGGAAGTCGCAGGGCACACTAACACAGACAACTGACTCGCTCATTCACACCTAGGGACAATTTGGAGTGGTTAATTAATATGACATGCATGTTTTTGGAATGTGGGAGGAAACTGGAGTGCCCGGAGGAAACCCACGCAGGCGCAGGGAGAACAAGAAAACTCTGCACAGGAATGAGGCTGCAGTAGCTGGAATTGAACCCAGGACCTCCGTTGGGCTGCACGCGAACCATCCATCCGCAGTGCCACATTTCCAATCTTATCCACCGTATTTTGTGGCATACTGTATGAGGCGCATTGGGGCTATAAGACACAATTTCAAATTTCTGGCCAACTTGAGGTTTTTTGCTGCGCCTTATAGTATGCTAACCGAAAGGCGGGCACGTTCGTTCTTCGACCTTCATCTTTTGATTTTTGCACTCAAGTTATGAAAATGGGGCTCTATTCTGCAGCTTCATTAATACCAGTAATTATTCCTGCTGAGAAAGAATGTTTGAGTGTTACCCACTATCTCTTCGAACAAAGAGGGTGAGAAAAAGGCATCTGTTCGAGTGCAGATATGCTTGCTGAGCATTCTTCACCCTCGACTTATGTTTGTCATTTGTATTCATTCTTTATTGTCAATCATAGTTTTTCGTTCTTTTTATTGAATTAATTCCTTGTTGGCTTTGTTGTAGGTGGAAGACTGCTTCATAGTTCAGCAGTCCTGGGTTCAATTCAGCCTAGCCGCCTCCCTGTGCAGAGTTTGTATGTTCTTCCTATGGCCAAATGGGTTTTCTCCTGGCACCGGGTTTCTTCCCGTATTCCAGGTTGATTTTTTATTCCAAATTCTCCACAAGTATGAATGCTTGTTTGATTGGTTGTATAAGGGCCCTATGATTGGCTTGCAATCAGTCCAGGGTGTCCCCTGTCCACTGCCTGTCAGCTGGGATGGGCTCCAGCACCCCGACAACCTTAGTGATAATATGTATCTCGGAAATGCAATTACTGATTGAAACCTCATGATTCAAATAATCAGATAAAAATATAGCAATAAAATAATCCTTTGCTGTACGTTGTTAACATATTGCGGTTTCGCTGGATCGCAGATTTCCATTGTGCATTTGCTCCGCATTCGTATTGGCTAAACGGAGGAAGATTCTTTCTACAATGTTGGACTTATAGACCAGCTAAACTGACTCTGGCGAAATATTGGGGGTTTTGTGCTGCTTGATGGCTCCCTGGCACTTTTAAAAAAATGTTTGATAATGGAAAAATATTGGTAAATTACAGTTTTGTATAACATCCACATGATGGCGGCAAATTATCAACCAAGGTATAATAGATTATTTCCTTAATCCGTACAGTTTTTGCACTCTAACAACTGCAGAATATCATATGCATCCATTCATTAATTGCACCGGTTAGTAGGGTCGCAAGGGTGCTGGATCCCATCCCAACTATCTTTGGGCAGTGGGCAGGGGGACACCCTGAACTGGTTGCTAGCCAGTCACAAGGCACACAGAGACAGACAACTCACTCGCTCAGTCACACTTAGTGACAATTTGGACCGGCCAATTAACATGACATGTATGTTTTTGGAATGTGGGAGGAAAACGGAGTGCATGCAAACTCTGAACAGAAAGACTGTTAGCTGGATTTGAACCCATGACCTTAGAAGTGTATTGCAGACACGCTGACCACTCAGTTGGTTGGTTGGTGGGATCCCTTAACAAATAGGGTTGTCGGTGCACTATTTTCTTTGATTTGTCTTGGGCAGGTACAGCCTTGCGGCGCCCATCCTTCTCCAGGCCAACATGCGATTCCACCCGGTCTAGAAACCGGGGAACTTTCACGTCATAGATGAATGTGCTAACCACTGCACTACAGAATAGAAGTTATTCATAGAAATAAAGTTTACAAAGTACAGTACTTGTATTTGTTAAAAAGAATTGAGCCTGTAAATAAAGTTTCTTAAGTAATAAATACATTATTAAATATTTCGCAGGCCGTTTTTGGAATGCAACCCACATGCAAAACGAGGGATAACTGTACAGTAATACCTGTTTTTTTTTCGCAGTGAATATGTTCCAAAAGGACCCACGAAAGACAAAATGTGAGAATTAAAACCCTTTATCTATAATCTTGCTGATCTCGTGTATTGCACTATTGAGGTGTGGAAATAATTTTAGAATACTCCCGTGCTCCTCTGAGTTAAATGTCACAATGTCTTTGGGCAAGACACTGAGCCCTTAACGCCCCCGATAACTAGATAGGAGCCTTGCATGGCTGACACCGTTATCGGTGTGTGAATGGTTAAATGTGAACACATTGTAAAGCACTTGGGGAGGTCTTCATTGACATGAAAAGTGCTATATAAATGCAACCATTTACTTTTTTTCTTCAGATGTTATTTTGTCACCATCATGTGGACAATATTGGAAAACAAAAATGTCCCATAAAATGCCTTTTCCCTCCCTTTAGCATGTAGAGAAGTCCAAATTTGTCGGCCATAGAAAGTACCCTTCTCTGCCTTTTGGCACTTTTGTTGGTCCAGAGCATTTTGTTGACATTATTGCTTTTGGACCTGGGGGCTTACCATTCGCTACTGGTGACAAACAACCAAATATGCTAATATAAGTTGACTCCCTGATTTAAGTTTTTTTTTTTTTTGGGGAGTTGTAAAATCGGCTTGTATGCAAGTATATACGGTAGGGACGATATCTCCATGAGCAGAAGTCCAGCGACCTCGCACTCTGTCTTTGCGACAGTGCCACCGTAACTGTATTCAGTTGTACTGTACTTTGTATGTAAATATAAACGTGCCCACCCTTTACTCTGTGTTAATGGTGGATTGAGGGTTGTATGTGACACATTGAGATGTGCAGGAGATTTCGGCAACCAGATGACATTGTATTTCAAGATCAGTTTTTAATAGATAACTGAGTAATAAACTATATGGAATTAGAGTGGAATATCAATAATGCATTATAGTACTCGTTACCGAGAAAAGTAATTGCATTTTAGGAGCAATTTCCTTTATACACTTTATACCAAATGTGTCAAACACATGGCCCGCAGGCCAAATGTGGCCCACCACATTATTTTACGTGGCCCGCGAGACAATGCCGAGAGAAGCACAAGAGAAAGATAAGTATCATGTTAAAAAGTGACTTGCCGTTTTAAATATGTCCATTGGATGTCACAAAAGCCAGGCGCCACTTGCAGCGCACCCACTGTCGCTTTATTTGCTGACTAGCACTAATCAACGACAGAACATTGGGCAAACAGAATTCAATGTTGTTATACTTTAAATAAACTTCACAGGTTCGCCTTTCAAATCAATAAGAAAATATATTTCAATAAAAAAAACACTTGTGTGTCTGCAGAAGTTTAACCCCTCAACTTTTCGATAAACAATTATGTGTCTGTACGATGTCACCAAACACTGAAATATGCCATGGCACATATCATTGGAAAGCTTAAACTCCCGGGATTCAAGGCATGATGACCATTACTTGTCACAGAAACACCACAAGCGGCCTGAAACAAAATACCGGTAAACTATAAAGCTGGTTTAACTTACCAATTGTGTCCGCTGGCCATTATCAAATTCATTCAATCTCTGCAAAAATGGCTTTGTTACATACAGGACAATCCAGATAATTTGAAATAAAATCTTAATGCTAAAATGAATTTCTGCTTTGTTGGATGTTCATAGTAATAATGCTTTAGTTTCGCTCCAAACCTGCTTTTTGAAAATAATTCCCACTTTTAAAAATATTCCCAATATTGTTGTTAGCCTCTTAGCTTTCGATTGTTACTACCCTTGGTCAATAGTAGTACAGAGCCCGATTTGGCCTATACGGGCCTGTTTGATAAAAGGGAGATGCCCTCCGGTAGCTCCAAATATCTAAAGCCAGTACTAGCTTTATGCCATTTTCCTAGGGTGGTATCTAAATCAGCCGAAAATAAACATCCATCCATCCATTATCTGCACCGCTAATCCTCAGTAGGGTCACAGGGGTGCTGGAGCCCATCCCAGCAATCCCAGCTATCTTTGGGCACTGGGCAGGGGACACCCTGAACTAGTTGCCAGCCAGTCGCATGGCACACAGAGACAGACAACTCACTCACTCATTTACACCTAGAGACAATTTGGAACAGCCAATTAACCTGACATGCATGTTTTTTGGAAAGTGGGAGGAAACCCGCACAAGCACGGTGAGAACATGCAAACTCCGCACAGGAAGGTTCGATCCTAGGACCTCAGAACTGTGCCGCACACGCGCTAACCACTGCGCCACAGTGCCGCCGAAAATAAACATGCGCAAGGCATTTAGGAAATGTGCTATAATTGATTTGACTCTTGGAAAGAAAAGTCCTAATGTCTGAAAAAAAGGGCAAAGTAAAGTACACATGCAAATATTTTCTGGTTGTAAACTGGTCGTTTCCAAATGGCCACTTTTGGAAACGTCTTAATCTACCCTTAGAAAAATGTGTAAAATACAAAGTTTAGTTTTTCACATTGTGATCAAATTTGACAGGGTACAAGGTAAGGCTTTAAGCTATTGTCTCACCTGTTTTCCAGCTAATTTGCCCATGCTACACTCATCTGTCGGCATTTAATTGCAAAAAAAAATCAGGCGGGAATAAAATCGTTCTATTGTTGTGTGGCCCTGCAACTAGCTGGGAACCACTTCACCTTGCCCACCGCCCGAAGATGGATAGGATGGGCTCCAGCACCCACGCAACCCTATTGAGGATAGGTGGCAATGAAAATGGATTAATCAATGGATAATTCTGTGCGTTCCAACTCAGATTACTCAATGCTTCAAGAACAGCATTAATTTTACTTTGGGTCCGTATTCAGGCGAATTTTACAGGAACGCTAGGGGTTTAAGTAGCTTTAGCTTCTTTCTATAAGAGATATGATTTCTAACAACGAATGTTAACATTTTCATGACAAATATATCTACATACCGGAGCCATATCCCCCTAGTGGGAGGTGGCTAGAGTCAAGAGCAGTCTGACTCTTTTTGGGAGATTGATACAGAGAAGGGGATTCCCAGCCATCCCGCTCAACCCAACTGATGTGTTGGGAGTCATTAGGTGACCAAACCCCCCAATTCCAATGCCAAGCAGGGAGGCAATGAGTACCAATGTTATAAGTCTTAGGTATGACTCGGCCGAGGCTTGAACCTGCAACCTCTCAGTCTCGGGGCGGGCGCCCTACCCACTAGTCCACCGAGCTGAAAATATACAAACTAAAAATGGTATTAAATCATCACATTAATCAATTAAATTATTTTGTTGAGTGTTTTCGTCACATCCCGATTTTAATGAGTTACCACGAGTTGAATTATCTGTAGTGGAAATTAATCAGTTGTTGTTTTCCTTCTTTTTTTTTTACCAAGCACAGTTGATAATCGCTACCAGAGATTAAATCTCAGTGAAGCAAAAAAAAAAAACAACACCCTGATGCATAATTAATTTTGAGCCTCCTAAAAGACCCTTACCCGATCAGCTAAGGCACTTTTTTATGCCATTAAGTTACTCGTCCGGCCCCCGTGAGAACGTTTTTTCTACTATGTGGCCCCGAGCAGAAATATTTTGACACCCTTGCTGATTATGGTCCGTCCATCACTAACCGCAAACACCCCACAATGCATTTATCTGATCTGTCTGCGAAATTCTCAGTTTTTAACTATTTAAATCCCCCATAAGCTACGGAGGGGCTAATTACTAGGCGCCACGGGACTCGCGGGCAACGTAAAAGCATGTGTCAATTCCGAAGATTTTTGACATAAAAATGCAATGTAGTGTGAGCACCAATCCATCCTCTGCATCATTACACAACCACTATATCTTTCTGCTTCCAATCGCAACTTCTTCTGGTTGATCTTAGTCAATTGAGATTCCGCCGCTTTTCAGCATATTTCGTCCAACTACAGAGGAAAACTGCTTGCATCAAAGGGAATGCAGGCATGTGATTTAAGCAGTAATCTGTGAGATTCCTCCTTATCCCGGTTATTACTTATTGAGAATTGTCGCTTTGAAGCTTCCCTTTTCTTTCAGCTGTTGTTCCGCCAACGCTAACTAATAAAGTGAAAGGTAACTTGAAAGTATTGCACATGTCATGCACGGATACCCACACAGTTGTCAAACAACAAAAGAAACAAACATAAATATCAAGTGTGCTACACTCTCATTTCCAGATTGCAGTTCTCTTGAATTTACTCGTGTGCAGTGCTTATGGCAATTGAAGAGGATCCCTACATTATAAAACTAAAACAGTATTAAATTAAAAGATATTTATCTTATATATACTAAAAATGTATTTTTAATTATTCAAACATGACATCTTCCTAACAACAATTCATATGATACTGGATATTGAGCATAATCCACCTTGCTTTTTTTATTAATATGCAGTGTTGGAAGCAATAGTGGAATAAATTCATCTCTCATCTCATTAGCCGTACCGCTTATCCTCATTAGGGTCGCGGGGGGGCTGGAGCCCATCCCAGCCATCTCCAGGCAGTGGGCAGGGGACACCCTGAACTGGTTGCCAGACAATCGCAGGGCACACGGGGACAGACAACTCACTCGCTCGCTCATTAACACCCAGGGACAATTTAGACCGGCCAATCCACCTGAAATGCATGTTTTTCGAATGTGGGAGGAAACCGGAGTGCCCGGAGGAAACCCACGCAAGCACGGGGAGAACATACAAACTCGGCACAGGAAGTCTGGAGCTGGATTTGAACCCACGACAGGTTCCCATGACATGAACTGTGCCGCACAAGCGCTAACCACTGCGCCGCCGTGCTGCCCGTGGAATAAATTATTTACAGTTATTAGTTACTTCATTTAAAATGTAATTCAGTTACTTCCCAATATGACTAACACCCAAAAGTAGTTACAATTAGTTTCAATTTATTGTATGTACTTCTAAAGAAGCTGACCCCGTAAAAATCCCTTGAAATAGCTACATGAAAATAAATAGAAGAAAACCTGTGAACCAACCTGTGGGAGCGGTGAACCCTTCATATTGTTTGCCTTGTGCAATCCTTAGAGCCTCCAAATACACACATAGCTTTGTCGCTCCATGTCAATTTTGTCTTTGTGCTTCAAACCACTCCAAGATCTCCTTCTCCGTTTTGGGGTACTGTCCAAGACATTTTTTCTCCAGGCATGGGGTATTGAAAAATAATTCCACAAATAAAATAAAAAGATTCAGTACTGTAAATTTTGTGCTCATATACAGTGGGGAAAATATCTACACAAGGAGATATTCAGCGCTTTTTGGAGCAGACCTTATTGCCTCGCCCCAAAAACATTAAAATAAGATGCAGGGAGATCTTGGCGGAGATCTTCGTCAGACTCCAAAACAGAGTTCTTATTCGTCTAAGAGACAATCAGCTTTTTTTTATATCCTCTGACAACATCTCATGTTACTTAGCGCCTCCCCTCGCGATGACGCACTTGTTTTCCCTCAATGTGCATGCTTTTTGGGAATTGACAATGTTTTTTCAGAATGTTGTCGTCCTCTTTCGATTCTCGAAAGTTACACAATTTCCAAGAAACTCGTTTGGGTCGGCCTGACATCTAAACTCCTATCAGCTTGCCAGGGGAATGTTGTTATTTCGCGAGCTAATCCAAACCAAACGAGTGTTTTTATTAATAACACTTGCTGACATTTAAACTCGGGAAAAACAAGCCTGGAATTTCCCGTTTAAAACTAATGTGTTCTCCCTATGTCAAGCTCGACTCCAATATACCACAACACGCTACAAATATTTCTGTGATTTACCTATACAACTTTTAATCTTGCTTGTACATCTATCAAGACTTGTGAATTTTAGATCTTGAGTAAATTGCAAACATTTTTGTTTTGAGAGAAGTCTCTCCCTATATAGGTGTTGTGTAAAAATTATAGTAATATGTAGCTTGCATATTCAGTTGTAGAAAGTTTTTCCCACGACAGTTTACCACTGGCAAATGCTACCTTCATTTTTGAAAGGCCCATAGTAAATGTCCATAATTGATATGTGATCCTTGCACTAATACACATTTCATAGTGCTTAGTTTAGGTGTAACATGCACCTGTACTCTTGGGCGCGACCCGTAGCAGGCGATGGTGCTTCATAGGACAATGCCGTACTAACTAATACCAGCTGCAGTTAATCATGAGGGAAGAGGAAATGCATTGGCAAAGTCACCAGAGAGCAGTGTCGGTAGCATTTCTTAGCAGACTTGAAAACACAACATTGAAATTCAAGCATTTTCAAGGATTTCAAGCACCGGAACGAACCCTGAAAACTGTATTTAATTGTATTTTGTAGGTAATTTAAACACCGTTCAGGAATTGCCTTCATCGGATCTTGGGATGGATGTGTAAACTTAAGTGAAGCAAAAGCACTCATTGATTCGAGGATGTTCTAATTAATGATGCTAAAGTTGCAAAACAATGTAGTAACACACCAAGTAGTAAAGACAGAATTATAAAATTTTATTAATAACAGGTCACAGTACGCGGTAGTCCCAATACTGTTAATAAAGTATTGAAGGCTATTTTAACAAAAGTTTTTGTATGCACTGCTAGTTTCCTAATGCGATCATGTCACATTTGTAAGCTAAGTCCTTATTAATAAAAATGAATCGTTTTCTCATGCACATTTCCCATAAGTGCCGTAGTCTTTGTCAAAAATGTTAGCATGAAATCAAATCAGAGGAAATTGTCCGCTGACATAATGTCTGAACACCAATGCACTAAAGCAGAAGAATAGCCCTCCCTGTGCTGATATGATAAGTCCAGCTGTGAGAGGATGAGAGACATCTAGCTAATAAGTAAGTCTTTATATGGGTGCACAGTAGAGAAGCTCGGTATGGACAAAAATATATATATTTTTGATACATTTACTTGTAGTATATGTCAACTTGTAATTACCTAGAATGAATTGCTGCAATAGTTTATATTTTTTTTGCCCGCTAAATGTCGCTGTATTGTGCAGTGCAACTGAAATCTAGTGCTACAAAGCACAAGGAAAAATACAAACTACAGAGAATTATAGTGACCACTAAGCACCATATACCATCAATTTTTTGCTGCCCGTGCCTTACACAAGGATTATAGTTACCCTTATTAGCAAGATTGTGGACAATCATGTCCTCTCCCTCTAGGTCAGTGATCTCAAACTTGCAGCTGGGGGGCATTTATGGACAGCGGGATGAAACCCTGCCTCAAAACAAAAGTTTAAAGGGATGTTGTGTACTCTTTAGTGACTCCAGGAGGTAAAAAAATAATAATTCAATTAAAAAAATATATATAAATATTTCTTAAAGATACATGAACGATGATATAAAAGTGCATGTTTTTAAAATACTCGTTGGTCTAGCTATTTTCATTTGTTTTACATAACATTAGTCTCACCTAAAGAGAGCTCAAATAATTGTCCATCATCTTGCTGCTACGAGTACCCACACAAATCTTGAGAAAGAATGGGAAAAAAATTGAAAACAAAAACAGTAATTCAGGTACGAGAACAGTATGTCGCAATGTATAAAGTTTAAAAATTCTACAAAAGTACCTGAAACTCAGTGTAAAATAAAAAGAACAATAAAAAAAAACATTTCAACCAGATGAACATACAGTGGCTTGCAAAACTATTTGGCCCCCTTGAACTTTGTGAACTTTTGCCACATTTCAGACTTCAGACATAAAGATATAAAACTGTAATTTCTCGTGAAGAATCAACAATAAGTGGGACACAATCGTGAAGTGGAACACACTTTATTGGATATTTTTGTTAACGAATAAAAAACTAAATATAGGGTGTGCAAAATTATTCAGCCCCTTTACTTTCATTTCAGCAAACTCTGCATTTGGTCTGAAATTAATTAAAACAGCATAACATGTGATAAAAATGACCTAGGGAATGGCATCTTATTGACATGTATATTGAAATGTACAGTGGGCCACATTAAATAGTCCAACGAGTCGGATCTGGCCTGCAAGCTGTATGTTTGGGATGCTTTTGGATGTTGAGAAGTCAAACTTTGTCGCCGATACAATGCCTTTTTCTCTCCCTATTGCGCCTGGCCGCAGGTGCTTTTGTCAATCCAGAGCATTTTGTTGACATGATTGCTTTTTAGAGAAACTCCAAATTAAGAAAGATTTACTGTACAGGTACAGGTAGGCACAGGCAGGAAGAGGGAGTGTTGGCGGTGGCCACACAGAATTCAGATCAAATGCACGATGAGTACTAAAACGATGACACAGTGAGGAATTATTGTAATAGAAACTATGAGAAGAACAGTAAGACTGAAAACGGAGAGAATCACAAGAGCCAAAATACCTAGGCTAAAGTTGTAAGCAAGGAGTAATATAAAAAAGCATAATATCAGCGTTTGTCTGTTAAGTGTATGCTGCTATTTCATTTATCGACATTGATGCACCTTAGTAGCCAAGAGTCAACTTCTTAGCCGCGTGATGCATTCAATTTCCAATTCTGTTATCTTAGAGACGAGCGAAAAAAGAATTGCGCGAGTGCAAAATGGACGAAACAAATCAATCCAAACCAATGTCTTTGACAACTGCTCTTAAAATAAGAAAGTTGTATTTGGTTTATGCAGTCGATTACTTTGACAAACATGGGAGGGGAAAATCTTGTTAGAAAAAAAAGACTTTGCACTTTTTCTGTGATAGCATCGCGGAAATAAGGCGCGGAAGACCGCTCATTTGCCGTTCCAGAGGGATGCGTTTGATAGGCTGCTGGAGAGGTTAAACTATCCTGGCAGTAAGATGCCGAAACTGTTTCAGAGGCCGTTCCCTGCTCACCTCGGAACACACGTTAGCGCCACCCGAGCAGCCTCATTTCCTTTCGCGTCTCCCTCATCGCTCTTTTGCCATCTCCTTAACTCAGTCCTTTTCAATATGCTATTTTTCACCTCTCAAGAGCCGGCTTGCCTTCCCTGAATGTCAACAAGTCACCTGGATCAAAGAGTGAAACTTTAAAAACCTAAATCTAATGGCGATGGTCATAGACAGACCTGTCCAAAATCCGGCCCGGGGTCCAGGTAACGGCCTGTGATCCAATTGTTACTGCCTCGCGTCCTGTGTCATAAATAATACTATATGGCCCACCAGAAATGATGCAGTATAAAAGAAATTTGTACGAAAAATAAATAAATCATCATTTCACCAAACGATGGCAGTAACCCTTTGGCCACCTTTGCGTCAGAATTTTAGCCCACCCCATTTCCAACATTTCAACTGGAAATTTAAAAAAAAGTTTCTGTAAAGGCCAAAACAACTGCGTCTCCCTAATATGCCAAGAGACAGTGGCAGTTTTTCAATAATAATATATGAAAAGGCACTGCCAGACGAAACATGCTGACTACAAAAAGCTAACTAGAAATGAACGCTGTGAAAAAGGAAAGCAACTGGAAGCTCTTTCAACAGCACAGCAGCACCATTTCACAAGAACATGCAAGCCAAATAACAATGCTACGAAGGCGAGCTACGAGGTCGTAGCATTGATCGCTGGGCATCGCAAACCTTTCACGGAGGTTGAATTCATTAAAGACAGTTCAAGAAATGACAGGGTGAATAGTCGGCCCGCACGCATTTTCACCTCAACAAATCTGTCTTGCTTTCTGAAAAGTTTGGACACCCCTGGTCACAGAAACCTACCATACATCCCTGACTAGGCCAATTCACTGATCTCATACTGCGCACCCGTGTTGCCTTGTAGTGATGGGTGCATCATTGAAAAAAAGTAAAAAGATCTGTGCTCATATTTGCCCCATTGATTTCATTTTGGGTTTTTGTTCCTGTATGAGCCATTTCCCCTCTTCATTCGCTCCGTCCCATTCGCTACTCGTGACAAACAACCAAATATGCACATTAACTGACTCACTGATTTGAGTATTTCATGTTGTAAATTTGGCTCAGATGTGAGTATTATCGGTGGGTAAAATACCTCCATTACGAGAAATTCAGCATTCTCAGACAGCACCAGGACAACTGTGTTCAGTTGGACCAGAGGTTGTTTGTGACAATGTGAGTGATGCATGTACGAATCGCAATCAGAGGACGCTGTTATTCCTGGTTTGCATTTGATAAGTACCATAGTTAAGCAGTAACACACTATGTAGTAATGCCAGTAGAGTTACAAAATGTTATCAATACATTAAACATTACCTAGAAAAACTTGTTTTGATTTGGTCCCAACAATGGTCACCTGGATTTAATAGTGAAACTTCAAACAACTAAATCGTGGGGTGATGTTGAAAGACATCACACCTACCTCCCTAAACTAGTATAGAATCCATCCCTCCATTTTCTTCACCGCTTATCTGGATTAGGGCCATGGGGCTGCTGGAGCCCTTCCCAGGTATCTTTGAGCAGTAGGATGGAGACAGCCTGAACTGGTTGCCAGCCAATCGTAGGCCACACAGAGACAGAACCATTCACACGTTCATTAATTCCTATACCTATAATTTGGAAACGACAATTAAACCCGCAAGGCATTTTTGGGGAAGGTGGGAGGAAACTGTACTACCCGGAGCAAAACCATAAAGGCATGGGGAGAACATTTATTTCTTTACAGCACAGACCTGGTTGTTCCCTTGGCTTCATGTATTTACTCTTGTGTTGTATTAGGTCGCTTTCTGAACGGCAGCTACTGTTCTTTTGAAGAAGACGAGTGCGGATGGCAGTCAATGATCGGCCCCCCTTGGAGAAGACGCCAGTCTGCAGCCAAACCTTCCAGACACAGCTGCCCATCCTCAGGTGACAATTATAATCTCTTCTATTATTTTGCTAGAGCATTATTTAAAGCAGGGGTCACCAACCTTTTGAAGCTGAGAATTACTTCTTTGGGATCATTGTGAAGTATTTTTATGGACTTCTTAAATAACAAACGTTATCAATTATTACAAGATTGTAATCATTTGGAGTTGACTCAAATGAGCTAAAGTAACCTCTTCCTTAAAAAAGGCTACAAAGTGATTTCCGGTACATAACTGTCATTATTAAAGCTTCACGGTTTACAAATCCCTTAACCACCTGGGTCATTGGGGCACTAGTTCCCCAAAACCTTCTAGTGCGCTGGTGACAACGTGTATTATTTGACCACTCAATGTCGCTGTATTGTGTAATGCAACCGAAAACGAGGGCCACCAAGCAAAAGGAAAAATACAAACTACAAAGACTCAAAGTGACCAAACCACACCTTTTTTCCTTTCATTTTTTTTTTACCTAGCCTTCAACAAAATTATTGGACAAACATGTCAGCCCCCTTCAGGTGAGCCTTATGTTATGTAAAATAATAAATAAAACATTTGTTTACCGATGAGTATTAAAGAAAAATGGTCATTTGTATAAAAGTTTATGTATTTTTGCGTATTATTCAAATTTACACGCAATCTTATTCACACATTGATGTTTTTAAAACGTGGATATAATTGTACATTGGTTTGTCCAACTAGTCCACAATTAAAAAAGAGCTACACAAAGAGTTAACTGAAAAGTTAATTTTTTGTTCACCAATTCAATTTTAGTGAATGTTCATACAGCACGGACTTAATCCAAAATATCGTATGGCAAACTTGCTTTTGCCAGTAGAAAAGCAGACAAATAAAAACACATTTGCCTTACAGTTCTTCTCACAACAACTAACTAGGCAGAATTCCAAGTAGGCAGTATAGACAAGGAAGAACATTACAAATGCAGTGTGCCGTCTGTCTTCATATCGCACACTGTTGCATTATACATCGTTGCTTGCATTAAGAGCACAACACCAAGTTGCTGAAAGGGCCTTCAGTAGAGAGCAGCGAATAAATAGGTGCCCTTACTGCGCAAGAGGGCTCGACAGCACAATTTGTTTGACTTAATGTTGACGGTGGTACACTCCTGGCCGTTTGCAAGTTCTATCATGCACAATGGTTGTTACCGTTAATAACAAGGACTCCTGGAATCATTACCCGTAAACTGCACATAGAGATGTAGGATTACCTCCAGTATTTTCTTTTTTTCTTTTATATTGTAGCCGGTTGCAGTTATCATAAGTAAACAAAGACGGGGATTCACAGGAAAGTGTCTTCCTGGCTTGATCACGAATGTCTCTCGTTGCCATGCAGTGTGACAGTATTAAACAGTAAAAATAATGATATTGGGATTTTTGCATAAGTTGCTTGACCACATCTGCTGTTCATTTGTTGTTGAAAAGGTGCAACACTCATTATGGAGGGGAACCAGCTCAAAGGTCAACGTCGCCCAGCACTGCTGCGGAGTCCTCTTTTTCCACCTCCTTTAAGAAACTCCCCATGCACGGTGAGTATATCATTCCAATGGTTTTCGTTATGAATGTCAAGTTAAGAATGATGTCTGCAAAAATGGGACAGTAGTAACATAGTGTGTGTGTAGCAGTGAAAATTTAAGTTTACACTCAGAGAAAGCTGATTCATGACTTGCAGAAGATAGCTCTAGAACTCAAATAATATGAATAGTGTTTGCCTAAAGACTATAAAAGCTCATTTACTGTCAAAAACCCACACTTGGAGGCGTGGAAGAACAGGGCAGAAACACATATTGGTACAGTAGTCGACAGGGATTGGAACACCAAGAGTCAGGTAGAGAGGCAACAATTGTGGTTTATTAGACAGGCGAGGGGTTGTTGTTCAAGTAGACCCAAGCAGTGAAGGTGACACTCCAAGAGTTCATCAGCCAGTAGTTGTGATGCAAAAGGACGAAGTTTAAACGTGGATTTGGGTTGCTAAATTCGGTAAGGTTAAAAGAGATAGGGAACAGAGAAAAGTACAAAGGGGACCTACAGAGAATCAGGAACCTGAGTGCAGAATATTGATATTTACCTGTCAGAGCTTGTTCTCTTTCTGACAGAACTCCTACTACATGCAAGTTTGGATAACCGAGCGCTCAAAATTATCTTTTAGTTGTAATACAGTGTGAAAAGGTTTATGGATCCTGGCGTCTTGCTTGGCTCTTGTAAGAAAAGCATATAAGAAACTGACAAAATGTATGGTCGTTCTTTTAAAATGATTTACATAGTTGTGGTGCTACACAATAGATATAATAATAATAGAAAAGTACATTTGACCTTACATTCAAAATTTGTTTTTAGATTAACTAAAATTTGCAACTTTTAGTTAAATGAAAACAAATTAAAGAAGTATATATATTTCCTAGAGGTCTATGTGGCTGTTTCTTTACAGCAGTGAATAAATGGAAGTCATGGAAAGTGATTATATTTTCTTTGTCAATTCGAATGGTACTTTAGCAACTGTTAAGGCACCTAAAGTGCTCTACACGTACTAAAGAAGTCAACGATGACTTGAAGTTCTGAAGCTTGCTTAAGGATAGTTTGACATGCTCATAAGAAAAGAACCTGCTTGAAGGAGTCATATTTTGCAATTGATAATAATGCTAACATTACCATTACTAGTGAATCTAATTATTATTGAACAAACACTAGTACGACTACATTTTGGACAAGAAATATTGCTACTAATACTACCACTGGTGTCTGTACTAATACCAATTTGACTACTAATACTACCCACATGACAGTCACAATGACACTTGAGAAAAAGCAAGTGAAGTTTCTTGCCAAAAAAAACAAACAAAAGCATGAGCCAAATTGTGGAACCCGAGATGCAGTTCAAGAGTTGCTACCTGCTGCTCAATAATCTTTTGCAGATGCGCTTGAAAATATTTTCCAGACATCTATACAATTAAAACGGGTGCGCGTGCCTATCCTTGTTCCTCAAAGCGTCAGCAGTCGTCTGACCTTGTAAATCCAAAAACTTTGGCGTACCCACACATCACGGGGGTGCTGAAGATGGTAGACCCAACTGTGTAATGGTTTACCCCAAGCATTATTGAGGAACCAGAGAAGTCAGGCGCTGACCGCCGGGGGCAGATGAACAGGATACAGGACAGGACAGACAGGAGCCAGAGTCAAAAAGTGCTTGCTTTGCATGTGCGGAGGTTCGCTGACGGACTGACCTGGAGTGAATGAGAGTACTGAGTTTAAATAGGAGGGGAACCAATCAGGAAACGAACAGCAGCTGGAGCCAAACGAGTGGGCACAGGTGAGGGTAATGGGCAAATCATGACACAAATGGTACTTGTGGTAGGCAAGATGCTCCTGGTGCATATAGATGAAGAGTTTGTATCCCTGAAGTCCCAATTACGGTTGTCTAAAAAAAACGTGTAAACATGTTTCTCATCTCCTGGGCCACTCAATGTGCACTCTCTACTTTGGAACAAGGTTAAAGGATTCTGAAAGGACGTGAGAAACATTGCACAAGTTGCAAAAAATCTCCCAAACAGCAAATTGTTCAATCAAGAGTAGTGTTTTGGAACTAAAAGAATACAATCAATGTTTTCTTAAAGTCTATAAAAGCAAATTTACTGTGAATCAGTCCCAGGTGTTTGGTTGAGCCTCTCTCGCGGAGCTCAAGACACACCGAGTCATTATATCTACAAGCAATCAATGACATGCCCGCTTAGCCATCACTGGCTGCAGATCATCACATGACATTGCTTGGAGTTGCTCGTTATATAGCACACTTAGGAGTGATGCTATATGTAGTATGTTGTGTAGTTGCTTTCTTTATAATTCAATCCATACAAAAAAAAAAAGAGTGGTCGGACAAATATGTACAATTTGGATTATCATAGAAAAGATGGGAGTCAGAGTCCTATTTATATGACTTGTAATGCCATATTGAGCAACTCTAGCCTTGCAACAGCAAAACTAAAGGGACACTTCCAGAAACTGTGACGTGATGAGTATAATTCAGGGCGAAGAGAGCCAGATAAGGTCACTTGTCCTGCTCATGGATTTGTACCCCTTAATAAAACAATTCACAGAGCATCATATAAAGTTGTGTTCATGATCACAAAGTGGGGCAAGCCAAACACCTATGGTGGAACACTTGTAAAGCTAGCTTCCTTAAAGATGATCATATTGTATTTTACACTAAACTAGGGTTTGCTAAATGTGCATATGAAACTGGTGGCGTATGGTAGCTCCAACAGGGTTAAGAACCATTGGCGTTGAGAGTTTCATTTTGGTAAATGATAAGTATTTGGTAAGCAAAGCAGTACATAACAAGACAAGTCTGTCTTTGTCTCTTGGTGATTAAGAAGGGTATTTTTTTGCAGGCAGCTGCACCATCCCAGATTTCCAACAGTCTCTTGACACTTAGCCGAAGATTAAGCATGATTCCAGATTAAGACGCTAAATCCGCTTTCTAAACACCGATTTGGCGCTGTTCGTTCTGGCCTGGTAGCTCCTGGACAAGCACATTCACCGTGTTCGCTTTGGGTTTTAGCACAGCTGACTTTTATGTCCTGCCCAATGTACACTGTCTACAATTTCGGATTTCCACATCACCATATGTTCCCTCAGAGGAGGATAAGCAACTCAGTATGTCATGTAATGCCAGTAGAGTAACCTTTATGTCAAGTAATCTTTATGTCAAGAGTTTGACATAAAGATGGTTTGCTCATTTGTGTGGGTATGCTCCCTTTTCAGAATAAAACCAGCGTCTATTCCGGTGAAATTGTAAGGGACAAATTATGTGGTTGGCTTTAACAAAAATGCTATTGAGATACGCGCTAGTTAGCCTGCTGTGCTTGTTGGAGAGCCAAGAGCTGTTTACTTCCCGTGGTATAACCCTAAATTGCATAAGTGGGGTCAAAAATGACCCCATTGGTTGTTATTCTTCAAAATGTTATACATTTTTTAAAACAGTTGTAATATTAACATATACCAGGTATTTATTGTAAAACATGTTAATTATGCCCCTAGCATTTTTTTCTGTCCCCACTAATTTTCAACCCCACTCATGGAAAAGTATATGTACCGGTAGGTCTTGCATCCAAGGGATGCGTTATGACCTGCATCTTTTGAGGCCAGATTAGTTTGACCGTGTCTCTTCAGGGAACAACAAAATTACATTAATTTGCAAAGAACCAAGCAGACAGGGTAGTGATGCAAAAAGGGCCTAACGTGACTCCTGCTTAATATCTCTTCATATTGGACTAGCTCCTCCTTGCTGTTAGATCTTTATGTGCACCTTTTATTTGGCGGGTTTGTACTAGAAGATTTTTATTTACCCATAGTCTTACTTAAGAGTAAAGTGGTGTTACCATATTTCTGACGCTCTTTTTTTTCCTTTATTCTCACTATTGTTTGCTTCCATCACCATGTAAATTGCAACAGCCCTTGTTAAGCTATTCCTTATTAGCAGACTGTAAGTGGTATACACTGCTCTCTCTAAAGAAACAGGAGAAATAATCAAATGAGAACAAGTGCTAAAAAGCGAAAGGAAAATTACAAATAGGGAGATTCAAAGTGACCAAACAGCACAATGTTTTTTTTACTATTTTGCCCTCGCTTTTTTCAAGGTTTTGTCTTACAAATTTCAAAATTATGCATGTTTATATAACAGTATATGTATATTTCCTTTTTATTTAATCAATATTGTATTTAGTCTTTAACGATTTAAGTTTTTTACCACTATAGGGCACTAAGTAATACACACTCTCTGTTTACCTTTTTTCATAGGAACAAAACAAATCATGGAAACATTTTAGAAAATAAAATAAAATTGAGCTAATTTGTCTGATATACCGTAGTTAAGGATAATTACAGATGGAAAACAGCAGTTATTTTTCACACACACAAAAAATCTCCAGATGAGAAAAAGTGATTTGCCATCTGCGACATCAGATAATTTAGAAAAGAAACTATGCATTGTGCCAGATGGTAAATACTTTTGAGCGTTTATAGAATAATTTAATTTATTTGCCCCTAAAAAAGTTTCAATGTAGGCAAACAAGACCACCCCCTCCCCCTCTAAATGAGCGTAGTTAGCCCCCAGATATGCAGAATAAAAGTCACTGTGAATACCTGTTCTAAATCAACCAATTTTATGTAATATTTAGATGTAATTTTTTTTAATACAATGGTGCCACACTTGTATTTCTTGAAATAATAACATGAACTATTTTTTAAATTTTAATTGGTGATAATTTTGTGAATGACTTTTAAACTTTCACATACCCCTCTTTTGAGGTACCCCCCGTCATAATCTTACTACTACTTAATTCAGGGTTCTCCAACCTTCTTCAAGTTGAGAGCTACTTTTTGTTTGCCGCAAAGGGCAACCAGTTTGCTATGCATTTCTAAAATAGCAACTAAGATTGAATGCTTGCTAAATAGCAAAAAAGTAGCTTGATAGGTAGCTAGACAGGTAAACAGGTAAAAAAAAAAGTAGCTAAATAGCTTGCTATTAGAGTAAAAAGCCATCTACATAGCCAGATAGAAAGCTGGAAAAGAGGTCAAAATGTAGCTTGAAAGCCAGCAAAAAAAGGTAAAATGTTATCTAGATAGCATGCAAGAAATGTAAAAAGCTAGCTACATAGCTTGCTAAAATGCTTTAAATGTAGCAGGATAGCCATCTACAAAGCTAAAATATTAGCCAACTAGCTAACTAAAAGAAACTGCACATTTCTTGCTCAATTACTTTATAAACCAATAAATTGGAATTTAGTTTGTTGCGTTTCCTGTAAAATAAATCAATAAAGATACAAATAGATACATGTGTTGAATACATGAATGGAGTGTCATTGTACTCTAAAATAATTACTCAAAAATAATTATTAATACTTGAATAGACTCTTTTTTTTTCATGTAGCCCATTAACTGGAATATATTTATTTGAATTTCTAAAATAGCAACTTATTATGTTATTACTGTGTTGATACTATGTCATCAGGTTAATTATTAAAAATACTGTTAAATAGACTCAGTCAACCAATAAAAAACAGTTTTCCTAGAAAATCACAATGACCCAGCACCGGTGAGCTTTTCAGAACAGAATGTCAGTGGTAAACACTTCTCTCTGTAGAGAAAGAGGATGAATAATTGCTTCTTCAAAATGTGGCTAAGGGAAGTCATTCTAGTAACGGTATTACGACTGTCAAAATGCTAAATTGTCCTCAAAGGATAAAAAGGACACTGGTTAATTAACTTGGGTTTTGAACTTTCACCGACCAGTTAGGGCCATTGATTTGAAAGAAATGTAAACGGTCAACGTTTGTGCCTGTTTAAATAGTAGTTGTGTTTCCCCCTCAATTCTTTACTTCGCTAGTCTCATGCTGCTCATTTAGTCATTAGCTCTAGATACCCACATCTATTATGCACTTTAATGTCAGCCAATCAGCCCTCTTCTCAAAGTCTTCATCACTTGTTTTTGTTATTAAATATTCAGTTTGCTGTGCCTCTCATCTTTGTTCCTATTTTGCTTATTCTTGTCAAAGGTTTTTGTGTCAGTAACCACCTTTTTAGCGCGACGAATTAAAACTGAAACGGGTTAATCCTGATCTGCAATTTGGTACATAATTAATCAAAACATTTAGGGAGGTGGCGGCTCGGCATCTGTGTGGTTAGCGTGTCCGCACACAGTTCTGTTACCAGCAGGGTTGGGTAGGGTTACTTTAACTTGATTACTTTCAATTACTTTTGGATTACTCCAATACCAAATATGCTAATAAAAGACAAAAGAAACTAAATATGAATAAAATTATGACTCACAACACGTGGTAAGCTTTCTCTTCTGGCTTTGATCTCTTTGATCTCCGGCAAAACTAACATAAAATGTGACAGAAACAAAATGAAAATAAATCCAAACAGCTTGACAACATCATTTTTGCCGTTCCATGTATTCCGTTACTCCCCAAGCCTGCACAGAATTTAGTAATTTTATTTATGTTTAGTTTCTTTTGTCTTTTATTAGCATATTTGGTATTGGAGTAATCCAAAAGTAATTGAAAGTAATCAAGTTAAAGTAACCCTACCCAACCCTGGTTACCAGCCTACCTGTGCGGAGTTCGCATGTTCTCCCCGTGATTGAGTGGGCTTTCTCTGGGCACCTCAGGTAACATCCCACATTCTATAAACATGCATGTCAGGTTAATTGGCCGGTCCAAATTGTCCCTAGGTGTGGACAAGTGAGTGAGTTGTCTGTCTCTGTGTGCTCTGCAACCGGTTTGCAACCAGTTCGGGGTGTCCCCTGCCCGCTGCCCTAAGATAGCTGGGAATTGGCTCCAGCACCCTTGCAACCTTACTGAGTAAAAGTGGTACGGATAATGGATGGATGAATTGAGGGATGTCCTATTCTGATGTTAATATTGGATATAAGTCCGCAGTTATGCTGAATGTTTGCACTCATATACAAGCTGTCGAATCTCGCTCTTTTGTCCAGCGGTGTCTGGATGCAGCATGCATAGAGTTTGTCATCTAAACAACTAATCGTCTGAAGGAATTCTTGTTTTTTGTTTACCATTAATACTGCTAAATCAAGAGAATCAAGACTAAAAATAATAATAATAATAAAGGCTAATCCTGTCGAATTGACCAGAGCAGGAGCCAGCTGATCAAACTGTTGAAAGTGTCGTCCAGCCATCCATAATCTGCACCGCTTATCATCAGCAGGCTCGCAACGGTGCTGGAGCCCATCCCAGCTATCTTGAGGCAGTAGGCAGGGGACACAGGGACAGACAACTCACTCGCTCATTCACACCTAGGGACAATTTGGACCGGCCAATTAACCTGACATGCATGGTTTTGGGATTGTGGGAGGAAACCGAAGTGCCCGGAGGAAGCCCACGCAGGCACGGGAGAACATGCAAACTCGACACGAGACGGCTTCGGTAGCTGGACATAAACCCTGAATCTCCGCACCATGGGGCTGTGCGCTAACTGCTCAGCCGCCGTGCCTTCTGAAATATTAGATTAAAAAAAAATGTCTGGAGCTGCAAAAAATGTTAAGACTTATATAAGCCTTACAATGAATGCAATACATACACTATGTACTTATATAAGCTACTGTATATTACCCTGTCAAAATGACTAAGTTGGATGCAACACATCCTGTGGAGAGTGATGCACTATGTGACTTCTCTATTCTCAGATACCGCCTCAAGCATTACAATATTAATGAATTGCAGTATGTGACATTTCTTTAATAAAAACAAAGAAATCCAATTTGTATAGTCATTTTTATTTTGAGTATTCAAAAACCAAAATGAAACGTGCATAACTGCCCCTTTTCTGTGCAACAAAAAAAGAGTGCAATAAAACGCAGCAAGCATTTTATAAAAATAGCTGGAATTTTAAAAAGTAAAATAAAAAAAATCACATTAACACAATTCAAGTTTGATTTCTGTGCATTCATTTTTCTCTTTATACCTTTGAGGTCGATGGTAGATCACAGACCCACCGGATTGTTTTTTAAAAAACGGCCTCCTGGCTAGCTTGTAACCCTGCTCCTTTAAAAGTGGCGGGGTTTGGGCCCGCTCAGCTCGGCTCTAACACAGGTGAAATGGGATTGAGTAAAACAAGCCAAAGAGAAATGCGACGGACTTTGTATTCCAACCAAGGCAGGAGTTCAAGCCTGAGAGCAACAACTTAATATATGACTTTTCTGCGTTCAAGGCAGAAACGGGTTTTTTTACAACTTGATACCACTTTCCACCCGTCAACTGTTTCATAGTTACACCCCTTAACGTTAAAAGTGTTTCCTTGATGTGTGTCCTCCTATATAAACAATGTAAAAGTAAAATGTATTTCCCTGTCCCATCGTTCTCAATTTTTGGAAAAGCTCCAGGGAGCCACTCTGCTGCGATAAAAAAATGCATGAAGCTCCTGAACCGCGGGTTGCCGATCCCCTGACCAGAAGAACAACCATCAAACCAAACTTAGACAGCCAACTCGTATTTAAAAAAAAAAAAAAAAAAATTAACACTGCAAATATAGACCCTTTGAAATGACTCACAAGAATCACTTACAGCTTCGTTGGGGGCAACTTTTTATAAAACACCCGGAATGGTTGCATTTGTTTTCGTCCGTCTTTCTTCTTTCAGACTCAATCTCCCATTATACATTTTGTAAGTCTACTAAAGGTTCAACACGACCAAAAAACATACACAGGTAAACTAACATTATTAATAAATAAATTTCCAATTAAAACTTTTCTTGAAATTTTACACTTATTGTTAATCCTTGTTTCTAAATAAAATTAAATTATACAGGATACTACACAGCAGCACGGCAGCAAACTGGTTAGCGCATGTGCGGCTTAGTTCTGAGGTCATGAGATCGAACGCGTGGATTTCCTCCGAGCACTCCGGTTTCCTCCAACATTCAAAAAACATACATTTAAGGTTAATTGGCCAGTCCAAATTGTCCCTAGGTGCGAATGAGTTGTCCGTCCCTGTGTGCCCTGCGACTGGCCGGCAACCAGTTCAGAGTGTCCCCTGCCCACTGCCTGAAAACAGCTGTGATGGGCTCCAGCACCCCCATGACCCTACTGAGGATCAGCGTGCAGATAATGGATGGATGGATGGACAACACAAACAGGAGCATGCATAATGTATGCTGATATAGGATCGACTGCTATTGGTATGGGACAATACTCCAGGCTACAATACTGGCATCGTAGAGAAATTTAAACTTGTTTTGGGACACTCCTAGTTGTATTTGACAAATTGACCCAGTAACATATGTCTTTAAATATAATGTCACATTTTCAAAGACATATACAAGGTAAAAAGATGTATTTTTCTATGTATTATAGTACTAGTGCACCAACCTATCTTAGAAATAAAACCTGATTGGTTCAGCCCATCAGATGATATGACATAAAACGACCCAAAAAGAGTTAGACCTGCCCTCATGAGATTCGTTTTCCCTTTTGCTTTAGCAGACTCTGTTACAGAGTTCGAATAGTACAGCTTTGGGGGCTCTTGCCAAATATTCCTTCCATGCATATTTTAAAAGCCGTTTTGTTCACAATGCCAACAATAGTTTGAAGTTCTGCTATTTTTCTATTTTTTTTGTCCTGTCAAATTCATCAAGTTGTGACCTTCAACATTTACTGGGACACTTTGCTGCTAGTGGCACAAAATCTACATGCAAATCAGATTTAAACCAGACCGAAATTGTGCCCTCAACTCTTGAAATAGGTACCCCCTTAGTATTTGAGGTCAAGTATCTCAGAGTCTTCTTTTGAGGAAAGAGGAAAATGATCGGAGAAAGTGACAAATGGATGATTGCAACACCAAAAACCATCAGGTCATCGCTAACGTGAAATGGAAGCCAAGGCATATGACAATATATGTTTCAACCGTTTTCCATCAGTCTACTAGGTCCAGGTAGTGGCAAAATCCAGGGTTTCTAAACGTTTTAAATAGCATTCTATGGAATATTCATTAATCCAAGTACCATTAATAAGAGGCTTTCTTAGTTGGAGGTGATGCAAATAATTTAAAAGATTTATTTTACTTTGAATAGATTTATTCAGAGCTAATTTGACTACCAAGGCAATACTAGAGGTTTTAATAAAAACATATATGATAGAAATAAGGGCGAAACAGCGGCTGAAAGGTGAGCGCATCCACGGTAATGGGATCAAATCAAGCTACCAGCTTTCCTGTACGGAGTTTGCATGTTCTCTGGGTACCTCAGTTTACATCCCACATTCTAAAAACATGCATGTCAGGTTAATTTGTCGGACTAAATTGTCCCTAGGTTTGAATGAGCAAGTGAGTTGTCTGTCACTGTGTCACCTGCAACTGGCTGGCAACTAGTTCAGGGAGTTAGGTCTCATATGTCAAATAGTTGCCATTTAAAGTATTATATCAATTAAGTTAGTTTGAATAGAAAAGGAAAATAAGTATTGTTCACGCACAATCTATTTGAACAAAAGTTTATGAATCAAAGGTCCTCCTTACAAATTGGCAAAATCATCTGCAGGATTTTGCAGTTTAGAGAACGCTGTGAATATCTGTTCCAAAACAAAATATTTTTACCCAATAATTACATGTGAATATTCTCTTAAATGCATTACTCATTTTATGCTCAAATGCTAGAGTGGGACCTCGGTTATCGCGGTTAATGGGGACCAAAACCACCCGCGATAATTGAAAATCCGCTAAGTAGCGGCGCACCTTAAAAAAAAAAAAAATATATATATATATATATATATATATATATATATATATATATATATATATATATATATTTATTTATTTATTTATTTATTTATTTTATTTTTATTTTTTTTAGGCCCGCGAAGCTCTGAATCCGTGAACTTAGAAGCACGAAGTAGCGAGGTCCAACTGTACTTAGTACATATATTTTTTGGGGGGGCGGTTGGGTGGGATGACAAATTATGTTTTACATGTTCCAAGTATTTTTTACACTTCTGCGACAGGTGCGATTCTGGATGTGTTCTGGAGGTTTGCAGAACGGGTCGCTGTCCCTGTGGATTGCGGAAAACAGCACGGGCCCCAAAGAGCAACGCCACCTGTGGTACTCTGTCAGCGTGCCAACCACCGAAAGAGGCTGGAATTTAATCACCGTTCCACTTTATGGGCTGGCTGACTGGTATGAAACTCAGCAGTGGAACGTTGTGATTATAGAGCAAATATGTGTCTAAACTAAGATCGCATTTACATTCCTCGAGTTGTGCTTGTCATAATTGCTCATACATGACAACCTTTTGACATTAAAAAACGGTATATGTGTTTGAGCACTCTATTTTCAGGCGTGAAACAGAATATAAGCAGCCGCAGACTTAATTACTGGTCTTTAATAAAGATTATTTTTTTTGGTAGATTTGGAGAAAAAAAAATGAATCCAGTGTTTTAAAAGGAAGGAAAGAGGTAGTCTAACACATAAAACTGTATTGTTGGGGAGTATGATCGCATGCAAAATACTTGGTCCTTACTCTGCAATAATTACAGTATGGATATAACTTCATATTTAATGTGTTGTTCCCCTTTTTGACTGAACTACATTAAATTCCAGATTACACACCTGATTAAAAGCCACATTCTAAAATTTAGGAATGGAACTTAATTTTGTCATTTTACAAGCCGCACCAGATTTTAGGCCGCAGGCTTAGACAGCCATAAACATTAACTAATCAACGTCAAATTCTTACAGTTTAATCCAATGCAAACCTGGCACCAACTGAGAGAGGAATTTGGCATCCCCGCGCACCTGAGACCGTTTTAAACTGTCATTATTTGGCTTTTCTCAGAGTTGTTTAAATCACATTTTTTTTAATCATTAGACCGTACAAGATGGCATTACAAAGACCAGCACATATTCACTACTCTCTCCGAAATAAAATTGTGAATAAGGGCTGGGTGGTGAAAAATGTGGGCCTTTTATTTCCAGACAACAGCATCAGGGCAACCATACTATGTAGAATAGTACTAGATTGCAACACAGATGTTTCTTTCAGGCATGAGAATCTCTCACCTTTCAGAGAAATTCACAATATGCAGTCTGAAAGGGTTACCTATGGGAATTGTGTATATGAGAAAATGTTGTGGGAACGAGGAGGGGGGGGATCGTGAGATTTTGCAGGGATTAAACCGAGCATTTGAGGTGGTGCATTTGCATAGGAAGAAGTAGTTTGGTCGTGCAACTTTTAAGTTAAAAGTGAGAATAAAAGCCTGTGAAAGATACAGCAACGTATAAACTAAACAAAATATATCCGTTTCTAGCCAATCAGGGTGGAGAATGGTCAACTGAAGGTTATGAAGCACATAGTAGATCGTAAACAAACTAATTACTAAGATCGATCATAGCATTTAATGGAATCCCAACACAAAAAACTAAACACCAACACCCTCTATTGATTTATTTGGTGAGCTTGTCTCTTATTATTTTTTTTGCAAGAAATTCTACGTGATAACATTACAATAGTACCCAGTGTGTTGGCGCAGAGTTGCCGAGAAGGTAAGTGGAATAAAGAAATCCAGGCTAACTGAAGAAGCACCGCCTGAACTAGTCTTGCCTGCACATTTTTGCCTAATAGGTTGCATTTTTTGCCAATTTTAAATTTTGTTCTTGATTATTTTTTTGGGGGGTTGATCTGTCATGAAAAACAAACTTCTATTCTTCTTTGACAAGTCAAGTCAAGTCAAGTCACATTTATTTATATAGCCCTTAATCACAAAAATGTCTCTAAGGACTGCACAGGATTACAATTACAAAATTGCACAATTACCTGATCCTAAACCCGCATGCGGGCAAAGAAAAAACTCAAAAACCTCAGTGTGAGGAAAAAAGAGAAACCTTGAGAAAGGACCTCACACATGGTAATCCCCCTTCCAGGATTGACCAGGGTGAATAACAATTAGCATTACTGTACACAGAATAGTAAACACTAAGTAACATGTTGAAAATTTGTCCGGAAAGTGCATGACAGCAGCGACGCCCCCAGCCTGTAAACTAGTCCAGAAAGTCTATGACGGCCACGACGCAGCTTCCCATCTCTGCCAGCTTGTAAATGCAGGGGTTGACATGCTTCAGGTCAGACGCTGGTCCGCTGACTCATCTCAAATCGTCTTTCTCCTTCGTATCACCACCAGGCAGGCAGTCAGAAAAAGAGAAAAAGATAGAACAATACAGAATATGAGGTGGGCATCAGTCATAAGCTTTGGAATAGAAGTGTGTCTTAAGCCTCGATTTAAAAACCTCCATTGAAGTTGCAGATCTTATCTCCGGAGGCAGGGCCTTCCATAACACCGGGGCCCGGAAGGAGAACGCCCTCAAGCCTGCAGACTTCTTGGCTCTCGGAGTCAGACCGGCATTTTCCGAGCGCAGACTCCGTGCAGAAACATAGGGGGAAATCAAATCAGAGAGATAAGAGGGCCCATGCAAACATTTATATGTTAATAAGAGAACCTTAAAGTCACATCTTAAGTGGACTGGAAGCCAGTGACGAGTGAAGAGAAGAATGAGAATCCGACCTATCCAACTATTTTACCCTTGTCAAAAACTGAATTTATACCCCGTGGAAGTTTTTTTCTTTACTTTTTAAATGCCGAAAACAGCTATAATATACATATTCATCAAGCTCTGATGGCCATTTGACAGGCATTCTTAATTGGTATATCAATAAAACACATGACCTCACAGCAATAAATTTACCACATGAATGGCTATAAGACGACTGTTGCAATTATACAGTCAACAGTGTTTAATGAAATGAAAATATCGCTTTCAGGTAAAAGTTGAATGCAGGATAGATGAAATAATGCATCGTATTAAGAAAGTCCATACAAATACTATAATACATGAAAGACAGTGGAAGTGCTAGATGTATCTCTACGGATAATTTCAGCTTCTTTGTTAACCTGGTCAGAAGCAGATTAGCTTTATAAAATAAATCACCAGAGTAACTGAATTGAGCTTAATTTAAGCTACATTCATGCAGCTGATTGGAGGCTAAATTTAGCCAAGATATTAGTCATAACAATATTTTGTTGGGTTGTACAGTGTACCAGTTCATGTCTGCCCCACACAAAAACGTTGTACATATTATTCTAAATACTTTAAAAACTCCCATTTTGCTCCTGTGATGTATGATATGAATAATGTTGGCAAAAATATGGACTATCTTGCAGGTGGCCAAAAATGTTTCCAGACATAACTGTGGTGTTTTGTATCTAGAGCGCCTGCATTGTGAAAAAGAGCAGCTCACTATTTTCTTCCGTGCAGCCACGGGAAAAAAAGAATAACCGACACAGTATTTAAAGCTACATTGTTTTAAATACAGCAAAAAAGAGGCTTGTTGTACAGAATTCATGGACGACTAAATTAATTAATCCCATTTACAGCACAATGTACACAATCCTTGCTTTCCTTTTTATTTTCATTCCCTGTGATGAATTGTTGAAATCAATACTCAAAGCGTCATCCTCCTGCCTTACAATTAGCTATGTCCCTGGTGTCCCCTCAAAAGATGAATTCAAGCTAAATAGACAATAGAAAAGAGAGACGAAACCCACGTCTCATCTTCCTTTGCCTGACTGCCGCTTTTCTTTGCCATCCAAGCTCAGATAATCCTGTTCGACTGGGAGTGATTAATTTTTTATTCTCGTGTTATGTAGTCAGCGCTTCTTGTGTTCTAAATTAGAATGTCATGTTCGTAACCACCAGGTGAACCTTCTAGTTTGCGCGGTGTTGACCTTTAGTAGAGCTTGAGTGCATGCCAAAGTGCAGAACACAGTTACAACATGACCAAGAGTCACATAATCAAGAAAATAATTGATTAATTGATAAAGATTGACTGATATAATATTAAATCTCGACATTGCTATGAAATAAAACAAGTCGAATGTCACGCAAGGATGCTAAATATATTTATCCATGCTAATTGCTCAGGTAATTACATTAATGATTTAAACATGTATGATCAAATTAACTGTGGTTCAGGGTCTTAAATTATGAAAACAATTGAACCGTCTCATTATAGTATTAAATGGCAAACAAGCTGCCAATTTTATTGGAATAACTGAGTTGTAGTTGTGTGACTTGTGAGCAGTGTTGGGCGCGTTACTGAAAAATAGTAATTACAGTAGTTACAATTAGTAGTTACTTTTTTAATAATTTAACTTGGTAACACCCAAATTAGCACTTTAATCCAAAAGTAACAATCTAATTGTCATATACACTCGCATACTAGGCGATCCACTAAAACGGCTTTAAAATAACCACATTATGAAATAGATAACGTGAACACCAACCTGTGGAAGTAATTTCATAGTTCCTGGCTTGTGCAATTTTGAGAGCTTACAAACAAACACTTAGCCGAGACATTCCATATCCTTTCTGTTCCTGGGCTTCAAACCACTCAAAAATTTCATCTTCCATTTCTGGGTACTGTCCAAGGCTTGGTTGACACTGCAGGGGGATCGAATTTTTTGGCAAGGCCGTGACCTGTATCCGATCTGTTAAAGTCCGTTTGAACGGAACATGTTCGATTTTTTTTTTCTCACCAGAATCAGGCCACTTTCAAATGTAGTCCTAAACACGATCAATATCTGATCTTTTGGAATTCTACTTCTGTCTGAATGGTCAAGGTGCATTCATGCGTCCTGCATGTTATCGATAGGTAGCAGACGTCACTATTCTGCCTACAACAACGGCGGAAGAAAACACGGAGTGTCATGATTTTACACATGCATGGACGATGAACACTTGCTTATTTTTTAACTCACGGAACAGCCAATATTCCATCACATACAACTGGATTCCTAACATGTTGCATGACATTACTGCTGTGAACAACAGTTGCGCTTATTGATAAAGTGATCTTCTAGCGGTAGCTAAAATTATTTACATTTAAATCATACCACATAGACAGCATTCAATCGGGGGGCATCAAGGTTTAGATTTAATTACTATTTGTGGGCGACAACCCTCCGCTGTTAACATCCATGAGTACTTCCGTGCACATGAGCGCATTGCGCTAGATGTCACATGTTCTGCAGATGCGAATCAGTTGTGCCACTCACAAAGGAGATTAAGTTGCATTCAAGTTGCATTTAGATGGAAATGTGAATGATATCACAAAAACCAAAACATTTGAATCGTGCATTAAGCTCTGTAGTGTGAACCTACCCTAATTTGTTTTCTTTATTTTAATTCATGATACCCTTACACAGGTTCTGGCTTCATTTTGGATGTGAAGATGGAATCGGACCTGACATTGGGTCCTTTATCTCACTTGACAACATCTCTTTCAGTATGGACTGCTTCCTGGCTTGTGAGTACAATCGAAATGTATTTTTTTTGTTTTCTTGACTGTGACAGACTCCTTCTTCTTCTTACTATTTTTATAATTATTATAATTGTTACATTATTACAATTAATTGGCATATTGTATCGTATGGGTTCCCGGATTTTGTTGGTCTGTGGAGCTCTCCAATGCTACCATGAAAGAAATTGTCTTTATACAAACATGATTTTCAATTTTTGGCAGGTCTAAACTGAAAATGTTAAATCACATTTTCAAATTGTTACTTCTGTAACAGGGAGCCTTTTACAAGGGCTCGTTGTGTCTGCAACAGCAATCAATTGTAATACCTTCCAAAAGATAAATCAGAGAAAGCTGCATGCAAAACACTGATTGAAAAACTAAAATAAGAGCCAATAATAAAATGAATATTGAACAATATATTAAAATTGAGGTAAGGAATAAATACTGTTCAGCAAAGAAGAATTTGTCGACAATAAAATTTCAATGAAAATCTTAGTGATGGCACAAACAAGTTGGTCCACTAATATGCATCTACTTGAATGATTTCAGCTTTCTGTATCGTATTATTATTATTTTTGCAAAAAAGAAAATTGTATTGAAATGGATTTCCTGGGCTTTTCTTAAGGGCACTCAAAGCTTGGTCAAGCATTTGGATTTTTCAGCTTTTCAAATTTTTTTTGAAGTCCAAACAAGAATAAGATGACATTTGTGTCTAGCAGGAGAACAAAAGGTTAAGAGTGCAAGACTCCTCCATCTCTGCCTTTCAGAAGACACATGTTTAAAATGTGACATGAATAAGAATACCACATTACGTGTGCTCCGAATCTCGATAAGGGCTCCGGTTTAACGCGATTAATGAATTTACTCAGAATTAATCAATCAGGATACATTGCAATACACAAAAAATATTTGTTTTCTTTCTCTCGATTAATTTTCAAAATCAGAAAATACGAACTGTGTGAAGTGCAATGATTAGCAAAGCAAAAATGTGCACATGCAGGTAATTCATATGCAAAGTTTATAACACCTGCTTGCTGGTACCGACTTCAATTTTACAATCGGAAAATAATGCGACATTTCAGCTGGAGTTTAATATCAAACTTGATTAATAGTGGGCAAAACAATTCTGAGCTAGTTGTGGGAGCTTCACAAATTCAATCAAATTAAGACTACATGTTCTTAACTGAGCAAAGTATTGACGATGTTGTTTTTCAAAGAAGACGTATTAGACTTATATAGCCGAGTAATTCATATTTATTTTACATAGCACAAGCCTCATCTGAAGGGTGCTGACATAATTGTCTGCCATCTTGCAGATAAAGGCACCAGAAAGCTGGAAAAAGAAAATAGTAAAATGGTATGTTTCGGTCACTTTGAGTCTCCAAAGTTTGTATTCTTCATTGTGCTCTTGAGCACTTGTTTTCTGTTGCACAACACAAGGGGTCGGTAAACCTTTGACCCAAAGAGCCATAAAATCAAAAATCTTTAAAAAAAGCCGCCATATATTTAAGAAAGAAAAAAATATCAACATAACCACCAAACCCACTCTCCAAACAAAAGCTAATTCTTCAACACATTTGATATCACTGTGTGTTTGATGATATGACCAAATGTAGGAAATAATAATAATGCCACAGCCTGTGTTCCTTACCAACTTCAATAAACCACTCAAAATGTGTCACCCGCAGTTACTTAAGAGTGTGGAAGATCCATCCATCCATTATCTGCACCGCTTATCCTCAGGAGGGTCGCAGGGGTGCTGGAGCCCAACGCAGCTATCTTTGGGCAGTGGGCAGGGGACACCCTGAACTGGTTACCAGCCTTTTGCAGGGCACACAGAGACAGACAACTCACTCGCTCATTCACACGTTGGGACGATTTAGGAATTGACACGCATGTTTTTGAAATGTGGGAGGAAACCGGAGTGCCCGAAGGAAACCCACGCAAGCTCGGGCAGTACATGTAAACTCCACACAGGAAGGTTCGATCTCATGACCTCAGAACTGTGCCGCATACACACTAACCACTGCGCCTCTGTGATGCGTGTTGAAGATCATTTTGTCATTTTTGTCCGAAATAACGATTCTAAAACAGGTGCAACCAAAGTTCTTTTGTAAAAATGTCACAAAATAAATACATCAAACGAGTATACCATACATACATATCTACCTTCGGTATCGACGGCGCTGGGCCAGGAGATGGAGTGTGCACGTCCAATGTTTTGTGTATAGTGTCAGGTTAAAAATGATGTCCGGTTGAAATAAGAAACTTTTAATTTATAATGAAACTCGTTTATTTAAAAAAAACAAGCACATTAAAACTATCTACTTCCGCAGACTGAGGTGTGCGCCTCCTTTTTATACGGTGGATTCTGATTGCAGGACAAAATAAACCATGTGCAGTGTATAATGTTGGTCACTAGATAGCGTGCGAGTATGAGAAATGAGCAATAGGGATAGTGAACTTTGTAAAAACAATGCGTTTCTGTGAGGTGAAAAACAAGCTGGGCTTGGAATTTGCAAGTCAAACTCTCCCAGAACAGAATGTACCCAGTGGCCTTCAAGTTGTAGATAGTTAGCAAAGTCTACCAGTGAGCGTCTGAATTGTAGCTTTTAATTAGAGACAAATTTTTTTGGCTTGGTAACCTTATTGCCCTGACCTTGAAGGTGCTTTCTCCTGAGAACAACACGAAAACTTAACTGGTTTTGAGTACAATACAGAAAAATTTATAAACATATGAAGATATATGAAACGTATGAATTATATATTGGGTGTAAAATGTAAAATATAATATAAAAGGCACACTTAGACCATGGTTTTCCCCCATATATTAGCTCCGCTCATTCCTACTGCTAACCCGATTATTTATGACTGATTGATTGAGTTTCACATTTATTTCTCTTTCTTTTTTAGACTTTTTTTTTAGGTAGGGAATTAAATAAAAACGTTTTTATCTGATGTTTTTGTGGAAAAAACGATTCGGCCTAACCTTAGCATAGCCCCAGTAAACGGAGTTCGAGACCCCTGTCCTAAAAGGTCTGTGCCTGCAACTACCACTAGGCGAGTGCACACTGCTAACAAAGATGGCTCAAAAATGATAAACAAAAACTATTGGGATCAATATCCTTCATATTACTTCTAACAACTTAAATGTTATTACCAAACACTTGATGCTTTTGAGAACAATTGAAGACAACAAAAGTTTGAAAACGATAACTGTGGTTGTCAAACGCTGCGATCGACTATCGTAATAAAGCCTTGGCCACTTTGGACGTGGTGTGAATTTAAGACTTAAGTCCTATTTGGTCTAGAGCGCAAGAAAAACACAATCACCCTCTGTCAACATTGGCTTACTGAGTCAGAGGGGATTTCTTCAAAGAGACGCTATTTTCTTGGAGATCTGTATTTGTGCTCCAATTTGCACTTGATGGCCTTCGGATTGGTCAACCTGCTTTGGCATCACTGGGGGGAAATCTTTTGATGCTTTACTCTCATGACAGATGGGAAACCCTTAATCCAAAATCCCCTGATATCATCCATCTATGTTTGACTTGGTCTCACAATATAGCCATTCAGTCCAAGCTTTTGATGAGAGATGTTAAAAAACAATCATATGCTCCGTTTTATCTAATGAGGATTGGAATGGAGTAAGTCATTGTTTTGGTCTTGTAGGTAATGTATTAACAGGTTTATGAGTGGCAACTATGCTATTAGGCAGAGGAAGGAAGACGTTACTAGACTAGTTTCAGGTTTTGCGCGAAAACATCAGTCAAAATATATGTGACAAAAGTCTACAATTTAAGGAAAATGATTGACAATACATTAGAAAAGCAATGCTTAGGGGATTATACAGCACACTTTTTTTTTTGGTATGCAAAACTTTCACCGAAGAAATCACAAGTGGATTTTTAGTTATTTGACTAAACATAAATTTGGTTTTATTTTTGGAATATTCAATAATCTTGTTTTATTTTTATTTGAGTTCATCAAACAGGTCATCCAACTTTGGTTCATATGCCTATTATGATTCACCAAATTATTTTTTTACAAACAACAGTAGGGTATAGAATCAACCGAAATATTTTTTAGAACTTTAGATGTCATTAAAATAACATTTAAAGTTAAATTGAATATAATAAGGGTTCAAAAAAACAAAAAAATACACATAGCTGATGAAACCGATAGACATTTGGGTCTAGTCCCCACAGTCCCCCACTGTGAAAATTGAGGGAGTGCAGTATTGCTATTAAAAATAAGGGTTAAGTCACACGCATTCGCTGTCACTTGTGAGCCTTATTTCACTAATGTAGGACATTAAAATTTAATGATTGTTGAAATAGCATTATCATTTTAAAACCGCAATGTTTTTCTGATTGCTCTATATTTTGCGTGGGCAACGCATGAAGAAAAAAAAACATTTTTTATACATTTTGATAAATGCCATCCATCCATCCATCCATTGTCTTCCGCTTATCCGAGATCGGGTCGCGGGGGCAGCAGCGTTAAAAGGGAAGCCCAGACGTCCCTATCCCCAGCCACTTCCTCCAGCTCATCCGACGGGACCCCGAGGCGTTCCCAAGCCAGCCGAGAGACATAGTCTCTCCAACGTGTCCTGGGCCGCCCCCGGGGCCTCCTGCCGGTGGGACATGCCCGGAACACCTCCCGAGGGAGGCGTCCAGGAGGCATCCTTATTAGATGCCCGAGCCACCTCAACTGGCTCCTCTCAACGCGGAGGAGCAGTGGCTCTACTCCGAGTCCCTCCCGGATGACTGAGCTTCTCACCCTATCTCTAAGGGAGAACCCAGCCACCCTGCGGAGGAAACTCATTTCGGCCGCTTGTATCCGGGATCGAGTTCTTTCGGTCATGACCCAAAGTTCATGACCATAGGTGAGGGTAGGAACGTAGATGGACTGGTAGATCGAGAGCTTTGCCTTTCGGCTCAGCTCCCTCTTCACCACGACAGACCGGTACAGGGTCCGAATGACGGCAGACGCTGCACTGACCCGTCTGTCGATCTCCCGTTCCATCCTACCCTCACTCGTGAACAAGACCCCAAGATACTTGAACTCCTCCACTTGGGGCAAGACCTCCTCCCCGACACGGAGGGAGCATACCACCCTTTTCCGACTGAGAACCATGGCCTCGGACTTGGAGGTGCTGATCCCCATCCCGGCCGCTTTACACTCGGTTGCGAATCGCTCCAGCGAGAGCTGAAGATCACGGGCTGAGGAAGCCAACAGCACCACGTCATCTGCAAAAAGCAGTGACGCAATGCTGAGGCCCCCAAACCGGACTCCATCCCCGCCAAGGCTGCGCCTAGAAATTCTGTCCATAAAAGTTATGAACAGAATCGGTGACAAAGGGCAGCCCTGGCGGAGCCCAACCCTCACCGGGAACGAATCCGACTTATTGCCGGCAATGCGGACCAGACTCTGGCACCGGGCATACAGGGACCGCACAGCCCGGATAAGACTGTGCGGTACCCCATACTCCCGAAGCACCCCCCACAGGGCCTCCCGAGGAACACGGTCGAATGCCTTCTCCAAGTCCACAAAACACATGTAGACCGGACAGGCAAATTCCCATGCACCCTCAAAGACCCTGAAGAGTGTATAGAGCTGGTCCAGTGTTCCACGGCCAGGACGAAAACCACACTGTTCCTCCTGAATCCGAGATTCGACTTCCTGGCGGACCCTCCTCTCCAGTACCCCTGAATAGACCTTACCAGGGAGGCTGAGAAGTGTGATTCCCCTGTAGTTGGAACACACTCTCCGGTCCCCCTTCTTAAAGACGGGAACCACCACCCCAGTCTGCCAGTCCAGAGGCACTGTCCCCGATGTCCACGCGATGTTGCAGAGGCGCGTCAACCATGACACGCCCACAACATCCAGAGCCTTAATGAAGTCTGGGCGGATCTCATCGACCCCCGGGGCCCTGCCACCGAGGAGTTTTTTGACAACCTCGGTGACTTCAACCCCAGTGATACGAGAGCCCAACCCAGAGTCCTCAGGCTCTGCTTCCCCAGAGGAAGACGTGCCGGTGGAATTGAGGAGGTCTTCGAAGTACTCCGCCCACCGATTCACAACGTCCCGGGTCGAGGTCAGCAGCGCCCCATCGGCACTATACACAGTGTCGATGGCACACCGCCTCCTCCCCCTAAGACGTCGGATGGTGGACCAGAATTTCCTCGAAGCCGTTCGGAAGTCGGCTTCCATGGCCTCGCCAAACTCCTCCCATGCCCGAGTTTTTGCCTCGGCAACCGCCAAAGCCGCATTCCGCTTGGCCAGCCGATACCTGCCAGCTGCTTCCAGAGTCCCACAGGCCAGGAAGGCCCGATAAGACTCCTTCTTCAGCTTGACGGCATCCCTCACCGCCGGTGACCACCAACGGGTCTGAGGGTTGCCACCGCGGCAGGCACCGACTACCTTGCGGCCACAGCTCCGATCAGCCGCCTCGACAATGGAGGCGCGGAACATGGTCCACTCGGACTCAATGTCCCCCGCCTCCCTCGGGACATGGGCGAAGTTCTGCCGGAGGTGTGAATTGAAACTTCTTCTGACAGGAGATTCTGCCAGCCGTTCCCAACAGACCCTCACAACACGCTTGGGTCTGCCGGGTCGGGCCGGCATCTTCCCCCACCATCGAAGCCAACTCACCACCAGGTGGTGATCAGTTGACAGCTCCGCCCCTCTCTTCACCCGAGTGTCCAGAACATGCGGCCGCAGGTCCGACGAAACGATGACAAAGTCGATCATCGAACTACGGCCTAGGGTGTCCTGGTGCCAAGTGCACATATGGACACCCTTATGTCTGAAAATGGTGTTCATTATGGACAGACCATGACGAGCACAGAAGTCCAATAACGAAACACCACTCGGGTTCAGGTCAGGGGGGCCGTTCTTCCCAATCACGCCCTTCCAGGTCTCACTGTCATTGCCCACGTGAGCGTTGAAGTCTCCCAGCAGTACGAGGGAGTCCCCAGGGGGCGCGCTCTCAAGCACACCCTCTAAGGACCCCAAGAAGGTTGGGTACTCCGAACTGCTATTTGGTGCATAAGCACAAACAACAGTCAGGACCCGTCCCCCCACCCGAAGGCGGAGGGAGGCTACCCTCTCGTCTACCGGGGTGAACCCCAACGTACAGGCGCCGAGCCGTGGAGCAATTAATATGCCCACACCGGCTCTGCGCCTCTCACCACGGGCAACTCCAGAGTGGAAGAGAGTCCAACCCCTCTCGAGAGGACTGGTACCAGAGCCCAAGCCGTGCGTAGAGGTGAGTCCGACTATATCTAGTCGGAATTTCTCGACCTCACGCACCAACTCGGGCTCCTTCCCTGCCAGAGAGGTAACGTTCCATGTCCCAAAAGCCAGTTTCTGTAGCCGGGGATCGTCGCGCCAAGGACCCCTCCCTTGGCTGCTACCCAGCTCTCTGCGCACCCGACCCCTTTGGCCCCTCCTACAGGTGGTGAGCCCATGGGAAGAGGGTCCCACGTCGTCCCTTCGGGCTGTGCCCGGCCGGCCCCCGTGGGTAAGGGTCCGGCCACCAGGCGCTCGCCAGCGGACCCCACCTCCAGGCCTGGCTCCAGAAGGGGGCCCCGGTAACCCGCGTCCGGGCGAGGGAAATCGAGGACCAAAGTTTTCTCTCATCATTAGGGGTCTTCTGATCTGCGTTTTGTCTGGCCACTCACCTAGGACCTGTTTGCCATGGGTGACCCTACCAGGGGCTTAAAGCCCCCGACAACATAGCTCCTAGGATCATTGGGACACACAAACTCCTCCACCACGATAAGGTAGCAGATCAAGGAGGATTTCAAATGCATTATACCTAGAGGAATGCATAAGCTGAACAAAAAAATATGATTGTCAAACAGCCAGAGGTGGGAGTTACATTTACATTTACCCTGATAGTAAGGCGCAACCCCAAAAATTAGTTGTAGAAATAAAGTGCAAAGACGGGATGCAGTGGGAATTGAACCTGTATTGTGGAGGGAGGAAAGCCTTGGATCCTAGCCACTAGACTGCAAGGGATACATACTACACTTGAAGAGGCTTTACGTTTTGTGTCATTATCAGACTACTTCTAACGCCACCTTGTTGATGTTATTTTTGGGCCGTGCAGCAAGAAAGGTTTTAGACATTGGTGATACGGAAAAGGTTATAGGAAATACAGTAATGTATCGTCATCTTGCAAAGTCTACAAAAGTACGATATTCTGAACTGAATGAAGAAAAAAGCATTGTGGAAACAAATTCAGTCACCCTGAAAGATATAAACGCATGGCCGCACTTTAAAATCTTGTACCGATTTGTGAAAATTTTCTGTTTTCTCATTCCTCTAACATTTGTGTCTGGTACTGTGACTTAAAATAGTGTGCTAATGAGATAAGACCTATCGTTTATTCCCTCATACATTTCCCTAATAGCCTAATGGCTAGGATTCACCATTTTCATGCAATTGTACTCAGCAATGAATACTTATTGTCTAATAGTTGCACAAATTAGCTAATACACTGATAATACACAAGGATGCCTTTCTACTTATTTTGTTCATATGGCGCACCGTGTTCTGCTGAAACGTCCTACCTTGTGGAGACGTCCAACCTTGTGGAGACGTCCTACCAATGCTTAGTGTGCATGCCCACAAGGCTGATTGTGATATCCTATGGAAAGTACAAACAATTTTTGTTTTGATTTAGTCTTATTTGAATCCCTCCTTGCTTTTAAATACTGTTGACTGACGTAGCTGACGGCGAATTTTGATAAGTTGATCAATTTATTATTGACAAAATAAAGGTGGCAACGGGGATCGAACCGGATGGCAATGGTAAGAGCACTTAATCCCAACTACCAGCCTGCTAGGGACATGGATGGGTTTTCACAATATATTGGATCCAATGGAAAACAAACCTGGATCACGGAGGTGGGAGCACGGATACAGACCTCACATGAAACACTATTTTTAGTGACGGTACTAGAAAATGTTGGAAAAATGATAAAACAGAAGGTGATTAAAAAGTGTTATAACTTTTTTTTCACAATTTCTCACCTTAAACTAAGAGGCCGGTCACACAGCCGTTTGCGGCTGAATCACGGCTAAAATTTTGCGTTTTTTTTTTGCCCGTGGTAGCCCGCGATGGAAAATGCGCAAAATTGGCCAACCCGCTGTTCATCGGTGGTATGCCCGCAAAACAGACGCCGGCGACTGTTCGGCTTCCTCATCGCGTCATTTCTGCGTCATTTTCTCGTGTTGTGCCCAAATCCGACTCCTACGCAACACCCCCACTCCCGCGCGTGACCGCGCGTGACCGCGCATTCTGCTGCGATCGCTTTTGTTGGAAGCGTGCATTGACGTTGGTGACTTTTTCATCCGCGTTAACAAACGCATTTTGTAGAATACGATCGCACTTTATTGTTTAAATAAACGCGTTATATAGACTAGGATCTCCCAATTGTTATAATTAGCTCGCTTTATTGTTTTAATAAGCGTTTTATATAGAATACGATCGCTTTTGTTGGAAGTGCAGCAGAATGCGCGTTCACGCGAGGGGGGGAGGATTGCCGTTCGATTACGTTCACAACAAAAACAAAGACGGAATGGTTTAAGTTGTATTACATTCCCAACAAATGCAAGACAAAGTGGTTTTGGTTATATGTTCGCCATTACATTCCCTAAAAGTGAGATAAAACGGGGTAAAAGTGGTTGTAGTAGCGAGGGGATGCAAATCTTGGCAGGGATGCATTTCTCGGATTACACCGGGCTGTAGAAATCATAACCGCTCAAGACACAGTCCCGTGAAGATCAAGATTTCAAGCTATGGCATCATTTTTATTTTATTATCTTGAAAAGAAATGTCAAGAAATAAAAAAGGATTAAGACGAGGTCACTACGCTGACGGGGATCCATGTTCACCCCCTTGACGTCTCGAGCACAACTGACGTGTGCTCAGCAAATCGCGCTGTATATACAAGGCGTTTGACTGTCACACGCGTAACACGCTAATTTCACGTAATAACACCGCGATACAGGCGCAGAACATGCTATTACCATGCTCCACCCACGATTACCCGCTGAAATTTACCGTCCTACCCATGTGTAACCACGCCCTGGCCGCGGCGAGACCACGTCGTTCCGCGTCATTTCCGCGTCATTACCCCGTGTTGACCACGTGTGCGGCACGCGGTTTAACACGTGCTCAAACTTTTGAGCAGCTCAAAACCTTTTCGCGCGGCCAACCGCGTGTGAATTTCCGACCGCGAGTAAAGCACTGCTGTATCTCGTCTATATGGCGGTCTCAAAACGTCCAACAGCGCCCAACAGCGTCTGCTTCACGGCCAGAAATTTCTGGCCGTGGTTCAGCCTCGATACGCTCGTGAAAGGCTGGTTACCTGCGCTCTAAAGAATTGAGCAGCGCAAAACTTTTTCGCGCTGTCACCCGCGTGCGAATTTCCGACCGCGTGTTAAGCACTGCTGTATCTCGTCTGTATGGCGATCTCAAAGCGTCCAATAGCGTCCGCCTCACAGGCAGAAATTTCTGGCCGTGATTCAGCCGCAAATGTCTGTGTGACCGGCCCCTAAGCATTGTAAATGAATATGTGCAGCCATGCGTTTATTGATATCTGTCAGGATGACTGAATTACTTCCCACAATAAGTTTCCCTTTAACCAATCCAGATTGACCGAATTAGTTCCCACATTCCATATCTGACTTCTTGGCGATATGATAATGTATTTTAGTTGTCCCCGACCTTTCCTATACCACGAACTGGTTTAATGTCTGAAAATATTCTCATCATGGGGTGGACTGTGACACTGGTGGCCTGGTCCAATAGTAACAGAAACAATTTTGAACAGTCTAAAGATAGTGTGATGATGAGATAACACCTTATGCGCTTCCATGTGTCGTCTCCTAGATAAGACTTATCACTGCTGTGATCCTGGTTCAAATCCTGTTGCATCTATTGTTATACAACTGTATGCAATTGTGATCTGCACAAACACTGTGCTTCTTTCATTTTCGTGCGCCTTATAGTCCAGTAAAACCTTTTATAACAGGCGCATTATGATTCAGGTGTGCCTTATAGGGGGGATAACGAGGTACTTTAAAAAATACATTAAGGCTTTTTATTTGAAAGACATAGCAACAACTTTTACCTCAAGATGCTAAGTGACAAGCAGTTATCCCCCATTAGTGTTTGCCTCTAACATTCTGGCTTTTAGAAAGCCCCAGGTAGCTTCTGGCACCCTCCTAATGAATACTGACAGTTCAGTCAGGGGTTTCATTGCCTCTAGTTCATGTTACTTTGTCAACCTGCTCTCTCGACTCACTAGCAACCTCCCGGCGCTACATGCTACAGCTTTTCCTACGAATAATAATGTCTTTGTAGCAAATTAGTTCCAGATTTTCACTCCCTCAAAAACGTGTTAAAAGAAAACACGGAAGTCTCTTGCAAGATGGTTTGTAAAGTGTGTGTCTAGCAAATGCATTTCGTACACTGAACATAATCCATCAATTCTGTAAACTGCTCTCAAGCAGTATGTGTTTAAACATTCATATTCATTGAGGATTACAGGCTTGGGAATGAGCTATTGATTTTCATGCTAGGGATAAAAAATGTTTGAGGTTAGATATTCTTATTGCAATATAGAGATACTGTCGTTATGCGGATTTGTTTGCTATACAGAAAAAATGTTTCAGTGCTTCAGGAAATTTTTCAAATGTATTTCATGACATATGCATCTCATACCTAGAGCACTGTTACGCTTGTTTAAATTTCACTTTCATAATATGTTTTGCATAATATAAGTTACATACATCAATATAAAACAGTTTGCAAGTTACGTGTGTTTGCCTGTCTCTTTTTGCAAGGAAACGGGTAAAAAGAAATTCAGCACACGGATAGATTTTTGGAAAAAAGAAAATAAATAAATTTCAAGCATTGCACAATGCACACGTCAAATGTCTGTCGTAAAAAAGTATGTGTCAAATGTTCTGTTTCTTTGTGATTGTTGACAGGATTTTTTTTCGTGAGGAGTCAATAAAAATATACAGTAAAGAAGTGAAGCAATTACAAAAAAATGCACTTGTTGCACATGCTCTCAATCAGGGGTGGGCATGCTTTGGTCTGCTTTGGTTCAATCCGGCCCGCCAAAATAAAATAACCATTTGAACTGAGAAAATGATTGTTAATATTTAGTACAGTAGCCTTTGTTTGCTATTAGAGAGGTTAAAAGTTTCCTGTAGTCTTTCACCAGGTTTGCACATACTGCAGGAGGGATCTTGGCCCACTCCTCCACACAGATATTTTCTAGATCTGTCAGGTTTCTGGGCTGCCGCTGAGTAACACGAGTAAAATGGTGCATTTTGGTCACTTTGAGTATCCGTATCTTTACTTCTCCTTGTGCTTTATAGCAGTAGTTTTGGGTTGCACTACACTATACAGCTACATCTAGTGGTCAAATGTCAAACAATACACACTGTGCCTTTAAGTATGTGTGTATATATATATATATATATATATATATATATATATATATATATATACATAATAATGCTTAAAACAGGGACATTTGAGTTTGAACAGAAAAATAAATACTAGTACATTAATAGTGTAATACTAAAATAGTACTACAGAATTACTAGAGAAATATTGTTTGTGAAATGCACAAACGAGGCCATACTTTTTAACCCAGTGCCTGCGACTTCAAAAATGTGTTAGTCGTAAGAAAGTATGTGTCAAATGTTCATGTATCACCCGGCACCACATGCTGCTTGGCGATTTCAATGGGGAAACTTTAACGGTACAGTAGTTTTATGAATTATTCTGCATTAATTGTAAGATAGGGATAAATAGGGTTTGTTGTCGTGGTATAGCACTATAAAGAGTATTTTGCAAGAACCCATTTTCTGTCCGTGTTGCACCAAAAGAAAAAAGGAATGTCATAGAATTGATGTAGTTTGAGACCAATTGCATGGGCCACTCTCAGTTCTTTAGGTGAACAGCAGTTCTCCCGTTGCCATGACTACCACAGACAGCTTCATGTAATGACTACTGACATTGAAGTAGAATGAGAATAATAAACCCTAAGAAAAATCCACACAAGCACAAAAAAATCAACAGACTCCACAAAGCATGGTCTGTAATAATTGCCCTATTTGGAACATCTGTGGCAGCTTGATTGGCGCCAACAGCCCAGACAAGCTGATTGGTGGCCACATCCTTCTTAAACCCCGACCTCAGTTCAAACTTTGTCAGATCGTTGCGAGCTGTTGTGTTTCACTCAGTGAGCGTTCCCGTCCGACTTCGTCCCTGTTAAAACCTGTTTCCTGCCTGATTCCCGTTTTTCGACCCGTTTCCGAACCTGACTACGCCTGTTTTGCCTGCCGCCTGCCTACGACTACTATTACGACCTCGACATCGCCTCTGATCTCCAGCCCTGGTCAAACGACGTGCCATTCCCGCCTGCCTCCTTCCGACACGGAAGTGTCACCCCCGCCTTGCTCGATCCCGCTCGCCGCCAGTCTTCGGATCAAGCAATCGAGCAAGCCTTACTCTCACTCTCTTTCAATAAAATCTGAGAAAGGCATGCAATTGAGTCCTGTGTCCGTTGTGGTCTGTCACATGGTCAAAGAATCCAATAGTTTACATTATTTTTCTTTTTTTTTTGCACTGCAGCTTATTCTGGAAATGATATTTTGGGGGCTGTGTCTGACCTGCCTCCCCTCACAGCACGTCACTTTAACTCATTTAATGCTATAACGTATAATATTTCAGAAGCATTATTCAGGGGTGCTAAATTGTGCCTTTCTTGTTTAATTTTAAAAACAATTCTAAAGGGTTTGGAGCTGCAGATTCGTAAGTATCAAGCCTTTTGGGATGATTTAAGTATGATAAAATGTAAATAGATGGCAGGAATGGTTTCGATCTGATCTTTTTCCACTCATTGAGGCAGCCCCCACTTCCTATTATTGCCTCCTTTTCCAGCAAATAAGAGTTTGTGGGCAGCCCCTCGTAGCGAGTAGGCATACTGAAGCAGTATTATGATGAAATACTGATATTTCTTATGCACGTTGGCCATAGCTACACGACTAACTTTTCTGTTGGCTTTTAAAAATGAGTCAAAATGGCAAAAACTGGCTGGAACCATTTGAGGAAAACACCTGGCATTGAATGAGTTAAGGAAGAGATTCTAGGACTCTTGTTAGAGTATTTTCTGCCCACAAAAAAAGTAATGTCACGTGAATAGGAGTGCTTTTGACATCCGTGCTACTCTCAAGCCAATCACAGTCCTAGAGTGTTTATTTCACCTGCATATCCTGAGTGCATGTTCATGATATCAATAAAAGTGTGTCAGCAGGTTTTGAGTTAGCCACTCAGTTCAATGCAGGCCACTGACTGGAAAAGTGACGTCATCACCCGCAGTGACTCATGATGCTGGCTTTGAGCGATGTCACCATGAAAACTCATCCTTTCTCCACACTGAATCATACAGAATAGGGACAGGTGACAATTTTCCAGGCCTGCCTCCCACCACAGGCGCCAAAATTAGTCACCCCTACTTTAACATCTTTTTTGAGGGGGAGAAGTTTCTCAATCTTGAGCAGTAATAGCCAATCAGCCGCACTTTTACAGAGAAGTCTTTATCCCCGGGGAAAAGTTAAAGCAGGATGAGATCTAGGTGCCAGGGAGCATATGATCCTAGACCTGGAAATGCTTGAGTCTGGAAGGCTTGATGGATTGCTACAAAAGAGCCGGAGCGAATGTGCTGCTTACCCATTCGCTGTTGGAAGTGATACAGGGAAAGAAAATTGGATATGTGCATTCCCTCCCTTCTTTATAGCCAAATGAAACCCCTTGCTGCATTTCACATATTCAAAGTCAGTCGGGGTTAGCTTGCTTGTATATTCAATATGAAAGTAACTCAATTTTAGTGCCGTACAAGGAGTTAGGAATGACATGTTACTTTTCATTTCAGCAAATGGGGAGTTTCCGCCAGTGGCCAGCAGCACCACACGGTCACCTGTCAGACTGCCAGTTCCTCCTACCGCGCCATCCGTCGGGATTCCTCTGATGAACTCCCCTACCAGGGATTATTGTGAGTAGGGATTTCCACCAGACGTGCAAAATTTGCAGTTTGTTGGAAGCAATTCCTGTCATAGTCTTGTCTGTCTTTGTCTCAGCTTCAAGCTGCCAGCACACAAACACGCTCGCACAGCTTGACAAATACTCTCAATGCGCTGCATTGGACATCACACACATTCTGTAATGAAGTAAGCACGCCCCCCACAGGTGTGCATCCAGCAGGCTACCGCGGGGGTCCTGCAAAGATCTCCTTTGGCAATAAATGGAGCGGGACGGGCAGTTACAAAGTGTAAAATCTTTCAATTTGTCTGCAGAGAATGTCAATGGAGACGCTTACACAGACTTGATATTTTCCCGCTCATGATCTCTTACATTATTACTTCAGTGAGGCAACAACGAACAAACTTCATATCCCAATTCACACATTTGTGTTAGTTAGAACACATCTCCTTTGAAATATTTTTTTCACCAACAGGTTTTATGGACTTTAGAGCACACTTGATAAAATCTGCATGCTCATATTTAAGAATAAAACTGGATTTTGTCTTTGTACAAGCATCACCGGGCTTAATGGGCTATAAATATGAACTAATTCACACGCATTTCATACATTTTAAGCCCGGGGCAAACCTAGCAGCAACCATATGGGGAATCTAGCGTCAAAGCCTTGCATTCATAACGCCTGACAGCGTCATTTACAGATATGTTTACATCACATGTTTTCAGATAATGTCACCATTCACGATGACGACGCAAACTCGGAATCTGATTGGCTAAACCAACACCTCTTTTCAAAGACTGGTGTTAGTGAAGGCATGTTGGTAGATTTCTGGGCTTAGTAGTTTATTTTCTATTATTGATAGACAGACGTCACATGATTCAGGTATGTTTGAGACCATCAGAGAAGGCCTTGCGGGCCCTCACCAGCCTACCACTGGTACAATATATGTTTTTCTATAACGACTTATTGTGTTGTGTATTATCCTTAACAGACTGACAATAAATTATTTTTAGTTTTCCAATTGATTCAACAAACTAATAGAGAGTTGAATTAATTATAAAATAAATCATGCGTCCAAAACTATTCTAATGCAAAATATATAGTAGAGTAACAGTGAAGCGAAAAATACTAAGGTTTTTCAGACATTTTTTTGGGCGGGGGGGGCTTAGTTTTACTCAAGGTTTAATAAGACCAAGATGTTTTGCAAAAAATCTGGGATTAGTGTAGCAGCCATTGAATGCTCTCTAGATGCAGCCAATTCTGCATGTCTTATTCAATCTGTTGAACAGCCAGAGATGGTCAAACGGGTGCCAAATAGAAATATGCTAATTCAGAATGTTTCTTTTCAATAACTCGGCATACTTGAACACAATCCACTGACTTATTTGATACACAGTCACATTTGACCTGCCTGACGACAAATCCCAAATACAAGCCACAAACTTTAGTCTTAACTTTCTTCTGATGAGAATATTTGTCTTTTTGAAAAACAGAATATTTCAGTTGCAATAAAACCTACTTTGCATAATCGTCTTTGCTCTTGCCCTTGTCGTTATCAAAGACGGTAACCGCGAAGGGCGAAAATATTGAACTCACAGTCAGTTGGCTTTTCCGATGACAGCCAAGAATGCTTAACATTCGCTGGGTGTCTTCCATCTTCTCTTGTGGGGCTGACGTTTGCCACGAGCTTGGTCTGATGGGGATTTCAACTCTGCCATCCTGTCAATCCTCTCTTCCCTTGACTTGCTTTGCGATTAACCCCAACAAAATGCCGCTTGTCTCCTCTTGCCTTCATCTTTCTCTGCCAACCTATCTCTTTGACGTCTTTAAAGGTACCATACAAAATATAAAGAAATAGTTCATGGTTTTTGCCTAAAATCTATGTACATTTGATTGGTATGTTCCAATTATTTTCAGAGAAAATTCATTTCAAACTAATAATAATAATAATAATAATTTCCTTGTATTGTCATTCTGTGTAACAATGTACACAGAACGAAATGTCGATTGCACCTGACCCGTTGTAGCGAGCCGATGCAGCCGCAGCCAACAGAGGGCGCCGCCGACCACTTTTTAAACTGGATGAACATCAGAATCCTAGCAAGCAAGTCACCATAATGGTTTACATGTAAATTACTAAAAAGGTTTCCTAGGTGTTGTGTCGCAGGTGGATGCAGTAATGGTACAACAAAGGAAGATAACCCAAAAAGGAGCTAACTGGCAAAAACACACGGAGAGCCAGCAACCGGGACAGATCAGCATAAAAGCGGTTGCAGCCTTGGTGGAAGAACGGGAATAGCAGGAATAAACAAAGCAAGGAACATGGCAAAACCGGCACCAATGCTAGCCTAGCCAAATAAAAAACATGCAGTGAACAGCCAGGCTAAACGGTAGCCAAAATCGAAATGCTGATAGCTATGGAATTAATATGAAGCCGGCTCTGAATCAACTAAAGAACACTGCAAAAACAACGTAAATGCCGGGATTACCCAGCCAAATGTAACGATCCTCAATCATGCGCACAAGGGTTCACATTCACTCGGCTTTTTGCCTGCATTCAGTAAACAAAACAATACAAAAGTCAGGGCGTCTGTGCACGACTGCAATCATCTTCAACACGAGGTGATCGAGCTGAAGCTATGGCCAGCAGACAACATGCGAGCACAATAAAAGTGAAACTTTAATAATAACAATGAACACAGCTTTCCCACTTACCTGCATTCAGTAAACAAAACAATACAAAAGTCAGAGCGCCTGTGCACGACTGCAATCATCTAAAACATTAACAAAAATACAAAAATGGGACATCACTCAACATGCCGCACATCATGGCGTGGTTGCATTGAAACATGTTGCATCACAGTAATCATCGTTTCAAGCTGCATTACTTAACTTTTAATGAGTGTTTTTTTATATACATAATTTAGCACAACTTATGTACATTTATATACAAAGATAGTTCGTGAAAGCAGCTCCTATATCTAGCAAAATATGCATTTTTACCCAATTTGATATTGGACACAGCTTACCTTCAACACGAGGTGATCGAGCTGACGGTACGGCAAGCGCAGAACCCCATAAAGTGCCAAATGAAAAAGACAGTCGCACACGCCTATGGCTTAACAAATAAATGCGGTACCAGAATTTTAACAATAATGCAATGACAACAAAGATTTTGTGAGAATTAAAAAAAAAAACTCAAAATAATAAAATTTCAACTCTGTTACACCAACAAAATATGGTGGTCAGCCAACGAGCACCAACAAGGAGGACCCAAAAGAGGAAAGCCCTCGGTGGCTCTGACACAGGGAGCCAGCCGGACAAAATTAAAACTACCGCGACACACGCTGCAAAAGACAAACAAAAAAGCCAAAATCATTTACCTTCGTTTAGCGCCTTTTACTAAAATTGTCTTAATGGGATTCACCATTTTTAATGTGCTGTGTTCCTTTAATGACATCACAGGTTTACAGCAAACAAGGCGTATGGGTCAACTTTGAGACTAAATTTCTTGATTGCATACTTGTTGGGGAATAATTTAATGTTTTGTTCCTTTGCCCCCTAGCTTAGAAGTTTTATTTATTGATATCTGAGGTGTGTGCCCCTTCATTAACATCTTGCTGTCAGGTGCCTCTAAACCCACTCCTTTTGCTATTTTTTCCTCACCCCAGCTTCACCTGCACACTTGTCCTTACATTTTAGTTTTTATCTGCATTCATGTTCCTCCTCCATTCAAAACCGACTCATCCTTTGCTTTTTATTGGGAAGGAAAAAAACGTCATCAGAGGTTGTGAAGGCTTCACTCCCAGCGAAAAGAATGCCTCGCTAACCTCAATGCGAGCTCCAACTGCACACATGGGTGTGCACATGTGACAGAAATGAGCGTTTGATACGAAATGTAACGTTTCCAAAAGTGATCACCTGCAAAAGCGAGGCAGGATGTACAAGTGAGCTCTTGTTTGAACCTGCGGTTGCATTTTCATATCAAAGTGTTCAAGTTCGGCTCACATCAGACAACAAATCCAAGCACTGTGGATTAGATGAAAGGTGGCCCCGAATCAAGATGATCAACTCCCCCTTGAAACAATCCAATTGGCACTCTAAACTTGCGCCACAAGCAGATGTTTCTTCCCTTCCGCTTCACACAGACAGGTTTTGCCATTATCTTCTGCTTATTAGTTGGGAAGCTGGAATGTGCTGTTGTGTATTTTGAACAGTTAGTGAGCTGTTGTTGTTATTTGAGGATTAGTGTTTGAAGAAAAGACACAATGTGCCATGCAAATCCAGTGTTTGAAATTAATGTAAGTCCCTGGCTTGATTTGTATGCTGATCTAATTCTACTCTGCTACTGTGCCAACTTTGATCCATCTGGTTTATATCAGAATCTTTGTTAAGCTTTTGTCGACCGGCATTTTGCTTCTGGGGTCAGGTGTGCAGAAGCACTTTTTGGAGAAAAAAAGGCGTAGAGCAGGGGGCAGGAACCTTTATTATAACCATATAATTTCGCTGTCTGATGTCGACGTTTTGATACAATTTATGAAACAAGAATAATGCCATAGCCTGTGTCCCACATAAACAAATACTGTATACCACTTTAAGCTTGTCTCATTTTGAGCTTCATTTGGACATAAATAATGGTTTCAAAACAAGTTGCAAGTAGAGTATTTTTTGCAAATATGTCACAAAATACTGCAAAAAGGCTACTGACACATTTACCTGCGTTGCAAACGGCACTGGGCAGAGAGAAGTGTGTAGGTTCACAACTTCAAGGCAGTGAAACTGCACAACTCAGACGTCACCAGTTCCACTTTAGTGGACTACAGCTTTTTGTTCGAGTAAATCAGGCTCTGCAGAACAGATATTCCTTTTGATTAACCTTCCTGTTATGTCAGGGGGTTCACAGACTCGTTTTGGATTTAAAATGCATACAAAACCACGTAGATTTGTTAATTCCATCAACGTTACTTGACTTTGTTCGGAATATCTACTTTAACAAAATACACCAAAACAAAAATTATCAGTATATTATAAAATGTTTAAATCTAAATTGTTACATTTGAATAAACACAAATATTCAAAAGTACTAACTACTGTCAAAACTTAAATCAGAAGTAGACTTTCAGTTAACATAGTGACTACCAGCCCTTCTCCCATTGGTGTGAACTTTAAGGAATTCTTATTCTGCATTTTTTTGTAATATTTCTGAACAAAAATATAACAAAGTTTTGTCGATAGCTCAAGCGGTAAAGCAATCGTCTTGGAACTGAAGGCCCACATGTTTAATTTCTGGCTTCTTTGAGGAAATGTCTATCACTAACTCTTTGTGGCTGAGGTGTTCGGCAAATAAGAATTATTGGTCTCACTTTTGCCCTAAGTCATGAGGCAAGAGAAACGTGCGCCTTACTCTGCATGTGCACATGCTCAGCACAGTAATATGTTACGTACTAATTGTATTATAGAAATTCGTAATATAAAGAAAATTTGGCAATATATAGATTGCAACACTAAATGATAAAAAATTACAACACTGAATAAACATAACCACTTAACATAGCACAGCCTCACCTGCCTCCCCTGACTGCACGGCCCTGAAAAAAAGCCCCCCTGTCCATAAGACATTGCTAGCTTTGCTATTCCTGTCTATCAGTCTCATATCTCAATGCTGTATGCCTGGTGAGTTTAATGCTTTTATTTTCACTTGTTTTACAGCCAAAAAATGGATTTTTACTACCTGCGGTGCTGGCGGCCCGGAAGGTCCTACTCCCTCCCAGTGCCTCAATTCATATAGGAGCAGCAAACTCAATGTGACTGTGGGTACTCGAGGTCCCTTTAAAGGCATTCAAATGTGGCAAGTCCCTGAAACAGGCACATACAGGTAAGGAAAATTTGTTTTGTTTATATATATATATATATATATATATATATATATATATATATATATATATATATATATATATATATACATATATATACACACATACATAATTTGAAATGATCAAAAAAAGTTTTCATCGACAGGTATGCTTTTTTCAAAGAAGACCCTTTTCCCTCCAAACTTCCGAATTGTATCCCGGTTATCTAGCGTAGCCAGTAAATGGAGTTGACAGACGGCCACAGAGATGAATGTGAGATCTGCATCTCCCAAAAGTCATTAGGCAAATAGATGAGGTAGCTAGCAAGCACCAGACAGCATTCGCTCTCCAGCTAGCATGACCACAAGGGAAGCACAATATTGAAGCATTCCCAGAAACTAATCATTTTTTTTTCTGGCTGGTAAAACTGGGACAGTTAAAATGAACGTCCTGCACTATGAAAGTCTATGCATTTTTCCTTTTATGTGTCTGGATTATATTAAATGCATGCCCGCAAACGTGTGGGGGAACGTGCCTTGAATGACGATTCCAATTATTAAAAGAACCTGAGTCCGAGTGTAAGTTTCCCGATTTTCATTTAGCTTGTATTCGTATGTTCTTGTTCGAATATAAATGTTTATGACGTATCTAAGTTCTACTTTTTTGTGGTTAACGATTCGAATAAATTGAAATTGGTCTCCTGTTGGGTGTTTTTGATAGGATCACAGCCTACGGTGCAGCAGGTGGCCGAAGTGTTATGGCCACAAGCCGATCGCATGGCGTGTACATGGCTGGGGACTTTCTGATGAAAAAGGGAGAGCTGCTTTACATCCTGGTTGGGCAGAAAGGAGAGGACGCATGTCCAAATGTAAGTTAATTCCTTCTAAATCAGGGGTGGGCGAAATATAGACTGTGGACTGCAGGCTGTCAATCAGGCTTTTTCATTCAGCCCGTCAAATGAAATTGTAAAAAAACATAATGATAATGTGTTTAAAATTGTGTAGAGTCTTTATCTTGTGTTTAGAGGGAATAAATCTTGGGACTTCTGAGTGCCGTTAACTTGCAAAAGAGGACGTTGAATGAAAAAAAGCAATCAGTCTCATAAGTTCAATGGAGCTACACTTTTAGATATCAATTCACATTTTATTGATTTGACGATGAATTAGTGATCCCGTCAAACACACACACACACACACACACACATACATTGATTGATTAAATATAAACACAACTAAATTGATTCCAACTAAAGTCAATAATCAATCATTTTAACAGGATGGGAATCAGAATGTATTTTTTTTTTCTGGAGTGTTTTGAAAAGTGGTGGGTATATTGTGGAAAGTGAAAATAGGTAGTTAAAGAAAGAGCAGAAATTTTCTAAAGCGTGTTTGAAGCGTTTGACCCCAGCACCAAATTGGCAGTTCTGTTTTTTTCTGTTGCCTACAAATACCAAGAGAAAGGGATACTAAAGAATAGAAGAAAGAGAGTGGGAGAAAAAGAAAGACGGGCTTGTTTGGGGTCAACCGGAGCTTTAGTCTAGGGGAAAGACAGAGTTCTTTTGGCGTGCTTTGATCGGGAGAGCAAGGTGCGTGGGACAAGGACTCGTCTTTGAAATAAAATGAAATGAAATGATCTGCATTTATATAGCGCTTTTCAAGTCAATGACTTCCCAAAGCGCTTGAGACAGTGTCCCTGTAGCAAAGGCATCATCCCACAATGGTTAAAAGAAAGTAGTACTAATAGAAATGTGTTGATTTGGTGCCACTCTTGTCCCCCGTGTCACCATCATTCAAATAGCTGGCCACACTTGTCTTTTCTTGCTGTTCTTATCATGTATATAAATTATTTATCAAAATATTTATCAAACATATTTTTTTTTAAAAGTAGCCATATTGATTTTGAGTATCGCAGTGCATAATATCAAATTTAGCGTTTTAAAAAGGGACATAATTTATTAGTTTGCTTTAATTATGATAACTTCAACTCCTATTGTATTAAATGGTTCATTTATCGACAGAGGAACGAATATAACATTGTTAATGTCTGCATATTTGTTTATTCACAACGGCGTATTGTCACTGATATTCAAAGAAGACACATTTTTTGTCATTTATTTTTGAAATGACCAACAAGTCCCCAAAATATGTTTTTGAAAATGTCCTAAATTATCTTTTTTCATCATGTATTACTGAACTATGTTCACTCTATAAAAATAGCAATCAGACTCATACGTTTGAAGGAGCTACACTTTTATTTATCAATTTGTCACATTTGAGACTTAATTGGTAGATACAAAAATAAAATGAATATTTTTTTTTCCCCCTAGTCATCTTGCAAATTATATAACCTAATGCAGCCTGTCACTCAAAGGGTTCGCCCAACCTTGTACTAAAGACTCTAATATTCGAGTTAAATCTATCACAACTGCTGGATGAAAATGTTTATCACCCCCATGTTGGGCTGGTTGGGTATCACTAGTTTGTTAATCCATACAAAACTTTACCTGGTTCTTTTCAATCAACTTAAGCGATTTAGCCAACTTTTTTCTGGGATCTTCATTCCATATTTGTGGCCATTTCGGCTTGTTTGCAAAAAAAATTCACAGCGGGTTTGCATGATGTGGTTGAATGAATGAATGAAAATTTTATTTCGAACATAAAAATAAAAACAGGACAAAAACAATGAGTCAACAACGAAATAATGTCCCACAAAATGTTCGAAAAGGGGTAGTCAGAAGCAGATGCTTATTTTTCCTACCCCTTTATCTTCCCTATTAAATACATTTTATAGATAGCTCCCTCTTGTGTACAATACAACAAAATCTCATGGATATACTTATTACATAGGTCAGATATCAATAATTATAAATTACAATAATCACATATTTTATACACTAATCTTCGCAATACCCATCCCTCAACGTCATAATGCGCATAATGTCACTGCGGCACCAGTGATAATATCAATAAAAATAAACACAATATTTATAACAGTTCTGATGTGATAATAGCACAATAACAACAAGTTAGCCATGGTTTGAAGTGCAGTATTTCCAGTCTCCCTCATATCCCATTTTCTTCATCTCTGTATTTCGCCAGTAATGCTTTTTTGTATTTAAATTTGAACACATGGATATTTGGACATTGTTTGATTTCATTTTGCAAATTATTCCAAAGTCTGACTCCACACACAGACACACACATACTTCTCCTGGTGGTTCTCACCTTTGGGATTTTGAATTCACCACAGCCCCTCAAGTTATAATTTCCCTCTTTCCGAGTGAATAATCTTTGTATGTTTTCTGGCACTATGTTTTTGTTGACTTTAAATAACAGTTGTGAAGTGAAAAATTTTATTAAATCATCCAGTTTCAATAAATTGGACTGCATGAATAAAATATTGGTATGATCCCGATATCCTACCCTGTGTATGGTTCTTATTGCACGTTTTTGAAGGATAAAAAGGGGCTGTAGTGAACTTTTGTAATTATTTCCCCAGACTTCTGCACCATATGTTAAATATGGCAGAACGAGAGAACAATATAATAAATACAATGCATTATAATGTAAAAGAACTTTGGTTTTATTAATTATTGAAATGCTTTTAGATACCTTTGTTTGTATGTGTCTGATGTGTGTTTTCCAACTTAGTTTATTGTCTATTATGACCCCTAAAAACTTAATTTCTGATACAATGTCTATTGTGACACCATCCATTTTTACTTCTAAATTTTGATTTGCCTTACGATTACCAAAGAATATTACTTTGGTTTTATTTAAATTTAAAGATAATTTATTTATATCCATCCATACTTTTAGGTTAATTAGTTCACGATTAATACAGGTTACCAAATCCATATAGTTATCATTTGAATAGAAAATGTTAGTGTCATCTGCAAATACTACTATTTTCAATAGTTTTGAAACATTAAAAATATCGTTAATATATAAATTAAATAGCTTTGGTCCCAGGATAGAACCCTGTGGTACTCCACAACAGATGTCCAAATATTCAGATGAAAACTCTCCCATTTTTACATATTGCTTCCTCCCCGTCAAATAACTTTGAATCCATTTCAAAGCCACTCCCCTGATGCCATATCTTTCCAGTTTTTTTAATAGTATATTATGATTAATGGTATCAAATGCTTTTTTTAAGTCAATAAATACCCCGACTGCGTATCTCTTCTTTTCTATACTGTGGGTGATTTCTTCTACTGCATCAATAATTGCCATTGTTGCTGATCTGTTTGCTCTAAAACCATATTGACTTTCATTAATCAATTTATGTTTATCTACAAATTGTTCCAGTCTATTATTGTAAAGTCTCTCTAATATTTTAGAGAACTGAGGAAGCAGAGATACCGGTCTATAGTTTGTAAAAATGTGCTTGTTCCCATTTTTGTATATTGGTATAACTTTTGCTATTTTCATTTGATTTGGAAATGTGCCTGTTAGAAATGATAGATTACAGATGTAGGTCAATGGTTTCACAATGCTGTTTATAATTTGCTTAATTAGTACCATATCGATGTCAAAACAATCCATAGACGTTTTGTTTTTACAGTTGTTAACCACGTCTAAGATTTCTGATTCCGTAACCCCAGATAAAAACATGGTCTTGGAGTTCATTTTTATTAGTGACTCAAATTGTTTACCACTGCACTCTGGGATATTTGCAGCGAGCTCTGGTCCAACATTTACAAAATAACTATTGAAATTCTCCACAACTTGATTTAAATTATAATTTTCACTGTTCTTATCAATAAAATAGTTTGGATATGCATTGCTTACATTCTTTCCTTTTATTATACTATTTAATATATCCCAAATACCTTTGATATTACTTTTGTTATGATGTAACAAATTGGTATAGTATAATTTCTTGCTTGCTCTTAATATTCCTGTCAATTTGTTTTTATACGTTTTATACCGGGTTTCGGCTTCCTTAGTTCTTAGTTTAATACATTTTCTATATAAGTAGTTTTTTTTCTTACAAGCATTATGTAAACCCTTAGTTATCCATGTATGATTTACAGATTTATTCTTAATATTAATTTGTCTCATTGGGCAATTTTTGTTGTACTTGTTGGTGAATATTTCCAAAAATATGTCAAACGCACCATCCAAATCATCTGTACCATATATAGCATTCCAGTTTTGTTTAACTAAGTCATCATACAGTGATATAATAGTCGCTTCAGTTCTAACTCGTTTGTAAACATAATCCTTAATTGATTCTTGTCTAGTAACCTTTTCATCATATACTGTAAATACTGGTAGGTGATCAGAAATATCACAAACTAGTAACCCGCTGACGTTTGTAAATTCCATATTATTTGTAAATATATTGTCAATGAGTGTTGCACTGTGTGAAGTGAGTCTACTAGGCCTTAATATAGTTGGGTACAAACTCATACTGTACATCATATTAATATAGTCATCAATGTTTTTATGGTTGTTTGGATTCATTAGATCGATGTTGAAATCTCCACAAATGAATAGTGTTTTGGCGCTTATTGTTGAATATGTTTTTTCAGCCCAGTTTGTGAAGGTTTCCAGATTTGAGCCCGGTGTTCTATACACACAACTGACTATGATATTTTTCCTTTTTTCATTTATAATTTCTATTGTAATACATTCAAGTAAATCGTCAATGACAAATGACATGTTTTGTAATATTTTCGACTTTAATCTTTTGTGCACATATATAGCTACTCCACCTCCTATTTTGTTAGTTCTATTTACATAGTTCAGATTATAATTATTTAATTCAAAATTTACACCCCTTCCCTCACTGAACCACGTTTCAGAAACTGCAATAACACTAAACGGGTTCTCAAATTGTTGTAAGTACTCAGTGATGTCATCAAAATTTGTGTACATACTTCTACTGTTAAAGTGTATTATTGAGAATTTGTCTTCAGATTTAACAAAGGTATTGTATTCATTTCCAGTATAATATTTGCAATTGTCTGAGCTAGCTGATATGAATTTGTGGTCAGGATCGAAGTCATCTAATCTTGAATTATTGGAGTCAGTGTGATTAACAATGCTCAGTTCCGGTAAATCATGGCCTAATATTTTATGATGGATTTTTTTATTGTGATATGTAATAAGGGTGTCCATATTGTCAGTCCAGGATGCCATTGTTACACTTCAGGCAAATCTGTCCAGCTCCTGCATTTCTCGAACCCATAATATTTTTGCTTGTTCCGGAGTGCCGTTTAACTTTATGTATACTCTGCAGTTTGAAGTCCATGTTCCTTGTATTTTGTTCGTTTTCCTCAAAAATCGAGCCTGTCTTGCAATGTCAGAGTTTTTTTTGCTTAAGTGTTCATTTAAATAAACATTAGTCCCTTTTAGTTTTTTTCCTTGCTTAAGGATTTCATGTTTCCGTTTTCTGTTAACAAACCTTACGATGGTCGCCTTGGGTCGGTTGTCACCTCTTGTTAATGGGTGGCATGCTTCTATGTCCTCAGCATTGATGGATATGCCTTTTTTACTCATAAAAGCAATGACCTGTTGCTCAGCTGAATCCTCATCAGCATCTGTTGCAATATTTGTAATTGCCACAGCCTTGGCATAGGTCCGAGGTTTGATGTCCAAACCGGTTGATATGGAACTAATATTTCTTATTGATTCATGGGTAAAATAGTTGTTTTTGAGTACTGTACAGTTTTTTTCCAGTTACTGGAATGTTTTTTTAAGTAAGCCTGTGGTACTTTTTGTGGCAGTCCATCAAGCTCCACTTTCTTACTGGACATTATTATATGTTCCTTGCAAGTCCTACGCACACAAACGTGAGACAGAAAGAGAAATGTAGATATATGGATATGAAACCTGCCAGGTCTATACCTACATTTTGTAAGGAAGAAGAAAAGCCAATTCCATGCCAAGGCCAATAAACTGTTATTTAAATCAGCAAAGACGTTCATAATGGTTCCACCCTCTCTCACTTCCCACTTTTGTTGTTTTGTCAGAGGTGGTTGTCATTCGTTATGCTCTGGAGCTCTTTGCTGGCAGCCTTGCCGTATGCTTAAACAAAGGTTTGAAATTAAAAACATCCACATGCCCTGAGTCACCAGTGAACCATCCATCATTTCCAATTCAGATATTGTAGTGCCAGACTATGTGATGGTTAACAAAGTAAAAATCATTGTTGGTACATTATTCACGTTGGAGACTTACTGTAACAAATCAATACTATTGTATTTGACATAAATCATGTCAAATAAATTCCCCCCAAATGTCTGTACATAGATTAACTTGAGAACAGAGCCAAAGGCAGATGTTGACTGGAAGAAAATGATTAATATTATATGTTATAAATGCATTATTATTATAATAACACTGTAGTAGACATTCAAAATAAGTAGAGAAGACATCAACAGTTTTGAACTTACAGGGATAATAGGTGAGTGCTCAAACCTCAGGAAAGAGATTTCAACCTATTCTAAAAGCCATTCACTGAGCCCTTTCTTTTTATTAAATCTCCTTGTTTACAAAAGAATCTTCACCCTCATGGGCGTGGATATCAAAGAACGTCAACATGATTGACAGATAGTGACAAAGATTTAAATAGTACAAAATAGTCCAAACATTGAAGAACAGTGAGGTACAATAGTCAAAATAATGAACTGTAACCCTATGTAAACTCTTTTGCATGAGTCCAATATTAAAAACAGAATCCGCTTATCAGTTGTGCTAGAAAGCCATGTTTGACAGAAGGTTTTATATGAATTCAGAAATGAAATCATAGCTGCATTAAATAATTGACGCTCACTCACTTAACATGAAATGTAGTTGGAAAAGCAGTTATAGCCTGTCCTGTAAATCTAGCTTAATCTGTTTTGGAGGTTTATATATGTATTTTTTTCAATCTGTGCAAAACTTTTCACTTTTGCTACATGTTTTTTGTGTTACTTGAACAAAACTAAGGAAAAAATGGCAACTGAACAATACAATAAGCAATAATCTCTCAAATGGCTGGCCCGGGTGTACTTTTCTTCTAAAAGTGAAAATGAAATAAAAAACTGAATTTCTTTCACATTTCAAGATTTATTTATTTTTAATTTAAAGACATCATTCAAAGCTTCAAAATAAATACAGTTTGATTTTCAAACAGATTTTACAATCCTGTATGTTGGGGATTTTTGAGAATATTTTTGAACTCCATAGACTCCTTTATACTCCCTGAATGGTTCTCTGCATTTGTTAGTAGAGAAAACATTCTAAAAATGATGTTAAATGACTTTAAAGCCATACACAAATAGACACAATTTGATGTTTTCCTGTATATTTAATATAATTTCAGTGTACTGCAGTCCCTCTCGATGATTATTTCCTGCAGTGCAGTGGAAAGAGCTTGTATTAACATGGATTTTGCCTCAATTATATGCTAATTAGATGCCGTCTAGTGCCTGATATTAGCTAGAGATGAAGTATTGAATAAATATTTGTACACAAAAATGCCTGCAGAGAGTGTCCTCCCCAGACACAATACGTGACTTATCGGGATCCTGTCAATTTGTTTATGAATGCATCCAGACTTTGCACTAAAATGGTGTGGCCTGTGATAATGGCTGCATGCATCCAAGCCTAATTTGTTTACTATAAAGTCTCAAGAATGAATGAATTGCAATTAAGCCTGTTGGTAAAACAGAAAGTGTCTGCCGCCATTTAACTTTTCGCACTCGACTAGCAAAAAAGACACACATATTTTTGATTCAATTCTAATGAAACGTATATCATTTATTGACAAACTGCAAACATTATGTTTAATAATGAGATGGAAAGGAGCAAGCTCGACTGATGTCATTACGCAAATAAAAAAAAATTTCTGCATTTAACTTTCACATTAAATTATAGAGAATTTTTCATGTTTCCACAATCAATAGAGTACTCTGCTTGTTACCAAAAGTGGGCTCCCTTGCTGTGTTGTTCATACAATATAAAAGGTGTTCCGAATTAATCTATTCAGACTTTTACTTTCAAATAGCCAATAAATAGCCATCCGCGTAGCAATGTCACTGGCTATCGGCATTTTGCTTTTAGTGACAGATTTGTAGGGGCAAATTTGGGAGGATTAAAATGTGCCGCCCAAAAGGCGTTTGCAGAATCAAACACGGTTGATAATTTTGGTGTTCAGTCACTAAAACTTTTCTCGTCTGCAGGACACAGAGAAAACGATGTGTAGCTTTATTTCACAAGGCATGTGCTATAAAACTGAAAACAGTTCAGATGCCCTTCTGGAGGATTAAATTGTCAATATTTTTACAACATTATTCATTTTTAATAGGAGCAAAAGAAGTCAGGTCATATTTACATGTATAACCCTAAACTACAAAAAGGCTCAAAGGACTGCACAGGCCACAATTACAAAAATGAGAAACCTTGGGAAGGGCATGTACATGAGGTTATCCCGCTTCCAGGATGACCATGCCACAATGAACGTTGCATAGGCACTAATACACAAGACACACAGCAACTATGAAGCTTTCTAAGACAGGAGATTTGACCATACTTCATTCAGTATTTACTAAGTACTTGCAATGATTAAACATGTTCACACGCAAATCAAGCAAAAATCATCAATTTATTCATCCAAATTAAAAAGCACGCTACATTTCACTGGGGCATTGTCCAGTTGCTCAGAGTTCCCTTTTTTCCACAAGGAACAATGACAAATAAAAATAATACAGTCTGGAACAGTGGCAATCACCAATGTAAACGCCAGAAACAAAATACCTCTCAAGCCTGTTTTGCAATATAACCTTATTCTCCAGTTAGATTTATTATGGGGATGTCAAAAATGCCCTGTTGCTGTCGTCTAGAAATAAAGGATGTAACAAAAGTGAGCACACACCTCACATTTCTGCAGATATTTCATCATAATGTTTAATTGAACAACACTGAAGAAACATAGCTTTGACACAATGAAAGGTAGTCTGTGTAAAGCGTATATAGAATAGAATAGAATAGAATAGAATAGAATATACCTTTATTGTCATTGTTACAAAATGGGTTAACATATTGTGACAACGAAATTGGGCATGACACTCCATTTTAACACATTCACAGTGAGGTAAAAAACCAAGAAGATGAAGGAACAGAGAAGATAAGGTTATAAAACAAGGAGGATAAGGCTATAGTTATAATTTACATGATATTTACATAAGAAATGTCGGCATGTAGGATGTTACATACAGTAACATCACATACATCACATAACAGTGTAAATTTATTTTTCCCCTCAAAAAAATATTGCCATTAGTAGCCAAACCCCTTGTAACAAAAGTGGGTAAACCCTTAAGTAAAAGTTCCTGAACTTCAAAACATTTGGGGGATATTCAAGATCTCGTGCTTCTCCACCTTCTGCTTGAAGATGTCCAAAAGATGTTCTATTGGATTTAGATCTGGAGAGATTCTTGGCCAGTCCATTTTCAGCTATAGCCTCTTTAGAATACCCATGGTCATCCTTAGAAGTGTATTTGGAGTCATTGTCGGACTGAAACATTGCCCTGCGACCCGGTTTTTAGAGGGAGGGTGTCATTCTCTGCTACAATTTTTCACAGTACTGGCTTGGTTTGTGTTTCACTAATGAAATGCAATTTCAGTTGCACTTATGCACCCCCAAACCATGACATTCCCAACACTGTGCTTGACATTAGGCACAACACAAACATGTTTGTACTACTCACCTGGTTGCCATCACACATACTTAACACCATCTGAACCAAATACATGAATTTTAGTCTCATCAGATCAGTGGCTATCTTTATAGTAAGCCATGGCTTTTGTTTTCATACTTATTTTAATCGCATAATGTGAAGTTTCTTCATTAATGTTCTATTTAATATCATAATGAAATCTCTGCAGAAATATGAGGGGTAGAAGGAGGAGAGATTTACGCCTGGTCTGCCGAGGACAAGCCATTTGTATTTTGGAGCCAATGGCCTTAGTCACCAAATTTGACATGTTAATGGTGTTTAGTTTGCGTGAATTGTGAATACTGCGCTTATGTGTGGGCAGAAAAAGTTTTGCAAACATTCAGCAAATGTTCAAATAAAGCTGAAGTGTGAAGACACTTTTCAAGTGAGTTCCACATAGATGCCCTAACACAGGGGTCGGGAACCTTTTTGACTCAAAGAGCCATAAAAGCAAAAAATACTAATTTTATTTTGGGAAAGAGCCACACCATATATTATGAGACAAATTTACTAAATTGCTAAACCCGCGCCCCAGACAAAAGCTTAGTCTTCAGCACATTTATTTTTGATGATTTGATAAAAATTATGAAAAGAGAATAATGCCAGAGCCCCTGTCCCAAATTCAACAAACAGACCACTTTAAACTTGTCTCTTTCTTGCAATTACTCAAGATCGGTTAAACTCCTTTTGACCCTTTTTTTCATACATATCGGTTTCAAAACCAGATGCAAGCATTTATTTTGTAAAAACGTCACAACATTCTGAGAATAGGGAGCCTTATGTGCTTACCTTTGTCGAGAGATGGGAGGGAATGCTTGTACTTTTTGCATAGCTCCACCCATCCCTCCCACTCACCCAATCAAATGACTAAGTTCTCTTCCGGTGTTTTGGCGTATTTACAGTTCTGTGGATTCATCATAAAGTATCTGAACACTGAACACAGATTATACAGTGAACTTTTAAATAAAGGATTCTTTAGCGTTGTACAGCCAAAACGAGTTTTTTTTCCCTTTTTTTGTGTGACACTTTGACTGTAAATTGTAGTGAAAAACGTGCCCTATATATACTGCGAAGTGTTTCATTTGCATTTAGCTTTGGTTTGGCTTTACGTGTACCTGAATAGGATAGACAATCTCGATTTTGAACAAGATGGAGAAATTTTGCATGCAATCAAATTGGTCTCTGAGCCATAGGTACTCATAGAAAGAGCCATATATGGCTCGCGAGCCATAGGTTCCCGACCCCTGCCCTAACATGTCACAAATGGTAATTGCTTTGAGACCGTCCACTGCATGAGTAAGGGACATTTGCGGATAAAAAGAAGAACATTGACAAGCCCAACTGAAGAGCATGTTGTGATAGGTTATATTAAGAATTTCCTATAATAATCTGTTCATCAATATGTCAAAATCGAGCGTCCATCGCACTTTGAAGAGTGCACAATGGAAACTTTTTTTTCCAGCATTAGTTAATGCTCTCAATAAAGATGACCCTGATCGAAAGATTTAATCCTCTGAGGAGTATTGTGCACGATGTGCAGACGATAATACGTGTTCAATGAAAATGATCCACAGTGATGAAGCCACATTAAAATAAAACAGCCTGATGAATCACCATTATTGCAATTACTGGGCACATGGAAATAATCATCAGACAGTGGAACGTCACTTGAATTTGCCTGGAGTCACTGTTTGATGGAGACTTTCAACCCACTGAACTTATTGGACCATTTTTTTCGAAGGGAAAGTCATTGGGTTTGAATAATCTCGACACATGGCGAGAATTTGCTTTGCCACACTTCTAAGAATAATTTGGAAATGCTGAGTTCTATCCCCTTAATTTCTTCACAGTGTGAAAGGATATTTGGATAAAAACCTGCAAAACAGTTGATTTATAAGACGAGTCGCTGTTGAACTTCCAGCTAGGTCGCCAGATATGACATTTTATGTGGGAACGACACGGTGTGCAGCAGAAAAACTAAAACAACTGAAGAACTGAGTGAGGCAATAGACAAACGCGCTCAGAAACCAAGATTAAATGCTCCTCAGAATTTGTAAGTCTATAGTTTCATGATGCAAAAATTGCATTGAGCAGAATAGCAACCAGTGTGAGCCTTTGTGAGCCTTTCTTTTAAAGGTTTTCAAATGTCCTTACTTTTTCACTGCGGATTGACTGCATTTTTAAATGTACATTGGATCCCGACTCCGAATTTATGTTGAATTCAATAACTTGACCCAATTCAGGCAACGTATTGCCGAAAATAAAACATATATGTCCACGATAAATCATCCATTACACAAAAAAATTAAGTGCCAAGCAAAAGTATTAGCCCCCAAAACTTTCTTCATATTGCCACATTTCAACTCTTATCCTCACTAGGGTCTCTGGGGTGCTAGACCCAGTCCCACCCATTTTCTGGGAAAACCCTGAACTGGTTGCCTGACGGTCACAGGGAACCACATACACCCCCTCATTCACACCTATGGACAATTTGAACTGGCCAATAAACAGACATGCATATTTTCGGAATGTGGGAGGAAACCAGAGTGTCCAAAGGCAACCCATGCATGCACAGGGAGAACACAGAAACTCCACAAGGGGAGTTTGTGGTAGCTGGAATTGAACACAACACGTTCAATTGGACTATTTGCCATCAAAATAAGATGAAATGGATCAGATGGATTTATCCAGGGTCGCTAAAAAGAGCAGCTATTGGAAGTTGGACAGACGAGTGGCTAACCTTGGCAGCTCATCGAGAGCAAACCAGAAATTTTCAAGTGGCGTAACCCTCATATACAGGATTTGGCCTCGTTTGCTTGCATGAACAGCTGTAAAAGGTAATTGATACAGACAAAGCGAGCACCATTTACAAGGATTGGCTAGTAATAACAATAGAGGCAAGACATAGGCCACCTTTAAATTACTGACATGAGCGGTTAGTGATTGATACCAGTGGGAAAAAAGGCCAGTGAAAACTAGTGAAAGGAAATTTATGGTTGAAAAGTGACTGCTAGACAAATAACTGGATTGAACAACAATCACAAACAGATAAAGCGTTAAATCTGTCACGAACCAGGACAGGATACAGTAAGCAAAACCCAATCGCGTAACGTTACTCACAGTCTATTGGGGAGAGGAGAAATGAGCGCACACTCGATCATGGGATCGATGGTCGCGGAAGTAGATTGCTTGGTACGATTAAGTGGTCAAAATTAAACAGCTCAGGGTGAGAACAAAGCAGGAGCAAAACACAGGCAAAAACGGAGATTCACAGGGCTTGGCAAAACAAGAGCAAAAAACACAGGGAAAAACAGGGATTCACAGGGCTTGGCAAAACACAACACAGTTTAGCAGGAGTTTCGCAGACGCTCCGACACCAGGCGACTCGCAGACAGCGTTTAAGTAGTCAGGGAGCAATCTGTCAACGCGTTTCAGCTGGTGTCCATGGGCGGGTCCATGGGCGGGCCACTTGGGTGCCGTGGCAACCGTGACAGAACCTGGCGCCATGGCAACCGTAACAAAATCAGCGCTAAACGCGTCATCGGGACACTAACTTGGCTAAATGTTCATTCTGACAGGTGGTAGTGAGATCTGGGTGCATGTCAATTTCTTCAAGGTGCGTTCAAGTCAAGTATTACAGTAACAAAAATCCTGGACCCTGAGTATTTTTTTGAAAAAGTGTCTTCATGTGATCATTATTGCTTTTGAGGATAACCAACTGAGACGCACGATTTTATTTATTACCAGTAATTTCATTTTAGCGACTGCCCCTGGCGACCCTGCTAGTGTGTTGCCTCCCAAAGTGGGCTAGGCACTTGTTCACACATGCTCCTGCCCTCAACCTACTCACTCTGGAAAATGAAAGCAAATATAATTTACATTTCAAAGCTAAGTCTTACTGCCTGCACACCCATGTCATGCTCCCTAGAGAAATCTGTGGAGTTCATCATCATTTCTCTGCTGTCAGCCCACAACTGTGTCAAAAGTGTAATTAAAACAAAACAAAACAAAAAACAATGGTTATTTTTTTTGCCCTATTGATTACTTTAAACACGAGTCAAATTAATTTGATAAGACCTGTAACCTGTGGAGTCTTATGAGACATCTTGTGATTATAAGGGCTATAAAAATAAATGTGATTTGACTTGACTGTTCATATCACTGCATTTAAATATTATTTTTAATTAACATGATAGAGAACATCAATTAAAAGGATAATTTTAATTCTGGATTGCTTATAAATTTTCAGAAAGCAATGCAAAATTGTTGCTCGTTCATTATTTTTAAAAAATCAATCACTTCTAATACTTTTATAAGGTTTGGTCAACCATTGACAATGTATTTTCACACTTCTAGGTTGGGCTGAATATGGTAAAAACAGTACGACCTCTACATGTGGACAGACCAATTTTATATGTATATATACTGGAGCCATACCCCCCTGACACAGTGGAGGGGATTCCCAGCCTTCTCACTCAACCCAACTGATGTGATGGGAGTCATTAGGTGACCAAACCCCCCAATTCCAACCCCTAATGCGGAGCGCCAAGCAGGGAGGCAATGGGTACCAATGTTATAAGTCTTAGGTATGACCCGGCCGAGGCTTGAACCAGCAACCTCCCAGTCTCAGGGCGGGCGGTCTACCCCCAAGGCCACCGAGCTGGATAAATTGTATAGTGTATTATTTTATTTATTCTAAATTGTGGTCTGTCTAAATAGAACATATGAAATATTTATGTTTGAGAAGCTGAAAATTTCACGATTTTTGTAAAATTTGTAATTCAGATATATTCAAATGCTCAAAGACACATTTGCATTTATTTTACATAACATTAGGCTCAACCAGAGGGAGCTGCCACGATTTTGCTCCTCATGGTAATGCCAAATACAGTTCTGTATGGTGCAACCAAGTCAAGTCATGTTTATTTGTGTAGCTCTTAATCACAAGTAGACTCAAAGGGTTGCACAGACCACAGATTATTGCAAACTACAGAATATTATTGAACAACCAAAATAATCTGAAAAATACTTTTTTAAAAACTGAATTTCATGTTATAACAACTGATGTGCAACCTTTCCAATATTACGTTAGTCAATTCATTCCACTTTGAAAAACTAACTAGTCTTACCCAAAAAAAACAGCAGAATGTAACTTGATTGTATGTCAGGTTTTGGACTTGATAATGATTTGGTTGCACATGCAGGATTGATGTTGCTCAGACTTTTTGCGATTGCTCAGACCTGTAGAAGTTTAGAGGGAACATTGGCTCACACTAACCTGTCACTTCAGAAATGCTTTTTTTCTAGGCAAAAAGATCTGGAAGTTGTAAGAAGTGGTATCCTTCTATAAAATGTATTATGCCCTTTAGGGGTGAATTTTTCGCGCTATTACTTTAAGATTTTTTGTTCATTCATTCATTTTCCAGCTGCTTAACCTCAACAGGGTCGTGGGGTGCTGGAGCCTATCCCAGCTGATTTTGTGTATTAGGGAGGGGACAAACTGGGCTTTTTGCCAGCCAGTTACAAAGCGACCAAAAACTATACATTTACTCACTTGTTCCTAAGGACAATTTTGATCCGCCAATCAACCTTGGGCGCAAGTTCTTAGAACGTGGGAGGGAACTGGAGAACATGCAAATTTCACACAGGGAGGCTAGTCGTTGGAAATGAATTCAAGACCTCTTAACTGCGAGGCGGACTTTCTGACTTATCCGCCACGATCACTTTGAGTTAAAAAACAAAATGATTTACAACTACTTAATGGTTGTCACGGCTTAACCACCTGCATGGTTGGGGCTCCACCCTTTGTGGAAAGTCAGGGGCTGTGTTGGGTCGTTACTTAAAAAAAAAAAAAAAATTAAATACTGTTGCGAGTTACTTCATTGAAAAAGTAATTCAGACCCCCGGAAAGTAACTATCCAGCAGAGGTTGGTAGAGTAGCCAAAAAATTTACTGAAGTAATGGTACTGTACTTCAGAATAATATAACTCAAGTAGAAGTAAAAAGCATTTATCCAAATAATTATTTGAGTAAAATTTAAAAAGTACTTGGTGAAGCAATGAAAAAATTATGAATTAATAGATCATCAGATTGTTAAAATCCATCCAATCAACAATAAATTACATGTAATATAAAAAAATCATTCAAAGAATCAAAGTAAAGTCAAGTATTTTAATAAACAATAAAATGGTTATAGTATAAATCAAAGAAATTAATTAAACACAAGTGTGGGGTCTAAGTAGCAGACCATTGACGTTTGGGAGAGCTATGAGTTGGCTGACAGTAGAAAACACCAGGCAAGAGACTTGTTAAGTTTTTTAACCTGCTGCAGCCGAGGAGGCAAGCAGAGAGGACAAGCAACTCGCTCGTTCACGCTTTCTCACTCACTCTCGCTCAAGCATAATGTGCCCCGTATCGAGCCAACAAAAAGAGTGCAATAAAACAGCATGCATTTATAAAAAAAAAAAGACAAACTTTTGAAAAAATATAAAATGACATTAATACAGTTTAAAGATTCCTGTTGAGTTATTCTAAAACAGCCACCCATCGGGCATGTGATGCTGCCCCTTCAAAAGGGTCATGGCTTGGGCTGCACAGTGGCTCTCAACGGGGAGAAAAAAAGCAAGGAAATTTGACTTACGTGGCCGGTTTTTAAGTTACTTGGTGACGGGTTAAATGTAGCCTAATGTAGCGGAATAAGATTTCTTCTTCACAAATCTACTCAAATGAGAGTAAAACGTATTCAAACAAATGTAACGGAGTAAATGTAACTTGTTGCTACCCACCTCTGCTATCCAGTTAAAAATTACTGCATGAGCACACCTTGAAGCTAACCACCTAAAACTACATAAAAATAGCCAAATAAAAAAATAGAAGAAAATGTGTACACCAACGTTTGGAAGAAGTGAAACCTTCATATTTCTTGCCTTGAAAGCTTTCAAACAAACATTGCGACACCCCAGATCAACTTTGGCCATGGGCCTCAAACCTTTCGAAGAGTTCTGCCTCCATTGCTGAGTACTGTCTTAGACGTTTTCTTTTTTTCCGGGCATGATGTATTATGAAAATGATTTTACAAAAGTAAGATAAAATTAGAACACGTTTACTCTAAATTTTGTGCTTACTTTGGCCACATGTATTTACAGTTGGTTTATTGTTCCTGTATAAGCCACGCCCCCATCTCCAGATGCTCCTTAACATCCGCTGACACACAGCCAACCGTGTAAGCTTACTCGCTGTTTTCAATATTCTATTTCGTAGTTGTGAATACAGCTTGGATGCCAGAAAATATGGTAGGGAGAATGTCAGCAGGGAAGAATTCTTGTACTCTGTGCTTAAGACTGTGCCAACAAAACTACATTGAGTTGTACTCTGCAGGTCCATACGCCTATAGGTAGATAAGATAGGTGCCTTTCATGGCTGACTCTGCTTTCGGTGTGTGTGTGTGTGTGAATGGGTGTGGAGTACACCGTCTTCAGTGACTTGAAAAGCGCTATATAAATGCAGTCTATTTATCATCTTATGACATGATGCTGACTATGGGTTCATTTAATCCTTCCAGAGCAAGGGCCGAACAGGTACCCATTAGATGGCTTTGAAATTTGTGAACTGTTTTGAATAAGTAGCGAAGTGATGCAACATGATGTAATGATATCTGAGTTACATTTTTTTCTCAATAACATGCTACAGAGAGTACAAGCAGTACTATGAAAGTAATTGTGTTCCGGGACACTTTACTTTAGCACTTTATTCCCAACACTGGTCTTGGGCAAGTACAGTCTGGCTGCGCCCATCTGACTCCAGGTCATTTTTTGGGTTGAAGTTTCTCCCCACAGGAAACAAATGGTACTGGTTTCCATGTGTACCAGTAGCAGGAGAAGCCTCCTAATCTGACTCCGATGTTTTTTTCTAAATATCCTCAAATCAAGATGCATCACTTCAATTGCTTTTGCATCAGGAGTTGAAACACTAATTTTTAAAACCAATTCTCCAACTGCAGTCCAACGCCATGCTGAATCGGATCTGCTTGGAACAGACCGGCCCAATGTTGAACAAGAGTCAAGTAAAGGGTGGAGGTGGAGGAGGAGGCGGGGCTTCATATGTATTCAAGGTGAGAAGAAGACTTGCTTTTATTGTAACCCCTCTTTAAAACGACATGCTACGTCATCAATTGCCTATTCGAGAACAGCACTTTTATACACAGCTCACGTAATAGCTTGTTACAATAATTTGGTTACTCACATGGCAGTGCCGATCTTAGGAGGAGGTTGACATGGCAACAGCATTGAATACTGCCAGCAATCATGAAATAATACCTTGCAATCACATAGGTGCTCAATGGGTTTCACGTCCCTCTCATTATTGCTGGTGGGGGAGGAGGCCGAGGCTACAGCAGCCAATCTGGGAGCCAGCTGGAACAAATGGACTATGACCTCAGCCGACCGGGGCAGAATGGAAAGTCAAACGCTGCTGGTATGTTGTTATTATAGTGCCTTCCTTGTACTGTATAGCAAACATTTGCATGTTTTTGTTTTACCAGAAAAATGCTGCAGTTGAAAAGACAAATATGTAAAGGTTTGTTTTGTTATTTAGGGCCTCTTGGCGGTTAAAAACACTTCACACGTTTCCAAAATGAAACCAATATGGATTTAAATAATAGGCAAGAATAATGGCATTATTTCAAATACTCGTAGGTCGGGATATTTCGATTTGTTGGACATAACATTAACCTTACACGGAGGCAGTGTTGGGCGTGTTACTGAATAGTAAGTAATTGGTTACAGTTGTTAGCAACTTCATTTAAAATGATGGTAATGTGTTACTCCAAAAGTAACCACTTACAAATTACGTATGCATTCACATACAATTTAACTCCCTAAAAATGCTTTAAAATAGCCACATAATAAAAGAAAACCTCTACACCGACCTGTGAAAGCAATGAACCCTTCATATATTTCGGCTCGTGCAATCTTGAGAGTATGCAAACGAACCCTTTGCCGAGAAACTCCACATCAATTTTGCCTCAGGACTTTAAATTACACGAAAAACTCCTTCTCCATTTTTGGGTAGTGTCCAAGACATTTTTATCTTTTTTTTCCAGGTATGATGTATTGTAAAAGTAATTTTACAAATAATAAGACCAAAAATTGAATAGACTTACCGTGAAATTCTGTGCTTACATTTGCCCCATTAATCGGGTTGGTTTGATGTTGCTATATGACTACTGTTATAACTGTAACTATGGTACCTACTATGGTAATTAATGTGCTGCCTACAGTTTGCTACTGGTGACACACAGCCAAATATGTGCATAGAAGCTGACCCCCTGACTTTTGGATTTTATTTTATAGTTGTAAATTTGGCTTAGATGAAAGTAAATACTGTACGCTAGTATATCATCTAAAGGCTTTTTTATGCTCTGTGCTTGAGACGGCGCCCAGGTAACTGTATTCAGTTGTACTTTGTAGGGGAACTCCAATGAAAACCGGGGTCTCATTCGTAATGGTTCTCTGGTTGCAGCGATCAGTGAACAACTACGTACAATAAATAAACATGCTTTAAAATATCGAGTCAGAAGGCAAGAGGTGGGTAGCGTCAGAGCCAGAAGGTAGGAGAGGAAGAGAGAAGTTCGGCCCGGTTATTCCTTGGTGTTATGGTTAATAATCGGCTAAAAAATATGACGATATCTGTAAATTCCCAAATATTGGCCAGCCTGATAATCGGTTGACCTCTAATCTTTCTTTAATATCTGCATTTAATAAGTGACGCAGTAATGCTCCATACAGCTATGACAGTTAAGTTATCTAAATTGCTTAATGACACGTTACAATACTCGATACCTGGAAAAATAATCACATCGGAGAACGTGTTCTTTTGTAAAGTATTAGTCCCAACTCTGCCTACCAAAATATTATTTGCAATAAAAAGTAAAGTCACTTCTTAAGTGCTGCAAAAGCCTAGGGTCTGAGTTTATGACTTTTTGTCCAGCCTTGCTCGCTTTAGTTGAATTTGTGACTCTGTGGCCAAGGTTCATTGCCATCTGAGGTGAACCTTGTGCGATAAGACTGATGGCAGCAATTAAACAGCCGCTGTTGGCGGAGCTAAGAGATGGAAAACTTACGTGACCGAGTATGTTGTATTTTCAATGTATAGCAATTAAATCTTCTGGCAGCAGACTATTAAAGGCCTACACATAACCTGTTCCTGTGTTTGGTTATAAATGTTGGCAAAGCTTTACTTTAATCATAATTTCCTTTTGTGGTAAAAAGGGAAAAAAATAATTTTGTACATACATGTTTATGCACGTTTAGACTTTTTTATATATCCACTTAGCAACCTATTTTTAATAGGAGAAGGTTACCAAGATCTCGAAAAATGTAAGGCAGAGTGCTCTTTCTCTGAGTCAGCTTAGTGTGGCAATTTTCGTTTAGAGTCGCTCTCCCCTCATCGCGTCTATGATCGACATTTCAACGTTGCCATTTTCCTCAGTTATTCTTATGACTGTCCCGTTGCGGTTCAAAATGAGAAAACCGAACGAATTTCATACCTCGCAGCAATTTGGCATCAAACTTTGGGGATGAGTAGGCGAGGAAGCAATTTTGCAGCTCTGATTTTCTTTTAAATGAAAAAAATCAGCCAAGTATCTCTCGGCAATGAAAAACTTGTTTTGGTTGGAAACAATTGAGAAAGAATGAGAAGGAAAGAAAATGAAAGACATAAAGAGAATAAAAAGTGAAACAAATAATGTAAGAGAAAAATAGGATATGATAGACAGAAAGAGAGAATAAAATCAAAAAAATAATAATGAAAGCGAGAGAGAGAGAAAGAGGGGGGGTGAGAGAGAAATAGAATGGAAGATAAATAAACAATTAGAAAAAAAATAATAAGGATTAATTCAAAGAGAGAAAGAAATAGAAAAAGATAGCATAGAGACAGAACTAATAAAGGAAAAAGAAAAAAAGAAAATAGAGAATGACATATTAAAAGATTGAAAGAAATAATGAAAGAGCGCAAGAGATAATACTAGGGAAAGAAATAACAGAAAAATAGACAAAATGAAAGAAACAATGAAAGAGAAAAAGAAAGAATGACAGAGATAGAAAGAGAGATAAATAAATCATCAAAATCATAATTGTATTGTAGAAACATAAACACATACTCAAAATTAGAAAATCAAGTAATATTTTTGAGAATCTTGAATTATTTTATTTTTTTGAAAATTATATATTATTTTAAGTATCATTTTCGTCAAGGAAAATGTAAAAACAAAAAACAAATCAAGTAATATTATCGACAATTTTGGATAATGTAGATTGTTCCAAGCTGTATGAGATTCAATCTCATCCTCAGTGGAACTGTTTAAATCTAGGCTTGAAACCCACTTATATTCTATAGTATATGAATAACCTATATTTTATGTTGACAATATCTGTTTATTGTTATTGCAACATCCATTGCAGCCTGGTCATCGTGGACGGGGGATTACCTCATGTCCGGTCCCTTCTCAAGGTTTCTTCATTTTCCTCATGTTGAGGTTTTTGAGTTTTTCCTTGCCCTCATGTAGGTTTTAGTTCAGGGGATGGTGTAATAATAGTCTGTGGTTTGCAATAATATGTGGTATGTGCAGCCCTTTGAGACTCTTTGTGATTAAGGGCTATACAAATAAACTTGACTTGACTTGACCCTTAAAAATATAGTAAAATAAGAACAGTAACACTTGAATTTAAAGGGCAGTTGGTATCATTTGATGCGTAGGTTATGTAATGCATATTTATCGACCTACGACCTATTTTAATAAGCAAATATTTATATGATAGAGCATTTATTTTTGCTTATTTCCTGAATTGTTGTAGCTTTTTTTATTGAATTATGTTTTCCACAACTAGGAAGCACTAAATAATACACATTATCCCCTTAAAAAAATGGCCATTTATTTTTTCCTTTGAAATGTGATGAATACCTGTCCTAAAGAATAAATTATTAACTAATATTTAAACTTCAATAGGACTGTTTCTTTTAGAGCATCTCATTCCTTTTCATTTATTCTCCTCCCACACAGAACAAGTATGATTCACAGTATGGTGCCCAATCTATGTTGCATGTGACAGGTGGCGGTGGGGGATGGAACGCAAGCACTCCTGTCAGTCAGGGTGGCAAACCTCTGGTGCTGGGGGGACAAGGAGGACAGGCTTGTCAGAAGTTTTGGCAGACGCGAGGGGGCTTTGGAGGTGGAGGGGGTGGCTGCATGGCTGGAGGTGGCGGTGGAGGCTACAGAGGTCAGTAAAAAAAAGAATTTACTGTATAGAAAAAGTATGCAGGTACCACACATAAACTACAATTCAAAAGTTTGGTGTTATCCAGACAACTTTGTGTTTTCATGAAAATCTTACTTATCATTTATCAATTGAGTTCTCCAATGTCTGTGTTTTTTTTGCTTGCATCTTGGTTTTGCCTCCTCACTGTAGATGTTAACAATGGTGTTCTGAGGGTACTGTTTAACAAAGCTACTAGTTAGGGACCTGTAATGTGCCTAAATCTTACTCCCCCTTCGCCCGAACTACAGTGAAAATAATAAATATTTGAACCCCCTGCTATTTTGCTATTTCTCCCACTTAAAAATCATAGAGAGGTCTGAAATTTTCATTGTAGGTGCATGACCAGTCTGAGAGAGATAAACTAAAAATAAGAATCCAAAAATCACAATCCATGATTATTTTAACAATTGATTTGTGTGATACAGTAGCAAATAAGTATTTGAACACCTGAGTATCATCTATAATACTGACCCTGAAAGACCTGTTAGTCCACCCATTAAAAGTCCACCTGCACTCCATGTATCATCCTGAATCAAATGCACCTGTTTGAGGTCGTTTGCTCCATAAAGACACCCAATACAATTATAAAACTTTAACTTGTAACATGGCAAAGACCAAAGAGCTGTCCAAAGACACCATAGACTAAGTTGTACACCTTCGCAAGGCTGTAAAGGCCTATGGAGCAATTGCCAAGCAGCTTGGTGAAAAAAGATCCAATGTTGGAGCAATCATTAGAAAATGGATGAAGCTAAATGTGAAGGTCAATCTTAATCGCGGTGGAGCCTCATGCAAGATATCACCTCAATGATTCTAAGAAAGGTGAGGAATCAGCCCAGAACTACACGACAGGAGTTCCTCAATGACCTGAAAAGAGCTGGGACAACCCTTTCCAAGGTTACGTACTGTAGGTAATAGACTAAGACATCATGATTTGAAATCATGCACGGCACAAAAGGTTCCCCTGCTTAAACCAGTCAAGGCCCGTCTCAAATTTGCACATGACCATTTGGATGATATAGAGCGTTCATGGGAGAAATTTTTGTGGTCATAATTCCACTAAGCGTGTTTGGAGGAAGAAGAATGAAGAGGACAATCCGAAGAATACCATCCCTACTTTGAAGCATGGGGCTGCTTTGGGTGTGTTTTTCGGCACACGGGACAGGATGAGTGCACTGCATTAAAGAGAGGATGACTGGGGCCATGTATTGTGAGATTTTGGGGAACAACGTCCTTCCGTCAGTTTGAGCATTGAAGATGGGACTTGGCTGGGTCTTCCAACACGACCCAAAGCACAAAGCCAGGAAAACAGAGGAGTGGCCCCAAAATAAACATATGAAGGTTCTAGCATGGCCCAGCCATTCTCCAGACCTGAACCCAATCGAAAATCTTTGGAGGGAGCTCAAACTCCGTGTTAATCAGCGACAGCCCAGAAACCGCACTGATCTAGAAAAGATCCCTCCTGCAGTGTGTGCAAACCTGGTGAAAAACTACAGGAAACATTTGATCTCTGTGAACACAAATAAAGGGTACTGTACCAAATATTAACATTCATTTTCTCAGGTGTTCAAATACTTATTTGCTGCTATATCACACAAATAAATCTTGAAAATTTCACAAAAATAAGTGGTCCAGTGCTCTGACAACTAAGTGTATCTTATACCTGTTAAGACTGGGCACGAAACCGCAGAAATGTTATCTTGCATGGACTTTTTTCTGTTTAGAACCCACAGATTGTTATTTAGTTTTTAATTTTAGTTCGTTGTATTATTTAATTTATTTATTTTAGTTTTGTGAAGAATCCAAAGAGGATTATCTGGTGGTGCCCATCCCTCTCCGGCCATTTTTTGGGGCTTAGGAGTCTCCTACCCCACACGAAACATATAGTACTGGTTTACTGGTTACCAGGACTGGAAAAAGCCTCCTTATCCAACTCATATCAGAACAGCGCATTTTAATGAAAGTTATAGTTGATTTGAATAATACAATTGGCCAGGACAGCGTACCCTCGTTGCCTTGTTGGTAGTCAGCAGATATGAACTCCGAAGCAAGGATAATGACCATGGAGAATTGATGGATGGGTGTTAATTAGAATTACAAATTAATCACTTGTTAATTTTGTTTCCAGGTGGTAACACCTCATTAAATGACAATCCCAAACACGACGGTGATGATGGCACATCCTTCTTTGGTCCAGCTGCGGAGCCCTACCTCTATCCTCTCAAAGGTGAACTGCCATCAAAAGCAAATGTTTGTTTCATCTTAGGGTTTGGTGACTGCAATATTTGGAATTGGAATTGTCCGTAAAGTCACCAACAGTGCTGTCTAACATGCTACTTAAGTTAGTCTTATTCAATAAATTTACACCCAGAGAATTTTTATTTGTGTGTGGGGGTTTGGTGGGTTGATGGATATACCTAAAAAAATATGACATTTTAAATGCCATTTTAAAACTGCTTTATTTTTTGTATAAACAAAAGTATAAGTGAACAAGGTTGTTGCAAACAAGACTTTGGAGCCGTCCCGATTGTGTTTGAGAGGGACCACATCTAATTTATTGTGATTTTGTATGTCGTATATAATTTTTTACCGATAGTAACGGTTCCTTAGAGCAGGGGCGTCAGACTAATGTTCACCATTGGCTAAATAAGCACAATGGCTGTCCTTAAAGAGCCTGATGTAACTTATGAATGCAACGAAATGTAAATGAATGGTATGTTTCTACTCCTTCGTGTTAAGTCACATAAAATACTGTTGTATAAATAAATGTCACTAGAGATATAAGATAATAACTCAATTTAAAAAAAATGACAAAATGTAATTCAACCTTTTTAAGATAATTTATTTCTTAATTCCAGTAATTGGCATCGCTATAGGAAGACTGGCATGTAGCTGCACTTTGCCTTCAATTTGAGGGTTTCGTAGTCAAAAAGCATTACAGTAAATTATTTTATTTTTTCAAAACATTTTCAGACCACATAAAATGATGTGGCGGGCCACATTTGGCCCCCATGCCATGAGTTTGACAAAGCTCCCTAGTGATAATGGGAAGGGAATATGGAAAACAGTGACAAAAACAATCAGATCAACTAATGTGATGCAAAATACGAATATAGTGTATTTGTGTCTGCCATCAAACTGTTGTTTAAAGGTACAGCAATTGATTTAACATTGTTTAATCGTTTGCGAGTCTATCAATCGCCACATTTTTTTTAGGTACAGTTTTATTTATTTTTTTGGTATGTGGCTATCGTAGTGCAGTTTTAGGGGTAGGCTTATATGCGAGTATTTCCAAATTAAATCTGTAAAAAAAAAATTAACACCAGTTAGTTAATATTAGATATGATCATAGAAGAGACAAAGCAGCCGGTAAGTGATTCAATGGGAAAATTACCCTAGTCTTCTTTCTTTATAACGCCCAGTATTTTTTTCCCACACAGCCAGTGTATCATCACCTATAATCACCAAATCAAACGTGTGGCTGGAGGCGGAGATTCACCTCATATGACTCTGAAAGTCTCACATTGACTAAGAAAAGCCAGCGTCGATGGCCAATGTGAAAGCGCCCATTTGTCACACTAGTAATTAAAAAAGTAGAGCCCAACGGCAATTTATAGGACTCAGCGCCAATGTGATGGCAATTCTTATTTTGTAAGACTCAACCAGTTCATATTTTCAGGTTGGTTAATGCATAATCATGCTGTGATTTTGCAATTCATATCAAGAGAGAAGAAGTAGCACAAAGATTTTTTTATCGACCACATGTTAGGCAAGTATGGTAACCCACTTGGACACACTTCTGAATCTGCTTAAATGGCCTTGAATTATATACTTTTACAGATTAGTTTTTGTGTTTGAGGAGAGACAAAGCAAACTGATGATTATGATTAATGATGAGCGACAACGAAAAATAGGAAAACATAAAAAGCGTGAAAGACAATGCAAAATTGCAAAATCAGCTCTCAACAGGTTAGCTCCACTTAATTCACCGAGTTAAATTTTTCATTTGTGACAGCTAGGCCTCTCACAAGGTACAATTAGGAATCGTTCAAACTATTAGAGCACATCATTTTTTTTACAAATATTTAACGATGTGTTTCAGTCTATACGGACTTATATAGTCACTTATTTGTAATTATGAAACCCTGTAATATCACAAAATAATTCTTGAGTCGCAAAGCCCTGCTAGAAGATACTTTATAATAATGTCACTCATGGTTAACGATCTGTGATTTTAACTATTCTTAAATCAAAAAGTATGACAAAAAATATAATAAATACAAACGCTATATGCTACAAAAAGTCCAGTAAGGTAATTGTTGAAAATAATGGAAGGTAAAAAAATATTAAATAATTATCTTTAACCGAAATAAGTTCTTGTTTGGTTGATGAATTATAGTTTTGTGGACACCTTAAATAAGGAGAGAAGACTATTTGAATTCTAACTGGCAAGGAGAGGATTGGACAAACAACCCTCAAGATGCAAAGTTTTCTAGGTGTTGAAAATATCCTCCCCCAATGCCTTTCTTTTTCATTTTAAATCTTGTAGGTTACAAAGAAAAATGAAAACCAAAGAAAATACACATTATTGGCCAAAAGTGACAGTGATAACTGATAACTGTGCATAATGATCGAAATAAACAAACAACCCTGGCATCCTATGCAATGTCCTTGGCGGGTGTGCAATAGTCAAAACTAAACAGCATTTGGTAAGCAAGCAGAATAAAATTGTCAGGTAGATTGATTTTTGTTCATTTAATATACTACTTTCCTCCTTTTATAATATATTTTATGTACTTCCTTTAGTAATTTAGGAAAAACGTATATTTTCCAAAGTTAAAAAAAAGGATTCACGTGTGCAAAATTATCTTCCAAATTACATAATTTAACTAACTTCAGAAAATATGTTGCCTATTTTATATACAGTATGGAAATAAGATAAACCTTTAAAACTTGGAAAAAAAAAAACAAGATCATCTGTACCCTTCATATTGTTGATGATGTAAATAAGTTCTCATCTCATCTCATTAGCTGTACCGCTTATCCTTATTAGGGTCGCGGGGGGGCTGGAGCCCATCCCAGCCATCTCCGGGCAGTGGGCAGGGGACACCCTGAACTGGTTGCCAGCCAATCACAGGGCACACAGGGACAGACAACTCACTCGCTCATTCACACCAATTTTGACCGGCCAATTCACCTGAAATGCATGTTTTTGGAATGTGGGAGGAAACCGGAGTGCCCGGAGGAAACCCACGCAAGCACGGAGAGAACATACAAACTCCGCACAGGAAGTCTGGAGCTGGATTTGAACCCACGCAGGAGGTTCCCATGACATGAACTGTGCCGCACAAGCGCTAACGACTGCCCCGCCGTGCTGCCCTGTAAATAAGTTTTTTGTTTTTTTTAATTCATTCACCAACTGATTGTGAATTATTATAATTATGATTATTATGATTATTATTATTATTATTATTATTTTTGACTTGATAAATCACTTATTCAGTTGTTGCAACTCAGACATAACGTCAGGTAGCAAACAAAATAGTAAAAACAGATTAGCAGACTCTTTTTTGTATTCCAAACTAGCATAAAAACAAGCTTGCAATACCGTAAATTCCGGACTTTAAGCCGCTACTTTTTTCCCAAACGTTCAACCCTGGGGCTTATTCAGTGATGCGGCCAATTTATGTAATTTTTCTAACAGCCGCCAGCGGCGCTCAAGTACAAAAGGTAAGATTTAGACTGGTGGAATATATGCGCCAAGGAAGACTGCAACTTCTTAGCTTGTGCACAAATTAAATTAGCGTAGACATATCCTCATCATGCAAATTGCAAAACGAAAGGCACATCACGCAGCTTTCAAGCTAAACGCAATGGAGCAGTCCGATAAGGAAGGAAACAGAGCACGTAAACTTTACTTTGCGAGCGTGTTGCTAGCGTGTTTTTGAATAAGGGAGCGTGGGACGACGTCTACATGACAAAGTCTCTTTCCCATACTGAAGGAAGTCGACTTTGATGACGTCAGTTATAAGGAGGAAGATGAGGACGGTTTACCGCGATTTCTACATGTACGGTATGTTTTTTTAACAGACCCGTTTACAGTGCTGCGAGCGTGTTTCTAGTAGCGTTTTGCTACCATTCACAGGCACGGTTTGGGATGAAAGTTATAATATTATTAAAGCTTTGAAAACTCTCTCGGTGTCTTTCTTTGTAAATATGTGTAACCATGTATAATATGTATTTGCAACTGTATATTTTTGTAATATATTTATTTTAGAGACTTATTCTGATATGTTTTCCACGGGCGAATCAAAAAGAATGGGCGAAAACAACGGGGGCTGACGGGAAGTGGAGTAAAGGTGAGACGTGTTTGTGGACGCAGTGGACAATAGTGGATATATATTTTTCCCACCCTTACCTTAGGAAATATACATTTTTTTCCCTTGTATTATTTTCAATGGGACCCGGACTCTGCAGGTCTGCATCAAACCTTAAGTACCGATATCATTTTACGTTCACTTTGCCGGCTGTGGTTTTTGGACTGTGTAGTTTGTATTCAGTTACAATCGCGGGATTCAAAATTGGGTTTGGGTTGATTTTGTGATTGTGTTACATGTTTTAATGTGGGCGCATGCGGCTTATATACAGGTGCGACTTGTGTAAGTACAAGAGCGGTTATCCTCTTAAAATGTGGTGGGTGCGGCTTATAATCAGCTGCATTCTATAGTCTGGAATTTACGGTAATTATTATTAGGTTTTAACTATAGCTTTTATGGAACCTTAGTTAATAATGAGGATTGTGTCTCAAGAATAAAGACGACTTTAAATACTCATATTGGGGCAAAATCGCTCCTTACAACACCTTTTTGCAGTTTTGCCGTACTATGCAGGCAAACATTGTGTGTACATGTGCAAGATACGGTCCAGACTAAAGGCTGAATCATGTCACTTGTCTGATAAATTCAACATCAGACTCACTACCTCTTTTTATTGTGGCATTACTTAAACAGGATGAAGGTAATTATACAATTTCATATAAATATATATATAGATATCTATAGATATATATAGATATATGGATAGATAGATATAGACAGATATATATATATATATATATATATATATATATATATATATATGGGCAGCACGGCGGCGCAGTGGTTAGCGCGTGTGCTAGATATATATAGATATATAGATATATAGATAGTAGCCCTCAGGGTTAAGGTAGGGTTAAGGTTTGGTTAGTGTTATGATTGGGGTTAGGGGTTAAGGGTTAGGCTTAGGGTTACATTAGGGTTATATTACAAATGGTTATCTAACTTGGAGCCCTTAGGGTTGGGTTAGGCTTAGGTTATTATATGACGGCTATCTACAGTAACTTGTAACCCTAACCCTTTATACAAACCACTATCCTTGAAGTAGCTGAAAATGTTGACTTCTCATGTAAATTCCTTTTGCCTCTCTTAGCAATGGAGAGCGATGGCGAAGTGATCATCAGTCCAGTCCGTAACTGCAGCCACTGCGAAAGTGGCGAATGCCGCGAATTAAGAGACGAAATCATTTGCGACTGCGACGAAGAACTGATCCTGGCGCCTGACGGGATTTCCTGCATCAACTCCACAGGTATGCCACTTCCACAATTTACATTGCACGCTTTCACCTTAGCTCTGTCGGCATTAATAGGTCGAATGGAATGGAAGTGTACCTTAATGAACTGTGACTCTCAAAATGGAACATGAATTCATTTGCAAATGTAATTATGTCTTCCAGGCTTAGCACTTAAGTGAATCTTTATCTCAGTAAATGTTTCAATGTCTTTATTTCTCATTAAAAAATTACACTGGGGATAATCACACTGTAGCAAATGGTGTTAAGAACAACTGTTGGCTGGATTAGTCATTTATCTCTGTAAAGGTATGTTTAAAAAAAACTCATGTAAAGGATTTAGGAAAAGGGATTCCTTAATGAAGTCTTGAATTGGACATTTTCTCATGATCCCAAGTGCTTGCCAAAAGAGGGGTGAATCATTATTAAAAATGTTTTTAATTTTAAACACACCTGAGTTGTCCCCAAACGGGTTTTTGCACAGTCAATCTGGGAAAAAAAATTGCTTTGCGACCCTGCGTTCCGTTAACAGACCTTTGTTATAATTTCAAATGTTACTTTTCCTTCTTTTTTTTACCATATTTTCAACTTTATTTCAGTTATAAAACTCTCGATAATTCATGTTTTACTAATTAGAAAGCAAAAAAAAAACACATTAAGATCTGCCAAATCCTTAAATCATTTTAAAAATATAATTAATTAATATCATGATAAAATAAGACTATATTGTTTACCAAAAAAATAGTTTTGTAACATATAGTAGATTTGGACGGAAAAATCAATAAAATGAGTAAAATTATCTGAAGATGTTTTTGCTTGTTTTAAAGGACATGTATGTTATTCTGTGCACTTTCACAATAAACTGCTTGAAATAATATATAATAATGTATATAATATATATAATATATGAAATATATCTTATGAAGGATCAAAGCTGCCATATGTAAAATAAATGTATGAGAAATAAATGCTATATAAATAAATGAATACATAAATGAATCACGCAACACCTAAATGACATAAATAAAAAATATTTATATGTTCTGTTATTCATTCTGTCATTTATTTATTTATTAGTTTATTTATTTCAGTATTTACTTTGACGTTCATTTTTGTGTTGTATTATGGCATGTATCTTGTAATGTAATTGGTCGTGTATTTTGTCACAACACAATGTTATCCGAATGAGGGGTTGGTTCAAACTAGTTAAGCTTTTCACTTATTGTTTGATAGGTGTAGTAGCAAGTTTCCTCACTGATCAACCAATATCTGGAGAGGTCAGGCAACATAAAACTTATTGCAAAATACACGATAATGTACACATCGAAATAGATACAGAAAAAAAGAAACCACAAATATATGAATACGTTGCATTGATCTCATTTATTTCGGTATTCGGGTTGAGGATGTATTTATGTGGTCTTTTATTTTTTGGCATTTTTTTATTACGTATGGCATGATCTGTACTCCATATTAGCTTACCTTTGATACAACGGCAATGCCAGTATTTGGCTAGGAACATTTCTCACCATGGGGGCAGCACGGCGAATGAGTATTTAGCGCGTCCACGGCACAGTTCTGATGTCAAGGGATCAATATCCAGCTTTACCAGCCTTACTGTGCGGAGTTTGCGTGTTCTCCCCGTGCTTGCGTGGGTTTCCTCCGTGCACACCAGTTTACTCCCACATTCCAAAAACATGCATGTCAGGTTAATTGGCCGGTCGAAACTATTTCTCGGTGTGGTTGTATAAGTGTGTGTGCCCTGTGACTGGCTGGCTGTGACGCTTCTTAGCAAAGCACCAACTGGTTTTCTGACATTATTTAGGAAGGTTTTCTCTTTTTTTTTTTTTTTTTTTTTAATACACAAAGCTCGTGGTCATAGAACTACACCTTTTGTTTTTGTAAAACAGCTTCACCCATGCCCAATAAAAGAGTTTTTGCATGGGTTAAGCTTGAATAAAGAGCCTCTCTGTGAAGCCAAAAATTGCCTCCTCGATTATGAATTGTTATCTGGATGATTACAGCACATGAATGCTGATCTTAAACCAAATGATATGTGACATGTCAACATTGTTGCAATCAATATAAAAGCTCTATTTTTATCCAAATAATCACTTAGCAACCTGTAGTTTGTCCGCACCGCTGATAGTTTGCAAATCTATATTTCGCAGCACAATATTGCACATCGTTAGGTCAGAAAACGTGGCAGCTTCAACACAGTAGGGAGATTTGTACCTCGCAGTAGAGTTGGGTTATACTGAGAATTTTAGTAACAAGCTAATCCAAATAAATATGTGGTAGTATTGATTGATACTGATCTGATACCGATACTCGTTTGCATGGAAATGTTATGATCATTGAATAATTGATCAATGAGAGTCATACCAAAAAATTCTATGTAATAAAAAAGCCGTTTTGGCTATGTTGCCATCATGTAAACGGATTTACATGTTTTTTGTTCAGGAACAGTTACATTTGTTGTGTTGCCACAGTAACAGATCACTTTACTGCCCAAATTATAAACCTGGCCTTGTCCTTTTCTGTCGTTGAAAAAAGTCCACACCGCCCTGCCTTTTCTGTTTGCCTCTGTCAATTCTACCTTCACGTAAGGGTGAGTGAATAGATTTAGCCCTTTCTTTTGTCTGGCAACCAGGATGCAGCAGCAGTCCAGGAAGCGAGAAGTGCTAAAAGTGTGCCTGTCAATCAGACAAATAGGTATAAATTTGGGGGACTGCGCTATCTACATATAGAAGCGGCACTTTGAGGGAATTTGTGGAGAGGTGAAGTATCGATCCCAGGACAATAAATTGACCCGACCCAAGTTTTTGCTTAGTATCAATAATATCGATTTTTAGATCAATCCACCTACCCCTACCTCGCAGATCCTCCTATCAAGGCATCGAGAAATTGATATGCTGCATGGCCCCTCAAGCGCTGTTGTGTCATCTCCTTGGCGTGGTTAATTAAGGAGAGGAACAGAGAGGCGACTGGAATGTTAATAGTTCTTTGTGGAAGGTAACAAGCGTAACACTGTTTTCTTCTCTTGTGGTGCAGAGGTGTCCCTTCTGCCCCCTCAGCCATCTCTCTCACATCTGGCGCTCGGGCTGTCAGTCGGGACCTCAGCGCTCATTGCCGCCCTGCTGTTGGCCGTGTCAGGAGTCATGATAAGTAAGTAAGAATAAAAATGAAGCATTATTCCATGAGATGTATTTTAATGTGCTTAGATTGTTTGTTTTCCCGTTTTGTAGTGGTTTTTGACGTACATACTTGCCTGGATTTAGAATTATGAAATACAAACCAGAAATCAGGTTGTTGGTTTGTATGCACACAAAACAAAATGGACGCAAGGGGGCGTAAGATGACGGGAGTCACCAAACCAGGCGCTATCCTGTTTGAAAACCGGGGGTATTATAAATTATATTGTATTAAACATACTGTTTCAGTGTCATTTTATAACATTTTTGGTTAGTGGTGTGCCGCAAACTTTTTCCAATGCAAAAAATATGCCCTTGCTCAAAAAAGGTTGAAAAACACTGCCAGAGCCTACTGCTAGAGACCACTTGAGACCGCTCAATACCCGTGACCACTCACAGACATCAGCTCAGTCCAGTTTGCCTGTGCGCCTTCCCCAGGCACCCGTTTTAGATCCCTCGGTTCTACGTGAAGAGTACGCATGTTCTCAGCAAGTTGCATAACCTGAGTTAAAGAAGAGAACCATCCAAAATCATCCATGTGGCTCTCAAGGACCAGAGGGCCCAGGTCTGCGGTAAGGTGTCTAAAAATAAAGAGAACGATGACCGGAACAAGAAATAACAGACAAAGCAGGAGATAATAGAAAAACACTCATGAAGTGCTTGTGTGAGTGACCAAGCCAAGGCCTACAATCAAAAAGCAGCGAGTGCCGATCACAAAGTGCAGAAGAATTTATGCAGCGCTTTGCTACAAAGATTTCCGTGGGTGTTTATGTTCCTGTTGCAAAAAACACTAAAAAAAGGACAAGCTGGTGTCTACAAAAGGAGATTAGAGAGGTACTAACCAGTGGGAGGAAGTGGCAACTGGTTGTGCGACAGCTCTCACATTTGTCTTATGCATTTTCGTAACATTTTGAAAAGGAGGCAGCGATAAAGCTGCTTGGATAAGTTTCTTTTCAAAAGACCTGTAGAAATTTATAGCGTTACGAGTCCACCTAAAAGGGCAAAAGAAAGTGACGAATGAAATCAAACAGACAAAACAAAAAAAAAATTGTGCTGTAAACATTTTTTTGTGATTACGTTTGTTTAAAGTGACAGTAACTTTTCTTTTCAGTGTACAGTAAATGCTAACATCATTCATTCCTACCGCTAGATCAAAATCACTCGCTTGCAATTCATGCTACGAACATGATCCTGGAATGAATGAAGCCCGTATGTAGAGTTACCACTGTCTTAAAAACTATGAAATACAATACTGAAATGAGGAGGTCGGCTTAAAACGTAAATGGACACAAGGGGGCATATGACAGGCAGAGCCACCAAAGTCAGGGGCCATTCTTATTAGGTTTGAGAGGGACCACATCTCATTTTATCATAAGCGTGTTTTATTGCATTATTTTGCCCATAATAATGAAGAAAGTTAGAGATACACTGACTGGTTAGCCTGGAAGATGGGCAGAGGTTGACAAACAAACTTAATTTGTTGCGATGGGTGAAAAGGTTATAAAGTAAGTTGTATTTTCATTCTCAAGGAATAAACTCAATTTTTTTCTTGTTCATATAGTACATAATAACACAAACAATGGTATTCCACCCTTATTTTGATTTGCACCTTTTTCACCTCGTTTGCTTTTAATTTTAGACAAAATTAAAAAGCACTGCTTGCATGCTACTTTGTGTCATTATCAAACTATAATGATGTCAGCGGTGAATCTTATTGTAATTATCTATTAATTTACTTATTCATTTATTTTTAAATCTCCTTTTAAACTACAGTAATGGTGCTTTTCAATCAATTGCAAAGTCCATTGAAGGGCAGGTATCTCTTACTTGCAGAAATTCATTGAGGCAGGGCCTGGTAACAGAATCTATATTGCATGCTTTTAAAATTTAGCATAGCCTAAGATAAATTCTGATGTTGGCTAATCTGGACTGAAAGGCAGACTTACACACAACAAACCGATGGAGCTGCCCAAATTTTATTAATCAAAGACCAAAGTCACCTGTATTGTGCAGAACACAAACATACTTATTGAAGTCACTGCTAATATTTGCAAATTGCAGTATTCTTTGTCACAGTAAAGATAAAAATAATTAAAAACGGTCTTGATTAGGGGACGCTATTGATCCAACGTATAGGCTCACACAAGTAGACCAACTGTTTAGCCCCTAATTGGTGGCTATACGTCAAAGTGGACGCTTGTGTAATATTTCTAGTGAGTCCTACATGTCAGCCTTTGTCTGCAAGTTTTCCGGACGATTGATTATGTCAAATCGGCAACAGTAATAAATCACTCACTTATTGTGTGGGTGGCTTCAATGAATAGGTACACAAAGAGAGAAACTGAAGTGAGGCAGGCGAAATTTACCCAGAGTGGCACTCAATTTGTCCCATTTCCTGTTGTGCATTGACTTCCCGGCCAGTTCTAATAGATATTTTGATCCAAAAGACAGGCTTTAAAGTTTTGAAGGTAAGCAGACAACACCCTTATTTTTTTATGAAAGTTATATAAGGTTAGAAATGACAGAATCTTTAGCAGTAATATGCCCAAAGCATGAAACTGGATAGTATTCGTAAAGCAGCAATATATCGTCTATATTCATGTTAGTTTCCCCTGTACACAAAGTCAATAACACATCTCAAAAAATCATCAAGTGCTCCCTCAGACATTGCTGCACCTAAGTCAACAACATTATTAAGGATCCCTCTCACTGCCCACCTTCTTGACCTGCAGACACTACAGGTCCCTTAAAACAGTTTTTCTTAACTTTTTTTGAGCCAAGGCACACTTACTTTCAGTTGAAAAAAATCTTAAGGCACTTTGAAATGGTTAAAATTAAGTCCTGCCACCAGATTCATATTGTTGTTGATGTTATCGTATTGCTTGAATTTACATTTTTTTTCTTTTGTCTTTTTGTGCTTACTGTGGTCTGTCTGTCTATCTATCTATCTATCTATCTATCTATCTATCTATCTATCTATCTATCTATCTATCTATCTATCTATCTATCTATCTATCTACCGTGGTCATATCCCTCGAGAGGGGTGACCGACAGCAAGACAACACATACAAAAATCAAGAAAATAAAATAAAATTCAAAAAAAAGAAAAATAAAAAGGGAAAAAGTAGCAAAAAAAAACACACACAAATTGTTTTGGACCATTGCCAACCCAAATGCTTAAACACCCAAATAAGTTAAGCACCTCGACATCCAAGTTGGTCATGCTTTCCTCCCTCCAGATGAAACAGGACACAAGAAAGCGACCATGTCACTCGGGTCAGGGTGACACAACACACTCTTCTGTTCAACAGCAGGGCTCGACAGCTTTCACTGGTTTACCCCAGCCGCATCATACGGGTGCCCTGCCCATCCCTTAGAATATGTCCAAACATCCCACTATTCTTTTACAACACCTCTCCACTCATTCCTATCACCAACACTGAAGGTAATTATTTTTTTGGGCTAATAATTTAGCTGTAACTTGGAATTAAACCTGTTTTTCAAGTTTTACTATTTTTCTATTTATTTTTTAGAAAAAAATAAAAAAACAATATGTATGTATTATATAGCGCCTCCTAATGGTAAAAAAATAATTCATTTAAAAAAGAAACTTGATTTTAATTAGAGGCAAAAATACATAAACTATCATTTAAACATGGATATTTTTACTCGTAGGGTGAGAATTTTGTATTTATTTTACTGGACACGAAGCTAATCTGGAGAACGCTGACTATTGCTGTAATGGATTTGTTGTAATGTCATTTGAAATTTCAGTGATCAAGGGGTTAGAAGTTGGTGCTCTCACCGCTGCCATCCATGTTTTATTCGTGTGAGCAAATGTGATCAGCAATTTTGTCGACTGATCATTATTGATTGTTCAAATGTGGTAATATACTACTGTAAAACCTTGGTATAACGCGCATCAAAAATGCGTGTATACAAAAATAAATAAGGTATAAGAAAAAAATAAGGCAAACTTTTTTTTTTGCGCGGACTGGTACCAAATGACCCACGGCCCAGTACCGGTCTGCGGACCAGTGGTTGCCGACCTCAGACTTTGTATTCTGCCTTGTGCTTCGTAGAATTAGTTTTCCGTTGCACTTCACGATGCAGTGACATCTAGTTATCAGATATTACGATGTTCCATAAAGTATTTTATGACATGTTTATCCTGGAGTGCCAGTTCTATTCTATTCTATTTGATCCTATTTTACATGGCTACACGCATTGCACTTAGAGCCTCCATCTTCTCCGGAGACATCTTTTTTCCACCCACATGCACAAGGTTATGCAGCATTTGGCCAGGTTCCTCTTGGACAGCACTTAATATATTGTCAGAACAAGAAGACCTTACAGGGAGTGCACACATTCAATGGCCCAGTAGCTCTCCAACCATTATCGGCAGACAACATGCAGTCATAAGGCCATCTCCTTCATATGTGCACCCACGCTCCCTCTTGTCGTTGGAGTAGAGAACACGCATTAACGTACTCCGACTGCTGCCTATGTTCATTGGCAAGGAAGGGGGGTTAGCACGACCTCTGTGCGCCAATGAGATGTAGTAATGACGGATGGCAGCTTAGCCAGAAACTGACAACTCTTCCACAGTAATCAGCACTTGTTGAATAGCTCACATTCCAAAACGTCAACATTAACTGTTCTCATGTGGACTTCTTAACACAGGCCAGGGCTGTGTCTTCCTTTTTTGAACTGCTTTATGTCTATCTGTGTGGATTAGTTGTTTTTATGAACTTGTTGTGATTATGTAACTGTTCTGAATAGGTTGACATTATGTCTGCATTTGCAATGTCTTAAATATTCTCGATGCAGACAGCTTTCAAGTAGGGGAAAAAAATATAAATTTCTTAAGAGTTTCACTTTGTGTCCAAGTAATAAATGTCAACATTTATGATTGCAACTGCGATTTTTCCAGTCTATGATAGGTTTAATGTTTAGTAGGAACTCGAATTTTGTCCTTTTAAACCACTCACAGTGATTAGGCACAGGCCTATGATAGATGGACACACCTGTGCCTAGTTCAAAACGCCATTTGTGACCCTTTGCTTGAGGGAGGTATGTCAGACACTAACCATGGTATTGTCTAACGAACACTTACAACCTAAGATGGCGCTCTTAAATGCGACTTTATTTTTCTCTATATACATTCTGAAATACCGTTTTCAATATATACGATGGATGAAAAGGCTTGTTTTGATATGTTTTCCCTCCTTAGTGTACAGGCGTAAACACACAGAGTTGCAGTCGATCCAGTTGGAGCTACAGAGTCCAGATTGCAAGATCAGTAAACTGAGGGCATCCACCATCATGACAGACTATAATCCCAACTACTGCTTTGCTGGCAAAACGGCATCGGTCAACGACCTCAAAGAAGTGCCGCGACGCAACATCTCACTCACCAGGTGAATAACAACATCTTATGTTCATGAACAAATTATCTTTATTGTTGTTATACAATAGGTTAGTTCTGAGGTCATGGGTTCAAATCCAGCTACCAACCTTCCTGTGCGGAGTTTGCATTTTCTCCCCGTGCTTGCATGAGTTTCCTCCAAGTTTGCTCCCACATTACAAAAACATGCATTTCAGGTTAATTGGCCGGTCCAAATTGTCCCTAGGTGTGAATGACCGGGCGAATTGTCCGTCCCTATGTGCCCTGCGACTGGCTGGCAAACAGTTCAGGGTGTCCCCTGCCCACTGCCCGAAGATGGCTGGGATGGGCTCCAGTACCCCCGCGACCCTACTGAGGATAAGTGGTGCAGATAATGGATGGATGGATAGTGCATGTATCATCTACTTATCATTTTTATATCTTGCACTGCAAGTTGTGTAGGCGGGATGACAGAATTGTTAAAAAGTTGAATATGATGTTGTATCCTGAGGATATTTTACTCGTGTTTTTAATCCGTCAGTGGTTACAAACCAAATTTACCAAATTTCCTTTTGACTAAAGCCATAAAAGAGACATAATTTGCCAGATTGCAGTGAATCAATGTTTCAAATACATTATTTTTTCCCTTTGCAATTAGTCTAAAATATAGTGGATTTATTAAAAAAAATCATAACCTTCTGATAGAAATGATCTGAAGACTCACTTCTTATTTTTGACAGAAATTTAGGGCAGACCGGATTAAATCATCAAACGGGCCGTATCTGGCCTCTATGTTGGATACGACTGCTATGAAAAAATGATGTGCTGCTTCTTTCCAGGGGCCTGGGTCATGGTGCTTTTGGTGAAGTCTATGAAGGGCTGGCAGTGGGAATATCAGGCGAACAGAGTCCTCTCCATGTAGCAGTAAAGGTGACCTCTAAGAATCATTTTTGTTCTATTATCTTCCTTTTATTTATCTTTGACTTTTAATTAAAGTAGTCATTTTTACTGAGTAAATGTATTTTTGTTTGAAAAACTAGACTCTTCCTGAGGTGTGCTCAGAACAAGATGAATTGGACTTCCTTATGGAGGCTCTAATCATCAGGTATTAGAAAATGTCATCCGTTCTCACAAATACAGGGAGTGCAGAATTATTAGGCAAATGAGTATTTTGACCACATCATCCTCTTTATGCATGTTGTCTTACTCCAAGCTGTATAGGCTCGAAAGCCTACTACCAATTAAGCATATCAGGTGATGTGCATATCTGTAATGAGAAGGGGTGTGGTCTAATGACATCAACACCCTATATCAGGTGTGCATAATTATTAGGCAACTTCCTTTCCTTTGGCAAAATGGGTCAGAAGAGGGACTCTGAAAAGTCAAAAATAGTGAGATATCTTGCAGAGGGATGCAGCACTCTTAAAATTGCCAAGCTTCTGAAGCGTGATCATCAAACAATCAAGCGTTACATTCAAAATAGTCAACAGGGTCGCAAGAAGCGTGTAGAAAAACCAAGGCGCAAAATAACTGCCCGTGAACTGAGAAAAGTCAAGCGTACAACTGCCAAGATGCCACTTGCCACCAGTTTTGCCATATTTCAGAGCTGCAACATCACTGGAGTGCCCAAAAGCACAAGGTGTGCAATACTCAGAGACATGGCCAAGGTAAGAAAGGCTGAAAAACGACCACCACTGAACAAGACACACAAGCTGAAACGTCAAGACTGGGCCAAGAAAAATCTCAAGACGGATTTTTCTAAGGTTTTATGGACTGATGAAATGAGAGTGAGTCTTGATGGGCCAGATGGATGGGCCCGTGGCTGGATCGGTAAAGGGCAGAGAGCTCCAGTCCGCCTCAGACGCCAGCAAGGTGGAGGTGGGGTACTGGTATGGGCTGGTATCATCAAAGATGAGCTTGTGGGGCCTTTTCGGGTTGAGGATGGACTCAAGCTCAACTCCCAGTCCTACTGCCAGTTTCTGGAAGACACCTTCTTCAAGCAGTGGTACAGGAAGAAGTCCGCATCCTTCAAGAAAAACATGATTTTCATGCAGGACAACGCTCCATCACACGCATCCAAGTACTCCACAGCGTGGCTGGCAAGAAAGGGTCTAAAAGAAGAAAAACTAATGACATGGCCTCCTTGTTCACCTGATCTGAACCCCATAGAGAACCTGTGGTCCCTCATCAAATGTGAGATTTACAAGGAGGGAAAACAGTACACCTCTCTGAACAGTGTCTGGGAGGCTGTGGTTGCTGCTGCACGCAATGTTGATCGTGAACAGATCAAAGCACTGACAGAATCCATGGATGGCAGGCTTTTGAGTGTCCTTGCAAAGAAAGGTGGCTATATTGGTCACTGATTTGTTTTTGTTTTGTTTTTGAATGTCAGAAATGTATATTTGTGAATGTTGAGCTGTTATATTGGTTTCCCTGATGAAAATAAATAATTGAAATGGGTATACATTTGTTTTTTGTTAAGTTGCCTAATAATTATGCACAGTAATAGTCACCTGCACACACAGATATCCTCCTAAAATAGCTAAAACTAAAAAAGCCACACTCCAACTTCCAAAATATTCAGCTTTGATATTAATGAGACTTTTGGGTTCATTAAGAACATGGTTGTTGTTCAATAATAAAATTAATCCTCAAAAATACAACTTGCCTAATAATTCTGCACTCCCTGTATTGGTTCACGCAACATCGGGTAATTGTTTATATTTGTTTGCTTTTGCAGTAAATTCAGCCACCAGAACATTGTACGCTGTGTAGGGGTCAGTCTGCAGGCGATGCCCAGGTTCATACTGCTGGAGTTGATGACTGGAGGAGATCTCAAGACCTTCCTCAGAGAGATGAGACCTCGAGTGGTGAGAATTCTATCTGCTCTGCATTTTTCGTGTTGATAATATTCCTACAGGCACAGTCAGTCAGATGTCAAAGCTTATGGACAAAGAGGCCCAACTCCTCATGTTCAGTGTAAACAACTGTCAAAACAGGGCACATTTCCATGTAAATGTATAAATGTTCTACATAAAAACATTTTATTCAGAACAAAGTTTATACAAGTTTACTTTTGTTTAAAAAATCTCTGTAGCATTCTTCATCAAGTTTCATGTACACAGATCCCATAACAGCCCGGGGAAAGACAAACTGTGGTGTGTCTCGGGCAAGTACAGCATGTCAGTGCCCATCCCTCTTAAGGCAGTTTTTTAGGGGTTGGGGTTTCCTCCCTTACATTAAGCAATTAGTTCTGGTTTTCATGGTTACCATTAGCAAGGGAAAGCCTCCTGATCTGACTGATATACAGTACCTTTATCTGGTCACCGTTGTTTTTGGGTCTAAAGCGTCATCCTGTTCATCATAGATGAGCTGGTTCTCGTCATAGACAAGCAGCGTCGTGTGACAATACTGATACTAGATCCTGAATCGCTGGGGAAAAACTATGTTGTGGGAATTGTATTACGTCCTTACTTGGCATGTGGGACGTAATAAAGGCTCAAACGGTCTTTGTCCAGTAAAGGACTTACCCGTTTAATATGAATAAATAGCTAAATCGACAAAAAAAATAATTAAATGGTTCCTTTAAAATAAATCATTTGAAATAATTAGATAATTATTAAACTAATTTAAAAAATACATAAACAGATAATTCAATAAAATGTTCCAATAAAAATACATAAATAGCTAAATAAAAAGCTGTGAAATCAAGACATACACACCGAGCGATTGTCCAGTAAAAACACTCTATTTGGTCTTATTAAGAAGTTATAGGGGGGTGGATGCTGAAAAACGACACGACAGGAGTTAAGCTTCTTTTAAATAGGCCCGCGTAGATAGGCAACATTAAGAATAAGGTTTACATTAGATTATAAAAATTATTAATAACGATTCTATGAAACAACATTTGTATGTTTTCCATGTGGTCTACAAAAATCTTAAACTGCAGTAGTTTAAAAAAGGGAAGAAAGATGACATATTGGATATCAGCACATTTTGCAAAACCCTGGAAGATTCCGGGTGGTACATTTCTCAAAGATCCTGTCATTAACCGTCGAACTTAATAAACAGTAACTGAAATGAATAAAAGGAGAACTTTCCAAAGGGTCATTTGTGATGGGCAGGAGTGGTGGCACCACCATTTGTCTATCCATACACACCTATAGTTTTTTTGTACCTAGCTACATCCAAATGAATCTGTGCTGGCACACAGCAATTTCAATTAACTACAAAACTAGGCACTAAATGCAGCCCACAAAAGGTTAAAATGTCTGAGCCTCTAATAATAAACGGGTCGAAAGAGTGCTTTGACCCAAAACTTCATTTTCTACGATGCCCGGTGACTAAGATATCCACAAATTGACAGCTCAGTCCAGCTAGACGCCAGTATTTCCATATCGATGTCACTGAGTAGAACTGAGAAATAATCAATCATATATTATTTTTCAAACTACTTTGTTAGACAGCGATACCTCAAGATACAAGTTTGATTTGTTCCTGGATCGTGCTTGTGTCTATAGGTGCTCGTATCTTGAGTTAATTTTCCTAAATTGAAATGAATTAAAACCAATTGGTTCGTTCCCGGCCTCCCAAAAACATTTAAAAAAGTTAACCCTAAATAGTTATGAAACACATAATTGCTGATCACTAAAACACATTCAAACAGTAATAAGATGAATAAGACGATCATAAAGGACTTTAAACCTCTAGTCTGCAGTGGTAACGTCTGGAAAAAAATGTTCTTGTATATCAGGCAAAATTTTTGCTCGAAAGAAATCTCATGTCTTGTAGTAGAGGTATCACTCGATTTATTTTTACATATTTTATGTGGTGACATTTTTTTAATGTGGGCAGCACGGTTGCGCAGTGGTTAGCGCATGTGCAGCACAGTTCATGTCTTGGGAACCTCCTGCGTGGGTTCAAATCCAGCTCCAGACTTCCTGTGCGGAATTTGTATGTTCTCCCCGTGCTTGCGTGGGTTTCCTCCGGGCACTCCGGTTTCCTCCCACATTCCAAAAACATGCATTTCAGGTGGATTGGCCGGTCCAAATTGTCCCTAGGTGTGACTGAGCGAGTGAGTTGTCTGTCCCCGTGTGCCCTGCGATTGGCTGGCAACCAGTTCAGGGTGTCCCCTGCCCACTGCCCGATGATTGCTGGGATGGGCTCCAGCACCCCCGCGACCCTACTGAGGGTAAGCGGTGTAGCTAATGAGATGAGATGAGATTTTTTTAATGTAACTGTAATGTTTGGGACTTTAAAACTTAATACATTTAGAGTTACTTTACGTGAAGGAGTAGTTTCTTATTACATACCCAAGGCATTTAGTTAGATTTCTAAGTAACATCAGGCCCTTTAAAGACAGCCATTATACTCACATGGCCCTGGGCAAAAGTGAGTGTTACCCCTGTACAACAGACCACATTCATAACTATTGTCTATTTGATGTGTGATGTACCAGAAAAAGAGCCAAATGGAATCTTTTTTTTAGATATATATTATTCAGTTTTGCAACTAACTGTATGAATGCTAATCTCTAGTCCGACTTTTCCTCAGGAGCAACCGTCCAGCCTGACCATGGTAGATCTTCTCAATGTAGCGCGAGACATCGCCAAAGGCTGCCAGTATCTGGAGGAGAACCAATTTATCCACAGGTACCCTCAATCCACCAATGTTAAACATGTAAATGCAGAGAATCTGTATAAAAAATATGACTTACAGATGAGTAAAATAAATCTGTATTTTTAAGAGATGCAGCAAATGGGAAAAGTAAACCACGATACATGTATGCGTACATCGTTAAGATGGAATACAAATGACGCAAACGATCCACTGAAATTGCAAAGGCAAGAATTTTTCTTTGATTTATTGAGGCAGCACCTGCTTAATAGGAACATTCCTGTGCATTTTGCCTCCGACATGTGAGCTTAGAGGACAAATATTGAGTTTTCCATCAGAACAGCCAGGTGGAATATGCTTTTTATGACTTAAACCTAAGGCAAATACACCATAGCCCTTTATACCCTTCAGTATTCTGTTCAGAAAACGACAAAATAACAGTTTTTGAAGACTCTCCTGTTAAACCCTGAAAAGGTCACTGACTGGGAAGGTCAAGTCTAGGTTAATATAGGGAAAGGTCAAGTTTTCCACCACAATTACATCAAGACAATTAACGGGTTTCTCCCTTTTTGGATCGAATTAGCCATTGACAAACGAGGCCAATTAAAGCGGATTTGGCCCAATGTGTAAGCTAAAAACTCATCAATCTACTTAATGGCACAGTCTTCTACACAGTTCACTGACCTTTCATAGGGCTCACTTATCTGCATGTATTGAGATGGTTGCTAATGACATTTTTGAGGATAATTACAACTTTTACCCTTGTGTGTTCACTTGACACGAAAATGGAGTGAATGACTGAGGCCAGAAGGATAAACGTCAACAGAGTGATTCAGTCCAATCCCATGCTTCCTTTAAATGTGGAAAATAATGTGCACTCTGGGAATTTTAAACACATAAGTGAAACGTTGCGTTAAGGTCAGTAAAGCGCCTCAACCAAGGCACTCATGCCCAACAACAATACTTCAATAGCAAGAACAAAGACAGTTTATAGAGCTGCCGCAAAAGGAGCCTTTGAAACTTGCTCTTATTCACTGTGAGTAAAGTCTACAGACCTGTTAACGTTGTTTTAATGAGTGAGTGCACTCCCATTATGGTGCTACCCGCGCAAGTGCTGCATGCCCTTCCCCGAAGGCCTTCGCTTGCTGTCTGACAGCCCTTGCAGCGTTCCAAGGCTTGTCCTTGCCTACCAGTGCAACCAAATCATTAGCATGCCTTCTTCCGAGCCATTAAGCAAGGACTAGCGCACTTGCATTTGTCTGCGTTAGTGTGTAAGGGACCGCGTGCTGTTAGTAATCAGAAACACCTCGGGAATAAACCTAACGTGCCCCTGCTACGAAATAGATACACCGCCTGTTGTTGAATAGGAATGTTTTCAAGCCCAAAACAAAGGTAATCAAGTGTGGCTCCCATAAATTGTTTGGTAAATACACGCTCATTAAAATACTGAACTAGTAATTGCACCCCAGCTTGCAAAAGCGAAAAGTCTTGCTCATTTAGTACCTGCAAGTAAAAACCTTGTTGTCTACATCCGTCTTTGGGAATGAATAAGATTGAGAAAATAACTTTCTTCTAACGTTTTTTGGTAAGTAAAATATATCTAAATTTGTTTTTAAGAATTTTGATTAGGAATTTTGAATTTTGACTTGTTGGTGTTTCCATTAAAGAGTAAGAAGGTAGACATCTCTTGTGAACTCCTAATGATTGGCAAGTTTTACTGGCCGAGTGGAAAACGAAGATGAAAATATACAAGAACACATTGGCCATGAATAACACCAACTGCCCAGAGCTTGCACTGATGAGCAACAAAACTTCTTTTTTTGCAAGTTCCCTGCATATTTACACACGAACTTTGCTCGTGTTTTTGATCGTGCAATAAAAACTTTCTAGTCCGTAAGTCAGCAACTATGTGCAATGGTGGTTTTATATGCATTTATACTCATTAGTGTTCCTTTGAGTATTGCCACATTGTAAATTGTATCCTTTCCTATATTTAATAAAGTATTCGAAAAAACTGCTCACATTTGACTTTTAGCAGCTCTCCATACCTGGCCTGAATCTACATCCTGCTGGCCAGGTGAGAGAAAGAGCCAAATCAAACGGCCCACCGCTAGTTTAAGCTTAAAGCGACAGAGGCATCAGAAAGCATAATGAAGTGTAGGCTTTCTTTTCAACTACAGAAAAGAACAATGCCAGGTGTAATTTGTGTAGTTAAGTGGTCTGCTATTAAGACAACACCACACATTCATACACACTTGGCAAAAAAGCTCACCCTGCAGAAAGCTACATGCTGCAATCAAAAATGTATTCTTTAAAAAAAACTGTAAACCTATTGTCACTATGGCAACAAAGCCAATGATGGACAAGTTACACTTTTTTGCATGAATAATATTGTGCAACGGAAAGTATTTTAGTTCTGTAGTTGACATTGATAGTCAAGTCATGTTTTTTTGGTTAGCCCTTAATCGCAGAGTCTCAAAGGGCTGCACAGACCACAGATAATTGCAAACCACAGACTATTATATCTTGTTTCACATTTCTGCTTTTTGGTTCTCTTATCTTGGCTTTTGTAATAGAAATGTTTAAAAGTGGGGTGATGTCACACGCTTGGTGATAGTTTTCTTTTATTTCAGGATGATAATGGTGAAAGTTAGAAAATTACTGTTACAAATGCAGTCCAAATGAAAACCCTAACACCCAAAAAGATGTTTATTCAAGCGCATCTGAGAATATCATACTTGCTCGTGCAGCAATAGGAAATGCAACAATGATTTCAGCTAGAAGATGGCGCCAGCAAGTAGAATTTTTTTAAATTACACACACCACCTTTATGTTTGCAATGTAGTCATAGGGCAATGTAGTTATCAAAATGGAAACATTTTCAGTCCCTAAAATCTTTGTGCAGTGTTTATCGTAATAAGAAAACAAACTCAAATGGTGAGGGTTTAATTATTCGTTGATCGTGACATTTCCAAGCAAAAAGTATCAGTATTGAATCAGTATCGATCGATGCTACCATGCATTTATTTGGATCCGTACCAACATTCTTAGTATATTCCACCCCTACCAACTGGCTTGGTAACTTTAATTGTGAAAAGTGTTTCCATTATACTTTTGTGAAAAAGTTATTTTTCAACATGTCTCAAAAAGCATCAAGATCTTGGTTGCAAAAGACCTCCTTGTTTTTTTCACGTTTTAAAATCTCTGTCTAAGTGGAGATCATTACCTGTTTGGAAAACTTATTTGAGATGCAATCCTCAATTTTGGGGGATACAGGCCAAGCAACGCAACACAAGATTCCGGATGGCTGCACTTGAATTACTGTTAGCTTGCTATTCCACTTCTTCTATTGATTGGCCCTGAGGGAGTCTGCCATATTAAATCACTGGTTCGTGGTTACACTATCGCCACCTGACCTGGGGCAAGCATTTCTCAAATCCCCTCTTATGGGGGTGGTTATGCTGCTCTACCTTCTTTCTGTTTACCTTAGCAGATAGCGTACATGATAATCCTTGATGAAAAAAATCCTTACTAGACCGGAGGGTAGTTTATGCTTTTTAGTGACGAATAAATCATAATTTGTAAAACTGTAGACATAAACACAAACAAACATTTTACATTCAGGAAATGTTTACATGCAACATAAATATGTAAGTAGCTGTATAAACAAATACAGAAAATATAAACATCTATTATGTGAACTGTTTGGCATCCAAATCAACAATGTGCTATCAGGAATTAGCTTAAAACATCCATCCATCCATGCATTATCTGCACCGCTTATCCTCAGTAGGGTCGCGGGAGGTGCTGAGCCCATCCTAGCTATCTTCGGGTAGTGGGCAGGGGACACCCTGAACTGGTTGCCAGCCAGTCGCAGGGCACACAGGGGCATACAATTTGCTCGCTCATTAACACCTAGGGACAATTTGGACCGGCCAATTAACTTAATATGCATGTTTTAGGAATGTGGGAGGAAACCGGAGTGCCCGGAGGAAACCCACGCAAGCACGGGGAGAACATGCCAACTCCACACAGGAGGTTCTATCTCATGACCTCAGAACTGTGCCGCACACGCGCTAACCACTGCGCCGCCATGCTGCCCTAGCTTAAAACAATCAAAACAAATATCCTACTAAAGCAATCTTAAACTCAAATTGTAAAAGCAGGGATATACAAACTTGCTCATGCAAATTTAGTCTGTTTTCCCAATTCTGCCCTTATTGAAGTTTGGTACATGCAAGGCCAAAGTAACACTATTAACGGAGTTTGTTCAGTCCAGAATATATAGGGCAGAATTCCAACTACAGTTTACAGTCAAGATGTCACACCAACGGGCCGCGTTTTGGCTGTACGCCGCTAAGGAATCCTATACAAGTTTATTGAATAAAGTATGTTCCATATTAAGACACTTTATCAGGAAAACCCCAAGAACAAACGTTAAATTCCCAATTGTATTGGGTGAGCAGTAGGTGTGGGCAGATTTGATTGGGTGAGCGGTAGCGGTGGGCGGATCTCTGCACACACAGTACGCTTTTTTTTTCTTTCGCACTGAAGGGGAATACTGTTCAGCGAGAAACGTTTTTCTTTTGCAGTCTTTTGTGACATTTTTACAAAATGACATATTTATGAAAAAAAATAAGGTCAAAATGAGCCCCATTACTCTTAAGTAATTGCTGGAGGGAGACAAGATTAAAGTTGTATATTTGTTGATGGCATTATTATTATTTCATCACTTCGATCGAATCATCTAACGTCACACAGAGAAATAAAATGCGCTGAAAATTTAAATTTTGTCTGTAGAGCGGGTTTTCCGTTTTTGTTGAATTTTTCTTGTGTGGCTCTTAAAAAAAAATCTAGTCTGGCTCTTTGGGTCAAAGAGGTTCCCGACTCCTTTGTTAAAGAATTCGTATGTCTGTTTTATATAAATCAAATAAACGTATAGGTTTAGATATTCCAACACTTTATTGTTGACATTTAACTTGGAGCCTGTTGTGAGTATTTTTTATTTGTCATGTGCTTTTAGTGTTTCCTGCTGTCTGAAACACACACCCTAAGCTGGCCAAGCAAGACAGGGACGTAAAAATTGAAGGCAAACATGTGCAAAGCGTATTTCGACATTGAGGTGTCTTAAAAAATGACATTGTAGGGGCATAACAACGATAATGAAACAAGTGATTCTCAATGGCCGCTCGCTCTTAGTATTTGAACAAAGGGTGAAGGTGTATGTAAGGTTATGCGTACGTTAGAACTTTTAAATTTGATCCAATTGTATTTACACCATATTTGAACCACAGACTTTATTTTTGAAATATTGTGCAAACTAACGTATTTTAATTGCCTGCTAACATTGTTTTATTAATATATATATTTTTTTTTACAAAAATGCTTCTTGGTGTCAGTCTCTTTTGTTTTGAAACGATTGTTGCAGTAGATTTTATTTTTCTACTGTAAAGGTTTTTATATAGGATCGTTTACACTATTTTCACTTTGACTTCGTTTTCAAAATAGTGTGGAGTGGAATGTATTATAGTTCTCATATTCACTCTGTTATATTTGTATTTTTGTGACATGTCTGCTTTATTTTGGTTTAACTTTCTTGACTTTTGTTCGAAAATAGTTATAATAGATATATTTATATTAATTTATTCTGTTAAATTTTGTATTGTAGTTATTTAATAAAAAGCAGCAGATGTTGTTGTTGTTTTGATGGAAATTAAAACTCATTCATGGTGGGAGGGTTCAGTTAAAAGTGTTTGTTTTGAATCAGTATTTGTTCTCAGTACCAGCCATCCCCAGTATTTGAACTGTAAATGGGAAAAGTCAGCCATTTTGAAAGAGAATATCAAAAAAAAAAAGTTGAATAAGAAATAAATTCAACGTGTAATAAAAATTAAGCATTTATTATGTTTTTAATTATATATTTCCATGATGACAGGTACGGCATAGCCCCCCCGGACTGGACATCACTAATGTAGACACACCTAATGATAACATTAGAGGATACGGTGCTTTTAGCCCTGACTAAAATATTCATTCCAATATTTGTTGTTTGTGCTAATACGGTCAAAACATGCAACATTTGAAAAAAGAATGCCCCTTGTGTGTTGTCCCATTTCCAATAATCAGCGGTCATTTTGCTTCTAGTCTTGTCTCTTGTTGCTCTGCCTCCATTGTCATCATTCAGTCTTCAAGCAACTTGTCACATGCTGTTATTTTGATTCTCAGTTTTGGCATTTTATTAGTCCCGGAGCCCATTTGTCGCGCCTGATAAAAAAGACGTATGCGCAGTGCTCTTTGCAGTCTCCAAGGAAAGAATGATTCACCAGAAAAATTCACGTCCTGGGGTTTGGTACAGTGTGTATTACTTCCCATGTAAACACAAGGGAACAGAACACTGTGAGCACTGGAATAGAGTTATTCAAAAATAACAAACCAAGCTCTGTGAAAATCCCACTTTTATGTGTTTTTTCATTTATGCTGCACTTCAATCTTTTCCCAGGATGTGAGTGTGTTGAGTCATAAAAAGCACTGCGGGAAACTGTGAGTTATACAGGGATGCTGACAGCAGCTTTCTACTTTGACTAGCCCTGATCCTATACAAAAACATGTCCCTGTGTTTTAAAACATGCAAATGTGTCGGCTACTGTAATGAAGTTATTTAAAAGACAAGCCCTAAAACAAGTTGTTTTGCAAAGTATGTGTGTTTTCAGGGTTGTTTCTCAATGTGATTTTGTTATTTAGGGACATTGCAGCTCGGAATTGCCTGCTGACATGCAAGGGACAAGGACGAGTGGCCAAGATTGGAGATTTTGGGATGGCTCGGGATATCTACAGGTAAGAACCAACCGCAACTCAAATGGCGAGCATCAATAAGGCTGTGTACCCTGGTTTTGACACAAGTTAGATTCCCTTTCATAACTTTTATCAGGGGTAAGAATTGACTTCTAAAATTCTCAAAAACCTGCACAGACAACCATTGCTATGTGAATGTGAACAAAACGGGCTTCTCCTGCTATTGGTAAACATGTAAACCAGTATTATCTGTTTCATGTGAGGAAGAAAACCCCTACCCTTCCAAAAAAAAAGCCTGGATAAGGATGGGAGCCATCAGTACGTGTTCAAAACACACCTAAGGAAGTTAAGGATTCCTTGAACTGTAAGTTTGTTGGACTCATACTAAACCAACACCAAACCTTAAACCTCAGTTTTTGCTCCCCCTTTTCAAAAAACGATAGCACTGGTTTCCACGGTTACCAGTGGCATGATATGTAAATGTTAAATGATAGCTTCAAGTTTCTGCTACAAGTTGAGCTTTCAGATACAAATAACTGGCCAACTCGCATCTCATTATTCTAATCTCAAAATTTTAATAAGACCAGTGCAGTTCTACATGATACCACAAGTTCTCAATTCAGAAGGGAAATCATCCAAGCCTTTCATGTGAGAGAGGCAGTAGCTGGGGAAATGTGTCACAACATGCAGCTATATCATGGTAGCAATCTAAGAAAAGTCTTAGATGAGCACGAGGAAAGGGCTGGAGTCACATTCGGTTAAGGCGCTTGCCGGATTGCCCCCAGGGTGCCACATTAGGCGAGCTTGATTTAATTGCAGGTGTCAGTTTTTCAGGTGCCCCGCCAAGATTTGCTTTTATATGGCAGCCTCCAGCAGTTGTGCTCAGCCTGGCTTTTATGTGCAGAAGAATGAGGGGGCTGCACGCGCTCAGTACTGCTTCCCTTTTGCAAGTTCTCATTGCTGTTTGGTGGTGTGGTCCTTATTTGTCTGAAAATGACACATAAGTCCTTTTAAAGGCATCACAGCAAGGGAAGGGTCTGAGCTTAATGTCAGCTTTTTATATTTTGAGAGGAGAGCCGCAGGCGCACTCAAAGGTCCTGCGTTTTTTTCAGTCAAACAGCCTGGCACGTATGTGGGCACACGAGTGGTCTAAAAAAGACAAAAGAAAACAATTGCTTTATATAATTTTCGCTATGACTTGAACATTTTGTGAAAGTCACAATCATACGTGCTTTTTAATAAAATACTTGAGACAACGTGTATGATTTAGCCCGACCGCATAAAGGTGGGAAGAAAAATTGTGTTGTTTGGTCACTTTGAGTCTAGTTGTATTCTTCCTTGAGCTTTTAGCACTCGATTTTGGTTGCACAACACAATACAGTGAGGTCTAGTGGCCGAATGCAACACAATGTTCTTTAAATTAGGGGTGTCAAACTCATTTTCACCAAGGGCCACATCAGCATAGTGGCTGTCCTTAAATGGCCATATGTAACCTATAAATGTAACAAAAACTTATTGAATGTAATGTAAAATAAATTTAACTACTCCGTGAGGGTGGGGTGCATTGTTTGAGGTGTCTATGAAAAAATTGACAGTAGAATATTTTCTTTCTTTACTATGTGTTAAGTTAGGAGTTCAAAGAGCCTTTACAAAAAAAAATTACCACACCTATCTGCTTCTATCTTTCTTTGAGCAACAATGTTATGGGATGCGCAACATATTAGGTAGAAGAAAAGGGGATATAGGGAGTTGGGGTTCTCGAGTATGGGTAGAAAGTGACTTTATGCTTGTCATCAATGTTCCCTCTAAGCTGCGCGCGTGCGCAATCGCGCACTGCCTGCACATTCTCAGCGCACAAGAAAATCTAGCCGGCGCACAAAAATCAGGACTCGAAATTGCTAATTAAGAAGCGAATTAAGTCAAAGTTACAGTGCATGAAGGTAAAAATACACGGGTTCCCCTGACGCTGTTTTCTAAATGCGGTATTTTGAAGTCAATGTCAAACGAAGTCAGTAGAGTTTTTCGAGAACCGGCTTCATTGGCTCGGCTCACTAAATAGAACCGGCTCTTTCGGGTCCCAAACGGCTCCTCAGGTTGTTTTTGCTTCTTTCATCTGTACACGACCAAATATTATGTAAAATTGTGCACAAAATGTCTTAAAGGAAGGGGGTGGGAATTGAACAAAAAAGAAAAAAATACCAAAATGAAAATGTAGTGAAAAGCTGAAAAAAAGAAACAAAAGGAAGAGAAAAAATAAGGAAAAATTCAGAAAAAAGCCAGAAAAAAAGAAAAGAAAGAAACAAAAGAAAAAAGTAAATAGAGAACAAAAAGAAAAAAGTAACAGCTAGGAAAAAAAAACACAATGCGATTTTTTTTAAAGGAATTAAAAAAATAGAAAAAAAACAGGGGAAAAAGAAGAAAAAGTTTGTATTGCATTCAAATAATTTCCAATTATGCTAAGTCTATCTTGTTGCCAACATTGTACTTCCACTAAAAAAATGTGATTAAATACAGTTGTGTATCTTGCAACCGACGAAATAAGCCCCCAAAAATGTTAGTATTATGCGTCAAAAGATCCCAGGAAAAAAAAAATGAAAATCTTGTGAAAGAATTGTTGTAAAAACAAATGACGTTTGTAGGTCGTAAAACCTTTGCAATAATATATTGGTCAATTCATTCAAAAGTGAAATATTTTTTTGCATTGCCGGAAACTCAGCAAAATGTAACTTGATGTCAAGTTTTGGACATGTTTGATAATGATTTAAATGCCACACTTGGGATTGCCGTCGCTCACTGTTGTTTCAAGCGTTCCTCACCGAATTTGTGTGAACGCTCAGACCCGAGGAAAATTAGAGGGAACATTGCTTGTCATCACAGTTATTTTGGGATAGCATGAAAACAGTGAAAGTAAGAAAAGGCCTGTTTCAAAGACAGATCAAACGCCAACCCAATTCCCCAAAAACATGAGGGGAAAAAACACATAATTTACTCCACTTCATCTCAGAAATGCCCATACTTGATGAAAGAACTGTGATCATGACTTTAAGCCAGGAGATGACGTCAGAGAGTGAAAACATTTCAAAAGCCGGCAAGCACCTTTAATGTTAAATAACTCAATATTTATTTTCACTTATTCAATTGACAATTACAGATGGACAACATGTCTGCTTGTTTTTTTGTAACATAAGTCCTTTAAATTTTGTTAGAATTTTTATGCACTGTTTCAAAAACTCTCCCTCTGAAAAATGCTTGGAATTGTCGACAATTTCATCAGCTACAATGAAGCTACGGCCTCGTTTAGAGCTGTGGATTTTGTCAAAAAACTGCTGCAAACGCAATTTGTATCTTTTCCTGTAACTCCTTGTTTAGTAACAAAATGATGAAGCAGATTGTACTCTTTCACAACCGACGTAGTGGTCTTTCCTCTTGAAACACAAAGAAGTATTGAAACAGCGTTCCGTCAGCATTAAAGTTTTTCATTCTCGAAATTTTGGGATTATTATTCTACATCTAAATACCCCTTGTTGGCATGGATGTGAGAATACTGCTGCAAATATCAAAGTTGAACGGCTTTGCGGGAAATGTTTTTCATCGAACCACAGTCTTAACTTCATAGTGGGTATTTATTTGAAGACACTCAAAACTTTTAAGCTCTTGTGGGCACTATAAAATGACATGGTTAGGCCTTAATTTTGTCAAATTGGCTTTAAAATTTACAAGTGTTATTTTCAACACAGTTTTTACAGACATGAATATATTTGATTGAGAAAAAAAGATTAACCAAGTACTGTACATACTCATGTTCATACTGTGGCATTGTCTAACATTATGTCATGAAACTCCACCGAATGAAATGTTATTTAAATTAGACTGAGAAATTTATGTTTAAAAAAATGTGTTCTGAAAATAAAAAGAAGGCAAAATGTTAACTCAGAAAAAAATGAGGTTTTCTTATTACTGTAAAAAATGTGAACCTGGCCTTGAGACACCCTAACAATGCTTTCTGAACTGATTCGATCGTGTGCCCTTTTGTTTGGCTTACATTTGAGCTCAATACTTTATTACCAAGTGTGGGGTATGTGAATCGCTGACTGTTTACCTGGAAATACACAAATAACGTTTTTTTTTTGTTTAACATTATGTGTAAAAGGCAGCACGGCGACGCAGTGGTTAGCGCGTGTGCAGCACAGTCCTGAGGTCGTGATATTCGAACCTTCCTGTGTGGAGTTTGCATGTTCTCCCCGTGCTTGCGTGTGTTTCCTCCGGGCACTCCGGTTTCCTCCCACATTCCAAAAACATGCATGTCAAGTTAATTGGCGGGTCCAAATTGTCCCGAGGTGTGAATGAGCGAGTGAGTTGTCTGTCTCTGTGTGCCCTGCAACTGGCTGGCAACCAGTTCAGGGTGTCCCCTGCCCACGGCTCGAAGTTAGCTGAGATGGGCTCCAGCACCCCTGCGACCCTTCTGAGGATAAGCGGTGCAGATAATGGATGGATGGATGGATTATGTGTAGAAAAAACAAGGATGGCCTCATCTGATACACAGGGTCGTTATCAGGTCTAATCCGTGCAAATATGAACAGATCAAAATCAATTGCAGAAAAAAAATCTGATCCCTACACACAAACACAAACCCATTTGTTTTCCTTAGAACCTTCAAGATCGATAATGTTGCAGTCCCTGTGCGAGGTGCAGTCGTAGAAGTTAGGGCCATGTCATTTTTTAATATTTGTGGAGTCGTGAAGACTACAGTGGCTCCTCGTGGGTCTCGTAATGCAAATAATAAAACATATGAATACTATTGGAGGTCTTAGTAAGTAGCATAAATTTTGGGAATGGTCCATTGAGATTAATGAGTTGTACAGTACACACCCCCTGACTCCTACTCTGCCATTATATACAGTTGTGTGCTTTTTATACCACTCTTCCAAACTATCGGGCACATTCTGAGGCGAGAATGTCCTAGTGCTTTGTGTTGAGATATCAAAGTTAAGTCAAGTTATGTTTATTTGTATTGCTTCTTTGCACACACGTGACCCAACTACAACACCATGACAGGTGGTAGTTAACCCATTGTAAACAGTGAACAGATGCAGTAAACAGTGGACAAATGCTGTAAACAGTAGACAACAACAACAAATTCTTTACTATTCAACACAATTGGCAATGACTATCCACCTATCATCTGCCCCGCTTATCCTCAGGAGGGTCGCGGGGGTGCTGGAGCCAATCCCAGCTGTCTTCAAGCAGTGGGCAGGGGACAGTCTGAACTGGTTGCCTGCCAGTCGCAGGGCACAGAGAGACAGACAACTCATTCACACTTGGGAACCATTTGGAAAGTAAATTAACCTGACATGCATGTTTTTAGAATATGGGAGGATGCTGGAGTGCTCGGAGATACTCACAGAAGCACGGGGGGAGCATGCAAATGCCGCGTAGGAATTGAACCTATAACCTCAGAACTAACCACTTATTTGTCGTGCTGCCTCGCAATGACTATCAAACGAATATTCTGCCGCTGTCAGATGAGGTGGCTCACCTTGTGAGAAAGCACAAAAATCACTATTTAGAGGAAAGGAGGATAGCATTAGCAATGCTAGCTAGCGACCCGTACCGTCTTGATTCCTCACATATTCATCGAAACAAATTGTCGAGTCTGCCTGACTTCAGTCCAAAACATCTGTACCAGTTAGCAGTACCTGTGCTTTGTTTTAACAGATGCACCCCTGGTGCCCCCCTTGTGCCAATGTACTAAAACAACTTTGTATCCAAGGTCTTGGGGAATGTAATAAAACAGCTAAGCAAGGGTCATTTGCACCTTGAGGGCAAGGAAAATCTCATTAATCAAGATGAATAAAAGTACTTTAATAAACAAGAAAATAATAATAGTATAAATCATAGAAATTAATTAAGCACAAGTATCACATTTAACGCCCCGGTACTTTTTTTAAACTCTTTTTTTTACTTTGCGGTCAGTAAACCAAGTGAGCCGAGGAGGTCGGCAACCAACAATGTTATAAGAGCCATATTGGACCCAAAAAAATATCGAAAAACCCACAAAAAATAGAATTATTTTTATGAACATGTATGTATTCATATTAGCCTTTTAATTAAAATGACTAAGTTGAGGTGAGGTGACTTTTTTGTATGAAAACACCTCAAATTAACTTGGTTACTATATCAATTAATTTTGGAATGTTTGTTTTGATAAAATTAAACAAATGCAATTTAAAAAATAATGTTTTTGGTGTCAATTGTATGTTTTAAAAATAACTTCTTGGATAAAAACAACAAAAACGTTTCTCTATGTGCCACTTATCTCGGCAACAAACTTACAGTTTAAGTTTGATTTCTGTGCTGTTATTTTTCTCTTATTTACCCTTGGGGTCCATGGCAGATTACAATCACACACCGGTTTGCTACCTGCCTGGCTGTGACGTTGCTCCTTTAAAAGGGGCGGGGCTTGGGGCGCTCAGCTCAGCTCTTAGAGACAGCGGAGAAAGCGAAAACAAGCAGAGGAGTAATGCACGTACTGGGGGGATTTAACTGACAGGTTCAATGTGGCCTAATTTAGTGGAGTAAGAGTACTGCTTCTTTCTCAGAAATTTACTCAAGTAAAAGTAAAACCAAAACAATAGAGATGCATTTAAGCATTAAAATACCTATGGGTGTTTAGCTTATATGAGCATTACTGATTGACGAGTTTATTCTGCGTGTTTCTGTTTTTGATATCGGATACCTGCAAAGGAGATTGAATAGGATGTCGATTCGTTAATTTGAATATCGGTGTTCTTTGTTGTTCGTTATTTTTACTTTTTTGCACTGTTTACATCATTGTCATGTTATGCCAATACTGTTGTTGTTTTAGAGTTTTAGAAAAAGCTGGAATTTCTTTGGGTCCTTTCCTTTTCTTCCTAAAGTTCAAAATCCATTGATGTCTTTTGAGTCTCTACTAAAATATAAACTTAGTGCTAATCTACCACCGTATCTCATAGTCAATGACCACCGGAAAGCTTTTTATTGTTACAGAAAAACAACAGAAACAACGTTTTGATTGATTTAGCGTGAAATGTGCCATTTTTGTAAGAGTAGTTCAAAATCTTCTTTGCACCTATCGAGCATTTTTTAAGAACGTGGCATTAAAAACAGATTTTGAATCCACAACTTCCTACAGAATAAATATTGACATGAAAAATGTTCAGGCCGATTGGCGTTGGGGTCTTCAGCAGATTTGAATTTTGGCATTGTGAGGGTTTCTTGTACAGTACTACTCTATTATACTTAGCTCAAAATTCATTGACGCCTTCCCTCCTACTAAACTACTACAAAACAATAATGTCATAAAGCTTGTTGAGAAAGAAACCGCCTCTTGTCCCACACCTTTGTTATGAGTGGCAGTGAACATTGCCATCACAACAAAGGATGCTGGCAGATCTCAAAATTGGGTACTTTTTCCCTGGTGGGAGGATAATTACATTGCCAGAGAAAAAAGGCTTGATATTAGTGGGAAAAAAAGAGCTGCGCTATGTATTCTTTCACAGAGAAATGACCAGTGACATGCAGTCAGGGGAAGCAGGTGAGCCTGTGCCTCACCTGTCATTGAAGAGATTTCTAATTTTAAATATAGCCAATGGTTTTATGTATTCAGTGCCAAGTACTTTCTAATTTAACTTCATAATTTTTAGATTTTCTTTTTCAAAATATCTTAATATAACATCATGTTCCTAAGACTTAAAAAGTGGTCGGCGGCGCCCTCTGTTGGCTGCGGCTGCATCGGCTCGCTACAACGGGTCAGGTGCAATCGACATTTCGTTCTGTGTACATTGTTACACAGAATGACAATACAAGGAAATTATTATTATTATTATTATGTTATGCCACGAGGCACTCATTTCTCTTGCTTCGTGGCAGGGGGCGATATTGAGACCAAGGATTCTGATTTTGCACTCACCTCAGCCTTTAACAATAGAATAAGTGATATTAACGAGCTGACAGCAATCCATCCTGTATTTTTTTTCTCGTTGGATGGACTTTTTTTCCTAATGGAGGATGCTTGTATTCAAAATAAATGGTATGTAACGTATTACTTACTATTACAAGTTGACCCATGCAATTCTTTTGCCTCAGAGTAGAGAGCGATGTTGAGACCAATTATTCTGATTTGGCGCACACATCAGCCCCAAACAAGATAATTAGGGACAGTATCAGCACACTGATAGCAAGTCAAGCTATCAAGTTGAAGTCAAAAGACCTACTCAGCTAGGCTGCCCTTGAACTGGACTTTTTTATAATGGAGGATTAACTACCTATTGCTATTATTGTCATTGTCAACTTTTTTGTCAAATATGCTTTATGGACAACATACAGCAAAATTGCTTCCTCTCACTCCACATGCAACATGCAATAAATGGGACACAAATATAAATGAAAAATTAGGTTAAAAAAGTAAGCATATAAAATGTATAAAATGTTAACATAAGGCTTTGAATACAAATGTGCAAAGTATAAGGTGGGATCTAACAAGTGCAGTTGTGCATTGATTTGGCAGAAGGCAGAGGGGTTGGAGGGGTTGGTTTTGGGAGAGAGTTTAGAGTCCTGAAAGCCTGATGAAAGAAGCTGTCCTTGAGCCTTCTGGTTCTGGCTCAGAGACTCATCCGTGTTTTCTTTGATGAAAGAAAGCTTGAAGAGGCTGTGGGGTCGGTGGGTGGGGTCAACTGAAATCTTGGTGCCTTTCCGGTTGATGCGGGAGTTATATATGTCTGAAGTGGCGAGAGGGGGACACCAATGACCTTTTCTGCAGGACACGGTGGAGGCGCCCTACCACACGGTGATGCAGCTGGCCAGTATTCTCTCGATGGTGCTATTGCAGGGTGAGGGCATGATGGTTGTCGGGAAAATAGCTCTCCGAAGTATGCGGAGAATGTACAAGCGTTGATGGGCTTCTTTGATCAGGGATGTGTTTATTCAACAAGGCAGTATAAGGACTTTATAAGTTAAGGTAATACATGAAATATTTTTTTAATGCTACAGTTAATATATTGCCTTCTTGCTCTGCCAATGAATTGTACGGCTGATCGGGACTACACTTCCCTCCATTCAGGACATTGGCCAGAAGCGCTGCCTATCCCATGCTAAGAACATTACCGGGGACCCCTCTCACCCCCATCATGGACTGTTCACTCTGCTAGCCTCTGGGAAGAGGTTCTGCAGTGTGCGGTGCAGGACCACCAGGCTCCGCAATAGTCTAGTCCCCCTGGCCATTAGACTGTTAAATGGTCAATCTATCATATAGTTAACTTAAATCTAAACGGCTGCTAATCTGACTTTTTGCACTACTGGCAGTTTTTTATAGCTTGCCACTCATTGCACATTGCTCTCTGCACTATGGTAATTACAGCGTTATTGTTACAGTGTTAATGTTACTGTGTACCTGACTTGTTAACCTGACTGCCCATTTTGCACATCTGGTTAGCTACTCTTCTTGCACTATCGGCACTATGGTAAAATACTATACGTAGCCAATTACAATACAACTTTATTTATATCTGTACATTCAAGGAAACTGTGGGGGTCAGATGCATCGACATTTCGTTCTGTATACACGTGTACTAGAATGACAATAAAGTAGATCTGAATCTGAATCTGAATCTGAATCTGGTTAGAAGACTGCCCCAGGTATAGGAGGTGGTTAAACAGTGTCACGTGAGCACACGGCAAAGTAATAATGATTTATTTTTTTTAAATGCACATTTTTACCTGAAATTTAGACATTTTCATTGCGCGCTTTCATTGCGCGCTTTCATTGCGCGCTTTCATTGCACGCTTTCATTGTTTAGCGGCTTTACAGTGAGCGCGTGTCTGCGCAGTGCCTCGTAGAGGAGGAGAGATCTGTTTTAACCCTCCCACAGAAACACCTGCGCGCGATAAATGAACGAATCAGACAGCCAAATCATGACGGCTCCTCGAGCAGAAAAATCTCATTCTCTCCAGCCAGCGTGGCTAGACGAATGAGCTTGGTGCAAAAAATGACCATGCTGTTTGTGCATTATGCCTCGAAATCGTTGTACATCGCACGTCAAGTGTTAAACGTCATTACGCGACAAAATCTGAACATGAATTCAAAGAGGAATCTACATTAAAAAAATCATCCCTCGCGTGAACGCGCATTCTGCTGCGCTCCGACAAAAGCGATCACATTCTATATAATACGTTTATTAAAACAATAAAGCGAGCTAACTAAAACAATTAATTGATTAACGCGTTTATTAAAACAATAAAGAGCGATTGTATTCTACAAAATGCGTTTGTCAAAGCGGAAGAAAATGTCACCAACACCGGAGACGAATCAAAGTACGCTATGATATCCACGATCACAACTAATTGTACACAAATAGCCTTTATTTGATGTACTATAATAGCCATATGTAATGTATATTATTGTGAATGAAACCCTGAATGCATTGGATCCCACGGTGTCAACAAATCAGGGTTTTTTTTTCATTTAAAATCGGACTTCCCTGCCTATACTGTTTGCAAAGTAAGACACACTTTAAACCTATTATGTTTTTGTGCTTTGGGATCAACTACAGAGGAATACCTCCACTTTGTGATGTGTTACTGAATAGGTGTTCGACAAATCTAGTTCGTTTTATTACTACTATTATTGTTATTAATAATAGTAATATTATGAGAAACGTTCTGAAACTCTTCAAAATCACTGTGCTGACATATTCATGTCACAGAAGGTTACCCGAGAAGTCACAAGTCTTATCTCAAACAGGGTCCATATTAGCAGGAGAGTCAGATTTTGGCAGGTAAAATGCCTGCCAAAATACACCCGCCTGCTAACTCCTGAATAAAAAGTCCTAATGTGTGTGTGCATGTGTGTGTTTCAAGTTTCTGAAATAAGATTTTATTGATGAATGGTATGGTAGCTGTCCATATCACTTATTTTTTGATTGTAGTTCATTGTTGATGAAGAATGGTTGAAGTCATGGAGGCCTTTCCACGTGTTGCTCACATTCATTTTTTTTAGTTTGTTGAACAAGAATAGTGGAAGATAAAATTGGTCAGTTATACAATTTCAATGTATATCCATGTTGTATATTTGGACTGGTGTAAAATTACAGCTCTGTTGGATATAAAAAAATCTATCGTGCGAGTCATCTTGGTGTGGCAGACTGATTCACAAGGAAATTTGAAAGTGGCACTCCACACCAAAAAAGTTGCTGACCCCATATATATATATATATATATATATATATATATATATATATACAGGGAGTGCAGAATTATTAGGCAAGTTGTATTTTTGAGGATTAATTTTATTATTGAACAACAACCATGTTCTTAATGAACCCAAAAGTCTCATTAATATCAAAGCTGAATATTTTGGAAGTTGGAGTGGGGCTTTTTTAGTTTTAGCTATTTTAGGAGGATATCTGTGTGTGCAGGTGACTATTACTGTGCATAATTATTAGGCAACTTAACAAAAAACAAATGTATACCCATTTCAATTATTTATTTTCATCAGGGAAACCAATATAACAGCTCAACATTCACAAATATACATTTCTGACATTCAAAAACAAAACAAAAACAAATCAGTGACCAATATAGCCACCTTTCTTTGCAAGGACACTCAAAAGCCTGCCATCCATGGATTCTGTCAGTGCTTTGATCTGCTCACGATCAACATTGCGTGCAGCAGCAACCACAGCCTCCCAGACACTGTTCAGAGAGGTGTACTGTTTTCCCTCCTTGTAAATCTCACATTTGATGAGGGACCACAGGTTCTCTATGGGGTTCAGATCAGGTGAACAAGGAGGCCATGTCATTAGTTTTTCTTCTTTTAGACCCTTTCTTGCCAGCCACGCTGTGGAGTACTTGGATGCGTGTGATGGAGCGTTGTCCTGCATGAAAATCATGTTTTTCTTGAAGGATGCGGACTTCTTCCTGTACCACTGCTTGAAGAAGGTGTCTTCCAGAAACTGGCAGTAGGACTGGGAGTTGAGCTTGAGTCCATCCTCAACCCGAAAAGGCCCCACAAGCTCATCTTTGATGATACCAGCCCATACCAGTACCCCACCTCCACCTTGCTGGCGTCTGAGGCGGACTGGAGCTCTCTGCCCTTTACCGATCCAGCCACGGGCCCATCCATCTGGCCCATCAAGACTCACTCTCATTTCATCAGTCCATAAAACCTTAGAAAAATCCGTCTTGAGATTTTTCTTGGTCCAGTCTTGACGTTTCAGCTTGTGTGTCTTGTTCAGTGGTGGTCGTTTTTCAGCCTTTCTTACCTTGGCCATGTCTCTGAGTATTGCACACCTTGTGCTTTTGGGCACTCCAGTGATGTTGCAGCTCTGAAATATGGCAAAACTGGTGGCAAGTGGCATCTTGGCAGCTGTACGCTTGACTTTTCTCAGTTCACGGGCAGTTATTTTGCGCCTTGGTTTTTCTACACGCTTCTTGCGACCCTGTTGACTATTTTGAATGTAACGCTTGATTGTTCGATGATCACGCTTCAGAAGCTTGGCAATTTTAAGAGTGCTGCATCCCTCTGCAAGATATCTCACTATTTTTGACTTTTCAGAGCCTGTCAAGTCCCTCTTCTGACCCATTTTGCCGAAGGAAAGGAAGTTGCCTAATAATTATGCACACCTGATATAGGGTGTTGATGTCATTAGACCACACCCCTTCTCATTACAGAGATGCACATCACCTGATATGCTTAATTGGTAGTAGGCTTTCGAGCCTATACAGCTTGGAGTAAGACAACATGCATAAAGAGGATGATGTGGTCAAAATACTCATTTGCCTAATAATTCTGCACTCCCTGTATATATATATCATCTCATCTCTCATTAGCTGCACCCCTTATCCTCAGTAGGGTCGCAGGGGTGCTGGAAACCATCCCAGCAATCATCAGGCAGTGGGCAGGGGACACCCTGAACTGGTTGCCAGCCAATCGCAGGGCACACAGGGACAGACAACTCGCTCGCTCATTCACACCTAGGAACAATTTGGACCGGCCAATCCACCTGAAATGCATGTTTTTGGAATGTGGGAGGAAACCCACGCGAGCGCGGGGAGAATATATATATATACCAGTATATATGAATATATTTGTTTTTTGTACTTTTAAAGTTTAGAATGTAGTTATTCATTTAAACAGTGAAATATTTGTGATAGCAAAAATCTTCGTGCTGTGTTTCTCATAATTTTAAAGTAACTCAAGGGGGAAGATTCCAATTTTCAATGATTATGACCTTTCAAGGTAAAAAGTATCTCTTCGGTATTGATTGATGCTACCATATATTTACCTGATCGGATCGATATAAAATTCATAGTATTGCCCACCCTTAGTTTGCAGTACAAGCGCGATGACCCGTAATTTAAACCAGTGAGATTTTTTATTGTCAACTATCCCGTTAATGTCAGCAAGAATAAACACTTTAATCAATCTCTGAGTGGAGTTAAAAGGCGTTGACAAGATGAGCAATTGCCTCCGCATGTGAAAGAATGCGGGCCACTATCATGTGCATCACAGAAAATTTCATATTTATGCACAGTCTCACGGCATAGAAAATTGTCTTTTTCGTTTAATGCATTCCATGTGCTAGAAACCAGGAAGGTCAAAGCTTTGGTGCTGCGCAAAAGGATAAAATGCTTGCCTCCCACACGGCTTCTTGAACTCCAGATCAGCACTTACCGACTTGCACCAAATGTGAAAGCTGGCGCATTTTTCCCTTTTCTGCAAAGAAGCACCCATGTGGTAAAAGCTAATTTAACATAGAATTGTATTCTGCTTTGATCATCATGAGCGCTTTCGTCAAAGGAATGTGATTTCAACAGCATTTCGCTGCATTTCCTTGCAGCAAGTTACTTTAAAGACATCTATCGGCCCCGCTGTTTTACATCCAGTATGAAAACATCTTAAAATGTTTCTTTGAAAGGGCAAAGAAACATATTGGAGAAGGTTGGACCAGTCATAATATTCAAATTTTCAACTTATGTGCTTTTTCTTCTTTTATCTTTGCACATCAAGTGCTATAAAAACACAAGAAAATGGAAGGGCAACTCAAGTAAAAATGCTTTTTTTGAAAGCCAGTTGATGAGTTTATAATTTGGTAGACACTGAAAAAATGGAGTCAATACATCAATAGATTCTGAACTTGCTAGGAGAACTGTAGAGGACTGTACAAAACCCCCTCACAAGACCAAATTTCAAATGTGTTCTAAAAGCCCTCTCTTAGCCCTTTCTTTTTATGCAAGTCAAGTAATGTTTTTTGTATAGCCGTTAATCACAAGAAGGCTTAAAGGCTGCAGACCACAGACTTCTACAGTCTATTATTACACCATCCTCTGATCTAAAACCTACATGAGTGTAAGGAGAAGCTCAAAACCCCATCATGCACAAAATTAACATACCTTGGGAAGTGACAGCACATGAGGTAATTCCCTTTCCTGGATGACCAGGCTGCAATGGATATTGCAAGGGCATTGACAAACACTACACATACATCATCAACATAAAATGTAGGTTATTCATAAGCTATAGAATATAAGAGTGTTTCAATCCTAGATTTAAACAATTCCAATAAGGTTGCAAATCAAATCTAAGAGGGCAGAGCATTCCACAGCACCAGAGCCTGAATGGAGAATGCTCTCGAACCTGCAAATTTCTTCTTTGCTTTCTAGTAGAACAGCCTTTTCTGAGAAAAAGCTCCAAGCAGGAACATAGTGGGAGATCAAATCTGAAGGATATAAGGTGGCAAGTCCATGCATAATCTTGTATAATATCAACAGAACCTTAAAATCACATCTTAAACTGGCAGGGACCCTATGTAGGTTGGCTAAAATCAGGGTAATGTGATCAAACTGTCTTGTCTAAGTTAAGTTAAGTTTGCAATGTTGCGAAGATGGAAAAAAATTAAAAGCAGAACAAACTTATCACCAGCCCAGACATACTAGTCACTAAAAGATTCCAGACAGCTTATTTGATCTTCTGGTGTGGTCATTAGACATTTTCACTTGATTTAACAGCTTTTAAAAAGAATTGAAATACATGGGTTGCATCCTCTATGTAAAAGTTGAAATGTTGTTAAAATGTCTGTATCGAAGCTATATTCCTGTTAGCACTAGTAGCCACATGTCAAAACAATGCCTGGCAATGATGGAAAACTGCAATGAGGAGAAATCTAATTGGTAAATGCTTAAAGTGGGCTGGAGTTTCTCAAGAAGTGTGTCATGGGACTTTGGTGTGCCAAAGAGCATCATCTAAATGTCTTTAATTATTAACAACCACGTCATAATTACATTGACTGCAAATAACGTGCTGTTACATTAATAGATGACTCAATAACGCCACTACTCCCCAGAAGACATGCTAACTATTGTTTTAGAGCTCAGTTTTGTAGAAAGTGCAACGCAAATGAGACAGTTAACCTTTACCTTATGCATAATTAATACTTTAAATAAAAGTCTGTCTGTGACTCAAAACCTTTTGGGTACAATATACACAATGTATGCGTCTAATTCAGTCTAATGCTTTGTGTTTGTTGTCATTCTCTTCTTAGCGGTATTTACGCTTCAGCTGGATATTCCGTAAAAGTCTTTTAATTATGCCCACAATCTGCCTGAAACGTTTTAGATTTTTTTGGTCGTATGTAATACAACCTATTGATATGTTTATTCTTGTTTTAATATTGAACACCTGGCCAAGGAGATTGCATAGGATGCCAGTTCGACATTTTAACTATTATACCTCACTGTTATGCTCCGTTTACATCGTCTCAATGATGTTGTGTTTTTTAAATTTGACACCTCTAAAGCAAATCTGCTTTAAAGGGCTGCATAGAGAATTGTCTTTAAAAACAGCACGTGTTTTTGGACAAACCGTAACGTTTTAGAACCCTCTCTGTGACAAACGCCTGCATTTTATTGATGTCTTCCGTCGTCTTGACTTTGTGAGAAAAGGGCCTGACTTGTTGTGGCTTGACCGACTCAGGCCGATTGGTGTTGGGGTCTTCAGCAGATTTGAAATTTGGCATTGTGAGGGTTTCTTGTACAGTCCTACTCTATTATACTTGCCAGCTCAAAATTCATTGACGCCTTCTCTCCTACTAAACTACTACTAAACAATAAATGGATCATTGATCTTTACATATTTCACGATAAACCTTTTGCATAAACAGCGTTCCTTGACATTTGTTAACAGTCTGTCTCAGGCTCTAGGCTTACAAAATGAGTAGCCAACATGCTGAAAAGAGGCAAATTTGGATTTTTTTTAACTCTAAATTGTGACTTGATGATCAATAAAATTGTTTCTATGAAAAAGCATCAATTTAATTCTGCATTTGACAAACGGGTCATAGCAAGCACACTGGTCTCTTGTTTTAAGTACCATTCACAATAAAACCTATACAGAGGTACACCGTATAAATTATTAAGAAACAAATGATCTTCCACATCACCTGGTTTAAATTAACAGTCAATCCCTCGATAAATGTAGACACGAGTGACGCATATTTTGAAAACATTTTGAATTAAAATGTTTACAATGACATTATTACTGCCGAGAAAACATTGCATTGCATTAGAATTCAGTTTTGTGGAAAATGCAACGCAAATGAGTCGGCAATGTTCAAACTCGCTGTGAACCTTTACCCTGTGCTTAATTGATCCTTTCAATAATACTTGTTTACAAGTGCATAATATAAACAGTTCAATTTTGGGTGGGGTTGAATGGCACGCTGAAAAGTATTAATCATGCACAGATTCCATTGATCCTTGTTCGCATATGTTGCTATGGCAACGACACACAAAAGTCATGGTCTCGAATCCTGTTATTATATTTTTTCTTCACAGTCACATAATTGCATGTGTGTGTGTGTTTGTGTGTGTAGAGCAAGTTATTACAGGAAGGGTGGTCGCGCCATGCTCCCGGTAAAGTGGATGCCACCTGAAGCTTTTATGGAGGGCATTTTCACATCAAAAACTGATACTTGGTGAGCTGATTTTTTTCAAGATTATTGCATGACCACCTCAACATGAACACCATACTCAGATGTTCTGCATTTTCAGCTCTTTGCGAAGCTTGCAATGCATTGTCCTTCAGCGTGCTCAACTCTGATGTCTGCTACTTTTTTTCTTTTTGTCTTGTTTTTTGTAAATCCCTTTGTATCCTTTATAGTCTTAGCTTTGATGGTGCATGTGATTTGACCTAAATGTTCTTCTCACCTCGTTTCTTAAATTTATTGATGTTTGCCAGGTCGTTTGGGGTTGTGCTGTGGGAGATCTTCTCACTGGGCTACATGCCTTATCCAAGTCGCAGTAACCAAGAAGTGCTGGATTTTGTAACCAACGGTGGGAGAATGGACCCACCCAAAAACTGCCCTGGGCCTGTGTATGTATACCTGAATTTGCATGCATTTATTCTAGCAATCCCTCCATCCATCCATCCATTATCTTCCGCCTGTCCAGTCTATAGACACAGGTGCAGCATCCTCAGCAGGAGAGCCCAAACCTCCCTATCAATGTTCCCTCTAATTTTCCACGGGTCTGAGCGTTCACACAAAGTCGGTGAGCAACGCTTGAAACAACAGTGAGCCACCATAATCCCAAGTGTGGCAAGATAATTAGTTATCAAACATGTCCAAAACTTGAGATCAAGTTACAGCTCTTTCGGCAACGCAAAAATTGTTTCCACTTTTGAATGAATTGACTAATGTACGATTGCAAAGGTTGTAAGGCCTACAAACGTCATTTGTTTTTACAACAATTCTTTCACAAGATTTCCATTTTTTTTTTCCTGGTATCTTTTGTCGCATAATACTAACATTTTTGGGGGCTTATTTAGTCGATTGCACGATACATAGCTGTATTTAATCACATTTTTGAGTGGAAGTGCAATGTTGGTAACAAGATTGACTTGGTATAAATGGAAATTATTTGAATGCAACAAAAACTTTTTCTACTTTTTTTTAATTCCTTTAAAAAAAATCTCATTGTTTTTATTTTTTCCGAGCTTGTTTTTCTTTTTGTTCTCTGTTTACTTTTTTCTTACATTTCTTTCTTTTCTTTTTTTCTAGCTTTTTTCTAAATTTTTCCTTCTTTTTTCCTCTTCCTTTTGTTTCTTTTTTTTCTCAGCTTTTCACTACTTTTTCATTTTGGTATTTTTTTCTTTTTTGTTCTATTCCCCCCTTCCTTTAAGTCATTTTGTGCGTAATTTTACTTAATATTTGGTCATGTTGGGATTTAAGGCCCGGTCACACAGCCTTTCACGGGCGTATCGAGGCTGAATCACGGCCAGAAAATTCTGCCCGTGAAGCAGACGCGGTGGAAAATGTGCAAAATTGGCTAAACCCGCTGTTGACCGTGCTCCACCCGCGATTACCCGCTAAAATTTCGCGTCATACCCGCGTGTAACCACGTCGTGGCCGCGGCCATAGCACGTCCTAGCACGTTCGTACCGCGTCTTTACCTCGTGTGTACCACATGTGTCGACCGCGGTTACCCGTGGTCTAAAGTTTTGAGCAGCGCAAAACTTTTTCGCGCGGCCAACCGCATGTGAATTTCTTACCGCGTGTAAAGCACGGCTGTATCTCGTCTATATCGCGGTCTCAAAGCCTCCAACAGCGCCTGCTTCACGGACAGAAATTTCTGGCCGTGATTCAGCCTCGATACGCCCGTGAAAGGCTGTGTGACCGGGCCTTAAAGAAGCTAAAACAAGCTGAAGAGCCGTTTAGGACCCGAAATCCTTTTAGTGAGCCGAGCCGAAGAAGCCGGTTCTCGACATACTCTACCAACTTTACTCAACTTCGTTCGACTTCAAAATACCGCATTTAGGACACAACGTCAGGGGAACCCGTGTTTTTTTACATTCATGCACTGTAACTTTGACTTACAGTAAGTCGCTTCTTAATAAGTAATTTTGAGCCCTCATTTTTGTGCGCTGGCTAGATTTTCTTGTACGCTGAGAATGTGCGAGCAGCTTAGAGGGAACACTGCTCCCTATCCCCATTCACTATGTCCAGCACATCCAGTGGGATCCTGAAGCACTTCTAGTCCAGCCTAGAGACTTAGTCTCTCCAGCGTGTCCTGGGCTGTAATTGTTATGAACAGAACAAAAAGATTTAGTGACAAAATGTAAGCCCATTTAACTGACCATTTACTGTAAATTCCAGATGACAAAACGCTCCTTTTTCCCTACATTTTCAACACTATCGCTTTAAATACAGTACAGCTTTTTTGCAAGGCCGATAGTGGCAAGGGTGTCCGCGGCGACTTCGGACGTTTGCAGGGCCCTTCCAGCGGACCTCCCCAGCCGCGGTGCCCCAAAATGTCAAAGTGAAGAACCTAAATGAAGCCTGGGTAAACGGTGCAAGTAATTATGGCTGCCTTTGGTAGCCTAATGCATCGTCATCTAATAAGTGAAGCGAATGGGTGAACTAGATCTCCATTTTCCCTGTGGAATAAGATCCCGATCTTGGCAGAATCAGCTGAAAAAGGGCTAAGAAAAATAAAACATAGTGTCACGATTAGGACACTTCTCTGCGAACTCTGTCTGCAGCTGTCAATTTCAATCAACTAGCGAAGCGGTCAATATTAATTAAATTGGCATTAACATGTACGCACGAGTGCGACAAAATTCCTTATACATAAATTCTTGGAATCTTTCTAGCACATTTTTTTACATTTCTTTGTGCAACAACGCGTTACTCATTATCAGGTATATTTTCCTACTATCGCGTCACAGTTTTCGTCCTGATAGGTAACGTAAACTCTATAATTAGTCACCTGCTGTCACATTATAATATTCAGTCAGCTGACACTACTTGTTAGAACGATTCCAAGCATTCATGTATAATGATTTTTCTCGCACTTGTGTGTTTATGTTAATGCCATTTTGAATTGATATTGACTGCTTTGATAGTTGATTAAGATTGACAGCTAAGGACAGGGTCTGCAGAGTGTCTTAATAATGGCACAATATGTTATTTTTCTGATATGGAGGTGAACACGTTCATTTATTTGGCTGTTTAAGCCTCCAGCTTAATTTCCAGTGTGTCTTGTATAAAAACAAAATTGAGTTTCTTCCTTATACTTGCACATGCGGCTTTATATCAAGTTAGCTTTGTAGTCAAGAATGTACAGTAGTCACTTTGTATTTCTATATCCGCAAATGGCTTTGATTGAGTAAAAATTGAACCTCCTGAGTGGAGTTTGCATGTTCTCCCCGTGCGTACGTGGGTTTCCTCCGGGCACTCCGGTTTCGTCCCACATTCCAAAAACATGCATGTTAGGTTAATAGGCCGGTCCAAATTGTCCCTAGGTCTGAATGAGCAAGCGAATTGTCTGTGCCCTGTCACTGGCTGGTAACCAGTTCAGGGTGTCCCCTGCCCACTGCCCGAAGATAGCTGGGATGGGCTCCAGCACCCCCGCGACCCTATTCAGGATAAGCGGTTCGGATAATGGATGGATGGATGTTTATATGAACATACAAAAAAAAAAATCCAAACTCACACCCCCTTTGTTGAACAAGAAAAGTTGACGGCTTTTTGACCCAACTCGAAATTAACCGTCCAATGACATTTGTTAAATCGCTGTGATGTCCTCTCTGCAATAACATTATTTTTTCGGCACTGCCATATGATTCTTTGGCATTATAGTGTTTGATCAGAAATATGGTCTTATGGTGGCAGATATAATACAAAAAAAACACACATTTCTAGAAGTGGTGCCTTTTTTTACTCAACTGCTGGGCCAGTTGCCAATAGTGCACACAAACCTTCAGCATGCATTTTGTGTGAGGCTCCCACTGAAAATATTGCTTTCAGAAGCTTGACTTGTCCCACCCCTTCAAAAGTTATACCTTCAATTTTGTTATACCGCAAGCAAATCTTTGTTGCCTCATGGGAGGAATGAACTCTGTCAATGTCTATCTGTCAATGTCTGAATGTTCATCTTTCTGTCGGTCTCACAAGGTGAACAGCTGCAACGGCGCAATTTCGCACGGCCTTCTATCAATCAGTTTGTCTGTAGTCATCCATTCTTTCAACTTTGTTCCTCTTCCAAGGATAACAATATGAATCTAAAATACATCTAGAGATTTGCTATTTGCAGTCTCTTCCCTTGCAACTATTTGCAAGCCTGGTACTCTTCTCAGAACTAAAAGCGATTGTGGTATTATTTATTATTTTTTTATTTTTACTTATACCTAACCAGCTTTTTCACCCTTGGTGTCAGGACTCGCCCAAATAATTTTTTAGATAGTGATATGTATTTTTTTGGTACATTTATTCTAATTATATTCTTCCGTATTTAATTTCACTGATTACTTTAGTAATTTTAATGCTGACAATTCTCCCAAAAACAAAACCAATGCAGCCAAACAGAGCAAATTCCTTTCAAAATGTATGTCATTAATATGCCCCCGATAGCAGGTAGTTGACTTGCATGGCCGACGCTGCTAGTGGTTAGTTAGTGTATAAAAGAGAGAAGTGTGAAGCACATTGTAAAGTGCTTTGGGAGGACTTCATTGACTTTAAAAGCGCTATGTAAATGCAGAACATTTACATTTATATCAAATGTCTAGAATTTTTTCTGTTTGTATAAAACGGCATTTTGTATTGAAAACAATACAATAAAATCTTAGAAATCTTGATTGCCAGCTGTTAGCAATGACTTTAGTTCCTTAGTCTACTGCAAGAGTATCAAACTTAATTTATTTGGGGGTCTGAGTGAGGTTGAGCCAAATTGGGCTTTCAACAAAAAAAAAATCTGACAATATAATTCGACTCTACTTAAATATTGTTTGTTTTTTAATCCCCACACAAAAAAGAGCTTAAAAACATTGAGAATAAGTATTCAAAGATTTCAATCAATCGGTAGAAAATCAAGCCATAATTTGCTGGGGCTGCACTTAAAGTGACAGTTTGTAATATTGAGTGCATCCTAGAGGTAAATAAAAATGTGTTTGGAAAAAAAATGAAGAATACTCATTGAAATAATTTGCAAAAATACATGAACTATCACATAGATGTGATTTTTCATTTTTAACTACTTGAGATTGCTGACTCTTTTCTGACAGAAATGTATGATTCCTTTATGTTCATAATCTGTGGGCCAACTCCAAATGACACAAACTTTTTACTTAAATGCCTCATTTGACATTTTTTCTGATTTCAGTGCTGCCAAATACTACAAATCCTAGTTTACTAAACCAACTTTACGGAATACACATTTTTATGATACTTCCGATAATGGAAAAAACAATCAAGCAAAGCTCATTTTTGAAATAATATTGTTGATTGTCCTATGTTCAGCTCTGTAATTTAAATTTCTGTTTTGAGGCAATGTACCGTTTTGAAAATATATAAATATACTAGTCTCAGTGTTTTGGGGTAATTGACTAGGAAAAGTACATCACATTAATGCGCTAAGAATATTATTCTTGGCTTGCACTACAATTTGCAGGCATTCTCTATTTTGCACAAGGACTCAAAGAAAATACTATGGTTTGAAAATACACTCTTTGTTTTAACCCTGTAAGGATTTTTTAAAATGAAATTCACTCTCACACCACCCACACAGCATCACCGAGTCGTGAAATTGGAGTTGGCTACTTTAACATGTCCTGGAAACACCCTTGATCGGTAGCCTTGTTTTATAAAACTGAACCAACCCTGCTTTAAGAACAAAATACGCGAGCCAAGCTGCTTTTCCAGCCATTTCCTGACAACAGATTGTGCAGAGCCACAAAGCCACAATGTTGCAGAAACTGTATTTTTAATGAAGGTTATTAATTTTCAGAGCTACTTTTACAATAACCTTTGAAAAATAAAATACTCAAAATATTTCACCAAAAACCTTAGATTTAATCATCGAATGATTTAAAAAGGCAGTCGCCAACATTTTTTAATCTATGGGTAATTTTTTCTGACTGATTAGCGCAAAGGGCTACCACTTGGAAGTGCATTTCTATAATAGCAAGATCCATCCATCCATCCATTATCTGCACCGCTTATCCTCAGTAGGGTCGCGGGGGGTGCCGGAGCCCATCCCAACTATCATCGGGCAGAGGGCAGGGGACACCCTGAACTAGTTGCTAGCCAGTCTCAGGGCACACAGGGACAGACAATTCGCTCGCTCAGTCACACCCAGGAACAATATGGACCGGCCAGACATGCATGTTTTTCGAATGTGGGAGGAAACCGGAGTGCCCGGAGGAAACCCACGCAAGCACGGGGAGAACATGAAAACTACACACAGGAGCTTTGATCTCACGACCTCAGAACTGTTTGCTGTTAAAAACGTCATATTGGAATATAATATTGTGAATGTGCTTAATTGCTGTTGAGATTGTTATGATTGTTTTCTGTTGTTAGTGTCAATAAATTTGTTCAAACCAAAAAAAGCAGTTAGAGGATATTGTAATACATGATCTTTTTTTTTGGTTTTTTTGGTTTGAACAAATTTATTGACACTAAAAACAGAAAACAATCATGACAATCTCAACAGCAAATAAGCACATTTACAATATTATATTCCAATATTACGTTTTTAACAGCAAACACAAAGTGAGGTTTGAACAAACCTTCTCGAAAATCTTATTAGCAATCAAACATATTCACAATTTCATTATATAACATCTTTGTTAGTGTCAATAGATCCGTCCAGGCCAAAGTCGATTGTCCTCGGTCTGAACAAATCCACCGACACCAACAGCAGCAAAACACAGCCATCAAGCATATTCACAATTTTTTTATATCTGACAATATGACGTGACGATATGACGTTTTAACATTTTTTCCTGACATTTTCAACATCAATTACACAATTTCAGAGTTATTTTCTTTTAACAGTAGTTAACCAGCGTGTAAAAGGCAATACTATTGTGCAAGGGCATAGCTCTGCCATCCCACCCTCCCAAGCAGCATTCTTCCAGTCCTCTGTGTGGGTCCTCTCCCTTCTGCGTGGGTCCTCTCCCTTCTGGCTTCCACAACCCAGGCCGTTGCTGCCGGGACTCCCACAGTGTAGCTCCGGCTCCCCCCTCCGGGTGGGTGCATACGAGTCTTCTTTATGGCTGCGTCCTAGGCCCGCCGCTCGCAGATTGTATGGTATCTGCAGCCATTTGGAGCACAGCCACGGGGGGGATCTGCCTGCACCTCCATACCAGCAGGTTTCTGGAGGTCCAGATGGCGTCCTTGATGGCGGCGAGAGTGAGCCAGTCCCTGGCAAAGTCGTTCCGAGGCCTCCTCGACCGACTCACCCCGTAAAGCACGTACTGTGCATCAGGGACCTCTCCTGCTGGCAAGTCCGGGAACTTTCCTAGTTGTTCGGCCATTGTCCACAAGACCTGGGCAGCGCTGCACTCACAAAAAAGGTGCCTCACCGACTCCTGGGCGCCACAGCCAGGTCGAGGGCACGTCGAAGTCGCTGACATTCCTCGGTGGTGCATTACGGCTCTGACTGGGAGAACTTCATGAGCCACCATCCATGACAAGTCTCGTAGTCTGTTTGGGAGGGCAGGATGATTGACGTTGCTCCAAACCGTTGTGGATTCGCCAAACGCAAGCCCCCGCACAGGGCTTACTGTTGCTCGCTCTTGCACAATAGCAATAAGGGCCCTGTGGTTTTGTAAAGTGTGACATTCTTGTGTTTCCAAATCAAACTTCTTCAAAAAATCCCGAATAAAGAGATGTGTTGGTGGCAAGTTAAATGAAACTGGAATCAAACCATTGTTTGGTACAAGCTTTAGCTTCCGCAAATATGAGCCCATCCAAAACCGGGTCATTGCTTGACTTTTCGGGTTGTTGGGTGGGCCCACAGCGTTTTGGAAGTGGAGAGAGACATATTTGCTTCCCAGGAAAAGCTGGAGGTCAGGCACTCCTTTCCCCCCTTTTTCCTTTTTCTTTTTCATTGTATCTCTTTTTATCCTTTCCCACTTTGAGCCCCAGACAAAGCGAAAGATGCCTCGGTCCAGTTGTAACAGCACGTTTCTTTTAGGCATAAATATTAAACTGATTGACAAAAGCATTGGGAGGATGATCGCTTTGATGATTAGGACCTTCCCCTCTATTGTCAGTTTTCTTAGTGACCAAAAAACAAGTTTTTGCTTAACTTTCCTTGTCACGTCATCCCAGTTGGTCTCGCCTCCTCCATCCGCATTGAATTTTATCCCTAGGATTTTCTGGTCTGTCTTTAACACCGTCAGCGGGAGTCCTGCCTTTTCTGTCTCTTTCCACATTCCATAAAACTTCACTTGTGATTTTTCTCTATTTAGCCTTGACCCAGACGCCCTCCCAAACAGGTCAGTCAAGTCAAGGGCTCTTCCAACAGATGCGCGGTCAGTACATAAAATATTAAAATCATCCATGTACAAAACACACTTGGTAATTTGTCCCCCACTTCCTGGGATATTGATGCCTTCGACAAATCTATCTTTTCTTAACATTTGTGCCAAAGGTTCAATGCAAAGAACATAGAGAAGGGGAGACATAGGGCAACCTTGACGTACACCGCAGTTGATCTCGATCGCTTCCGATAAATTCCCGTTAATCATGAATTTGCTGTAGATGTCTCGGTATAGCAGTCCTACCCACTTGATGTATTTTTGGGGAAAACCACATTTTTGCAATACCCTGAAGAGGTATTGGTGCGAGACTCGATCAAAGGCTTTTTCAAAGTCTAGGTTTAGGACCGCTAGTCGCATGTTTCTGTCTCTTGCATAACAAATGGTGTCACGGATCAGCATGAGACTGTCGCTGATATTCCTCTTCCCACAATGGCACAGGTTTGGTCTGGATCAACCAAGTCTCCCAAGACAACAGACATTCGTGTTGCTAGAAGCTTGCTGAAAATTTTACAGTCCACGTTTAAAAGCGTTATGGGTCGCCAGTTTTTTAAGTCAATTTTGTCTCCTTTTTTGTGCAATAGAGTAACTATCCCTATTCTGAAACTGTCTGGCATATGGTCTCGACTGGAAAATTCGTTAAAAACAGTTAACAGATCTGGTGCTAAAATATCCCAAAAAGTCCGGTAAAATTCGAGGTTGAGTCCGTCCTCCCCGGGTGATTTGCCTTTTTTCATAGTCTTTATGCAATCATTCAGTTGGTCTTGGGTAAAGTCCGATGTTAAAAATGGGTCTTGACGCACTGATCTTGAAATATGATCTAATACATGCCCCATTTCATTCTCATATGTTTCTTTCTTTTCAAATAATTTTTTGTAGTAGTCTTCGACCAATCTGGTTATTTCACTACTTTCCTTTGTTATTTGCCCGTTTTCGTTTTGAAGTTTAAAAAGCCCCTCATTTTTGCCCATAATTTTTTTTTAAAAATAGCGTGTACATTTTTCCCCTTCTTCTATTTCTCTTTCTCTGCTTCTTATTATGATGCCTTTGCTCTTTATTTCCGCCAAAGCGTTTAGTTCTTGTTTGGTCTCTTTGATTTCATCATTAAAGTCCATCCCCTTTTCTGTTAGGATGAAATAGCGTTGGAGTCTTCTTTGTAGTCCCGACATGCGTTTCATCTCTTTAAGTTTCTTGTTTTTCCCTGCATTTTTAAAAAAGGTCTGTGTTCGTTTCTTTGTCATTTCCCACCATTGTGCTCGTGAATCATACGAGTCTTGAAGGGTCTGCCAGTCTTTGTACAGCTCCCTGTATTGTGCGGCTAGAGCCTCATCCTCCAGCAGGGAGCAGTTTAACTTCCACAAACCCTTCCCAACAGTCATACCTGAAGGAAATGAGAAAGAGCAGGACAGTAGCAAGTGATCCGAAAAAAAAACTGGAATTAATCTTGCATCACTCTGTGCTAAACCCCTCGTAAATATGTAGTCTATTCGAGAGGCTCTGGCATTGTCACTACTGAACCAGGTGAAGCCCTCCTCTCCTGGATGTATGGATTTGAAACAGTCCACCAGTTTAAATGTCCGGCACATGTCTTGTAATAAAGTTGATGTTTTATCTACTTTAAACTCCTCATCGTTCCTCTTTCTATCCTTCCTACTTAGGATGCAATTAAAATCTCCTCCCACGATTAGTGGTTGATGGCCTAGCATATGCGACTGGATGTCCTCTAAAAGATCATACCTGAGTTGTCTGTCGGCATGGCCGTATATGTTAATGAGGTTAAAATCATTCCCTATATAAGAAAGTCTTGCTAAGATTGCGCGTCCGTCTCTCATCACAGTACTCCCCTTTATGATGAGTTGAGGGTTGTTTATTAAAATGGCTACCCCATCGTTACGGTTTTCATTCAAGCCACTCCATAATGACGGATATGGCCAAATCTCTTCCCACTGTTTATAATTTTTTAGAAAGGGGATGCAGCATTCCTGTAGTAAAAACACATCTGTTCTGATAGTTTTTAAGAACGATAAAACACTTTGATCTCACACTTCTCACATTGATAGTAGAGAATGTAATGTTCATAATTGTTGTTAAAGTATTTAAACTAGTTAGATTAGACAAAACCATAATTGTTGTTAAAGTATTTAAACTAGTTAGACAAAACCGTGGGATCTGAGTCCATTCTTTGGTGATCATCGAGATCATCGAGAGTGTCACCTGTGTCAGACACATCACTTAAGAGTAGTACCTCATTTTGAGACTCACCGGGGAAAACTCTGGGGCCCTCTGACTCTCTGTCTGTGGTTCCAGGTCTTCCCCTTTTTTCTGGGTTAGGGGGTGAGCCAGAGGACCTATCAAGGGGTCTCTTACTTCCCTGCCCACAAAGGGTCAGATTTTTTCCCTCCCCGACTTCCTCCGTCCCAACTTCATACAGTTCCCTTGTGGGCTTATTCACCGGAAATCGGCTTTCTTCTAAATCTCTTATCTTTGTTTCTGTTTTTTTCACCACTCCCAATTTTGTCTTACTTTTACCCCTCTTTCCAGTGCCCGTATGGGTTTTTGGAGAGTCATTCGCCTTTTCGATTTGTTTGTCTTCTCCAAATCCCGGCAATGGCGTAGCAAACAAATTTGCTAATTTGGACTCTCTTCCAGGCCCTTCCTATTAATATGTGTTTTCGGAGTGGCAGTTGCTTTTTCTATTCGTTTGTCATGTCCAAATTCAGGTATTTTATGAGAAATCGAATTAGAATTTCCAGGTTCTTCCTGTTTCAATTTTGATTCTCTGGTCTCTCCTCCAGGGGTTTTGGTAGGTACATCTGTTTTTTCAATTTGTTTGTCTTGTCCAATTTCTTTGTGCATTTCTTTATCAATTTCATTGGGTATTTCCATAACTTTATTCATTTCCTGTTCATCTTCATTGGGTATTTCTATAACTTCATTAATTTCTTGTTCATTTTCATTTTGTATTTCCATGACTTTATTAATTTCATTGTCTTTGTTATCTTTATTCATTTCATTGTCTTTGTGACATTTATTCATTTCATTATCTATGTTGTCTGACATCATTTCATTGTCTTTGTTGTCTTTGTTAACTGCCTTCCTAGCTTTCAATTTGTTAGCAAACGAATTCGGGCAGTTTCTAAAGAGGTGATTCGTTTCTCCACAGAGATTGCATTTTCTGCTATTGATACATTCCTCAAAGGAATGTCCAATTGTTCTGCACTTTCCACAAAAAATTCGATCACATACCTCAGCCAGATGCCCATGCTCACCACATTTGCGACAGAGTTTCGGTTGCCCTTGATAGTGGATAAAGCCACGATTTTCCCCCAGGAATATAGTCGACGGAATTTGTTTCAGTCCCTGAAAGCCCTGAGGATCTTGCCGTAGTTGGACTGGTACCCTCCAGGCACCAGTCCAATAGCCTTTCTCACACCTCACCTTCATAGCCTGGCCTTTTACTGAGCAGTATCTACTCAACCAATAACAGACGTCATCAGCACTGATTATTTCACTAAACATTCTAACAATGACAATCTTGTTAGCATTATCAGTCAGCTTCTCCACTGTAAATCCAGAAAACTGGGACCTCACTCCCTCAAAGCGATTCCAAAACTCTTGATAAAGAGCTGCCGTTTCAAAACTCACATCAAAGCCTTTGCCAGAAGTCATTTTTATGACAGCATGTACCTCCTCCTTTTTAAACTTCAGAATCTTTTCAACAAACTTGTTAATAAAATCCATCCTTGACATTCCCTCCGAAATTGCCACAACATCTTTGAGCAAGAATCTCACGCAGTTACGTCTCCGCCCGCCGGTATAATGCCATGGCAGGACTCGGCTGCTTTACTTCTAACTATGTTAAAATGGTTAGAATTGTAAAATTAATAATTAACAATACTCTTAAAACCGACGCCAATGACAGTATAAACGCATAGAACGAGCAGTGCTAACCTGATGCGTCCACCATCAACGCAAGTGAAACATCCTCAGTCAAATAATTTTTCTGACAGAATTCCTAGAAGCTGATGCCAGACCTGTAGCAAAACATTGTAGTAACACACCACCTAGTAACAACTATAGAATTACAAAATGTTATTAATTATGCATTACAATACTCGTTACGGTAAAAGGTAATTGCGCTCTAGGAACGTGTTCTTTTTAACACATCAGTCCCAAAACTGTTTGTAATATAAAAACACTTTATACAAACTCTCAAAGCGTGTTTTCTTTTTTCCTTTTTCCTCTTTTTTAGTGGTGGGAGGGGTTTGTTTCCTTTTTGTAGTAATGATGTAAGAGAGGTGGGCACAATGTCACCATACTGACTCTGGAGGCGACTGACACAATTAAGCCCATATTTGTTGTCCTTGCCCTTTTTGTCAAATATAGTTATCACCTCTACTAATTATGAGCGTATGAGAATGCCATAATAGCTGTATGAACACACTTGAGTGCAATGACCTGCTGGAGCTGCATTGAAAGACACAATCAAAGACTAGTAGACTCTTTTGCACCGCCCTATTTTTCTCCAATTTGCTGTGAAAGCCGCTATAGAGAGGATGATTGCATCACATGGAGAGATTCATCTACGCAGTCACTGAAGTACCCCTTACTCATTTTGGGCTAGGTGATTGACATACCCAAAAGTTTGGACATGGAGTGCAGTGTTGTTGTAAACAAGTTGATACTTCAAGCACTGATAAGTACTTCAGAGTTTATTGCAGGAGAAAGAGTAGACCTGTTTGCATTTGGAATTCCTTGTCCCATAGTGCTTTATTTCAAATCAGGGGTAAGCAGACTACAGCCCGGGGGTCTCAAGCGGCCTATCAGGTGTTTTAAGTTGGTGTTCTGTTGAAAGGTCCTACCCTGTCAAGATGTCTAACCGAAGGGCAGTGGTTCTCAAATAGTAGTGCGGGTGGGGGCCCGAGGCTCTATCAAGGGGGGCGCTGACATGTTTGACTTTGAGGAACTTTTTTATTTCTAACTTTCCCAGAATAAAGTGAAATTTCACATCCTCGACTCTAGGCCGCTGTGGTGTCCTCAGAATATTGTATTTATATTTAGCATCTACGCAGTGAATTAAGCATTGAGTATGAAGTGGATACACGAAGTGGAGTAAACCCTCAAACGAAATATGAAAAAAATCTTGTTTTTTTACCACTAGGAGGTGCTAAAAAATACACAATGTCCCTTTTGGAATAAAGACACTTAATGTGGTAATGGTTTTGTGACAGTAATCAAAACCGAGAGTACCAATATAGTATTAAACATTTTCTAGACAACTTTCCAACTGTCTACAACCGCTCCTTATTTTCCTCTTCTGGTAGGGGTGGGCACATGGACGTTGGCCTCTTTTCTGCCTGACAGGCTGGATACAGCATAGGCCCAGAAAGGGAGAGGTGCTAAAAGTGTCCCCGTCAGTCACACACTCAGGAATACACTTAGGCTTGGTTTACACTGCAGAGCTTAATGCTCCATTACAATTATTTTTGTAGAATTTGATTTTTTTTGTGTGTGTGAGATCGTTCACATTTCCAACTTAATGAGTCTGTATGCAATCTTCTGTGACTTCTATGCACCTCCTGTGTGAACGCGACAAGTGTCCCACTTGAGCAGAAGAGTACACGTGACGTCACATGCAGTGCGCTCATTGTTTACGGAAGCAATAATGGATGCTAACATCGTAGCTTATCTAGCAATTTGAACGTTAGTGTGCTACCAGAGGCTGCACAAAGTTGTCCCCCAAATATCAATAAATCCAGAGCCTTACTTTCTCTCAATTGAACGCTTCCCGTGTTTTTGTCCGCCATGGTTGTTTAAGTCTATGCTTCCTCCCGCCTCTCGATGCTGGCATGTTGCTTGAACACGCCTAGACCCTTTACGCGGAAGTCGCATTCCATAAGATATGTATCTGATTTAGGACTAAATATGAATGTGGCCTAGGTCTGGTGTAAAAAAACAAACAATTTGTTCCATTCAAATAGACTTTAACGGATCGGTAACAGGCCGGGTCTGAGCAAAAAGGTCCAATTTCCCTGCAGTGTAAACCTAGTATAGAACCACCTTGGGCACCGGGTGAGAGAGAAGTTGTGCTTTGAGGGAATTGGTGGAGGAGCGAAGTACTGATCCCAGGAAATGTTATCGATCCAAAATCCAAGTACTTGCTTTGTAGGGATAATATCGATATTTGGAATGATCTGCCCATCCCTAATGGGCATATACAAACAATTGAGCACATAATTTTTTTTTCTTTCCAGACCCTTAGGCAAAAACATTTTACCTAATGCATTCTGTGACTCAAAAGGTTTTCCTAACTCTGTTGTGAATAAAGCTGTAGCCATTCAGCTGGTTGTGTTCCACCATTTCCGTTCTCAGTGAAATCCAAAGATGTTTTTCTCTAAGATTCCAACCATTTAGTCCATGGTACTGATTGAAATAATTTATGAAAGATGTCAAGCGTTGGAAGATGTCATAGTGGCTGGTACTGAATGACTAATGAGACTGTCTCTCTTAGACAGACAGTGATTTACTAAGAGCCTTAGTCCTCATTTCAGCCTCAATTTGCCCGTTAAAATATTCCGATTACGTGGGAAAACTGGAAGATTCAATATCAGTGGCAGATGTCAGAATTTGAAAGTGCGGTGCCCGCAGAGTTCATTTGCAATCTTAGAGAAGTCAATTGAATGAAATAATGGGAGCAGGCAGCCATTATTGATGTCCTTGAGAGTATAATAACTGTTCGTCTGCGATAATTACTTTGTACCAAAGATGGGCTTTACGCAAAACTATTTTCCAGACCCTTTTTTGTCTAGAGGTAGCCTGAATTTTAAGGGGTACAAATGATAAACAAGACTTTTGATGAGGATCAAATAAATATGGCAGGGGGTTCCAGAAAAGAATATGCTGCTATCAGCCTTGAAGTATTACGGCTAAGAAAAGCACTGATAGCACATTTTCTAGCGGATTTGATCCCAACCAACATTAGTAATTTCCGACTCCTCGCAGTTTTAGTAAATTATGGTTAAAGGGCACTTTCATTAAGTTTTTGGGGGGGTAACTATCCTCAGAAAATAAATAACTTGTTGTGGGCAAATAACTACAATAATAGTGTGTCTTGAGTTAATTTTTGTGACATATGGCATTTCTCCATTTCCACATATCATCAGTTTTCTGCATTGTCAATTGTAACAATGACATCATTTTCATACTTTCTTGTGTGTGTACAGGTATCGTATAATGACTCAAAGTTGGCAGCACCAACCCGAGGACAGGCCCAACTTCTCAACTATCCTGGAGAGAATCGATTACTGCTTGCAGGTAACAATACAGATCTCGCTTGTAATTGAATCTTGGGATTTACTGCCAGCGTATCCGTACTTATGTTTGTCGCTTCCGTTGGATTTGATCATCATTTTTGCACCAGATAGTGGGAAAACACATTATTCCTCCTCTATCTTGAATTGAAATGCGGAAGCCGCCACGATAAAGTGTTAAAAAGGAAAAACAAACTTCTATGGTTCAACAGCAAAAAATATAATAGAAGTGTTGTAACTTAAGTGGAAGTTTTAATTTTCACGGTTCTCAGATCCCTTAATTACTAGGGTCATTGGAACAAAACTTCCAGTGATGTGCCCATCCGTCTTTAGAGGGTTTTTTTTTTTTCGGGATTTGCTCCCCCACATGGAAAAGTTAGTACTAGTTTCTATGGTAACCAGCAGCAAGACAACCTTTCTGATCTTACTCAGATACACCGTCTTCATCATCTGGTCACCTTAGTTCCAAGTCAAGTCAAGTTAAGTCACATTTATTTATATAGCCCTTGATCACAAAAATGTCTCAAAGGACTGCACAAGATTACAATTACACAATTACCTGATCTTAAACCAACATGCAGGCAAGGAACAACTCAAAACCTCAGCGTGAAGAAAAAGAGAAACTTTGAGAAAGGACCTCACAAGTGGTAATCCCCCTTCCAGGATGACCAGGGTGAATCACAATTAGCATTACTATACACAAGCATAGTAAACACTAAGTAACATGTTGAAAATTTGTCCGGAAAGTGCATGACAGCAGCGACGCCCCCAGCCTGTAAACTAGTCCAGAAAGTCTATGACGGCCACGACGCAGTTTCCCATCTCTGGTCCATGCAGGCGTTCACATGCTTCAGGTCAAACGCTGGTCCACTGACTCATCTCCAAATCGTCCTTCTCCTTCGTATCACCACCAGGCAGGCAGTCGGAAAAAGACAGGACAATACAGAACATGAGTTGGGCATCAATCATAACCTTTGGAATAGAAGTGTGTCTTAAGCCTCGATCTAAAAACTTCCACTGAGGTTGCAGATCTTATCTCCGGAGGCAGGGCATTCCATAACACCGAGGCCCGGATGGAGAACGCTCTTGAGCCTGCAGACTTCTTGGCTCTCGGAGTCACAAGTAGACCGGCATTTTCCGAGCGCAGACTCCGTGCAGGAACATAGGGGGAAATCAAATCAGAGCGATATGAGGGTGCAAGTCCATGCAAACATTTATATGTTAATAAGAGAACCTTAAAGTCACATCTTAAGTGGACTGGGAGCCAGTGCAAGTTGGCCAATACAGGAGTAATATGTTCAAACTTTTGGTCTTAGTCAAAAGTCTAGCTGCCGCATTCTGAACCAGCTGCAAACTTTTAATGCTAGACATCGGGAGACCAGAAAGCAATACATTACAGTAATCAAGCTGAGAATCTAAATCTGAGAAGTAATAAACGCATGAATTAAAACCTCTGCATCTGATTGGGACAGCATCGAACGAATCTCCGCAATATTACGGAGGTGGTAGAAAGCTATTCTAGTAATATTTTTCACGTGTGAATGTAACAACAGATTAGGATCAAATATAACACCTAGATTTTTTGACCGAGTCACTATGGGTGATATTACATTTGTCTAGGTTCAAGGTAGTGTTTGAAAACAACTCACGATAGTGAGCTGGACCAATAATCAACATTTCAGATTTTCCTGGGTTAAGGCGAAAAAAATTAAGTGACATCCTTTGAATCTCAGTAATGGTTGCCTCATAACTTGAATCATAGCCCTAACCAAAACCCTAAACCTAGCTCCAACCCTGACCCTAACCCCCCAACCAAAGAACTAACTCTAGGTCCAACCAAAACTCTTACCCAAGCTCCAACTTTAAACCTAGCTCCAACTCTAACACCAGATCTAACCCTAGCACCACCCATTATCCTAGCCCAAACCAAAACACTAACCCTACCACAAACAAACCCATAACCTTAGCTTCAACCAAAAACGTTCACACTTCAGACCTACTTTTAACCCTACCCTTTGCTCCAACCGAAACATTAACTCTAACAAAAACTCTTAACCGTAACCCTTCCTAATTAGTGCATAATACGAAATGCTTAAAGCCCCTTGTTCAGGGACAAAATCTGAACCCCCTAACCTTAGCTCCGACCAAAACCCTAACACTTAGTAATAACCAGAGGCGGGGGGGGGGGGGGGGGGGGCATAACAGCCATTTTGGGGTATTTCCTCACCAGGCTCAGACCCTAATAATAATAATTTCACAAAAAGGGTCCTCAATTGTAAGGACACACGGTCCACAAATCCTCATTGAATACTCAATTCAATAAAACCCACACCTCAGCTCGGCGCGTCCTGTTTTATTAGCTCAAAAAAGACATAGAAGACTGTTTCACATTTTGTGGTTCAATCCCTTTGCCAAGTTTTGTTTAAAAGACTTCATTAACACAGCATAAGACACCTACAGAAACGACGACGTTTCGAAAGGTTATGGCGAGGACAACGTACAGTACAACAGATTATAGGTAAAATTTATGCTGAACATTTCAACTACAGGGAAAAAAATAATAATGAAAAAGGATATGATGTCAGCCGACAAGAAGAAAGCTGCCTCGCAGGAAGCGGGAGAAAAGAAGTAAGCCAGCTAGACGGAGAGCTTTGAGAGTGGATTTCATTCGTTCAGGCATGCGGAACACAAAGCATCCGACAGCTCACAACAAAGAAAATGCGTGACAGCGCCCACAATACATTCATTTATTCCGTTTTCAAACGCTTATGTTGGCTTCCAGCTACTGGTTAAGTTTGCTGTTAGAGAGACAGCCCTGCCTCTATATAACATATCTGATGTTTTAAATATTTGTGGGCAACTGGCCAGACATTCGACCCGAGGGATCAGCTCGCTAAGATCACATGACCAAACCAGTAGGTGGGCCATATTTAGACGCTCTAGTCCTTCAAGTTTTTTTAAATTTCTCTCCTCCAATACAATCAATTTAAATGATCAGCTTGTTATCAAGCTTTTTAAGGGCTGCAACGGATACTGACTAAGGGCCTGCACAACTTGCTATCAAACTGATCGTTTATACTACCATATTGAGTACACAGCATGTGCCAAAAGGGCCATCCAGTAACGCATATTTCACGTGTGCAATATAATTACAATACCAACTTTAGACTAGTGAAGGTAAATAAAATCCATTTTTGTCAAAAAGAAATTGTGAAACCATTGAATTCAGACTTTTCTGTGTGAAGCAAATATTTATTAGTAGGCTGCCTCTACTTTGTCTATGTAAAAATATATGTCAAGGAGTAAACAAGTTAGAAATTCATTGACAATCTTACTTGAACATTTTAGGACCCTGATGTGGTGACCATGTCCCTGCCAATCGAGTACGGGCCTGTTCAAGAGGATGAAGAAGGAAACGCACCGGTGAGGTCTGACGAAACAGGTGCCACTGTGCTGGTAAGCCCTCAGGTGCCCGATGGGGACCCTGCACAGCCGCAAGTACGCCGTGCCACCGATGATAGCCGCAAAGGAGCTAACCCAAAGGAGCACCCGGTCGGGGCAGGTGTGTGCCCGGAAGTCAATGCCCAGACCCAAGCATACCTCCACCAGCACCAGCATCCTTACATACAGACCTCAGCGGCACTGACAGTCCCTGTTACTTCTGCGGCTGCTTCCACCAAGGGCTCCGAAGGGGGCCACATCAACCTTGGCTTCAACCAGGGTCACCCGGTGGAGAAGGAGAACCACAATGGAAAAAGCAGCAGCCTGTGGAACCCCACTTATGGATCGTGGTTCCTCCAGCAGCTTCAGCGGAAGCAGCAGCAGAGGCAAGAAGGAGTTAGCAGCGTTTTGAGTGTGGGCAGCAGGGTTCCCGGCGAGGGGCAGGAGCATGTGGGACGGACTGTGGCCGAGGTGGCCGGGTCAATGGGCCTCCAGCATAAATTTCAGCATCAGCACCAACTTCAGATGCTGCACCATCAACAACAGCAGCAGCAGGGTCTTTGCAGACCCCTCTTAGGACCTCCTCCTCCTGCAACCCAAGCCCCCCTCCTCTTAGATTCCGGCACTTTGCCACCCGCCCCCTTGTACAGATTGAGACGGTTCCCCTGCGGCGGCATTGGCTATGGCTACCAGGAGCAAGGTGTGCCTGTGGAGGCTACCTCCCCTCCCCAACTCCTTCCCTCTCAACAGGCGGCCCACCAGAGGAGCCCCACCTCTGCGGCTCGTTCGGGGTTATCGGAGGACAGTCGACCATTGCTGGTTACCATGGGGACAGTGCAGGACACCCGGCTGCCCAGAATGGAGGGTCACAACGCCACTGTCCTTTAGCCAACACGCCGGGACAGTCAACCCACTCCCCCACTTTGCGTCATCAAAACATGCTGTGTCAGCAAATCTTACAGTGAACACAACATTTTAAGCATTAACAACCGTTAAAGCTTTTAATACAGGTTGTGCTCAAAATGTTTTCATGTCTTAGCAGCTGATAACTCAATTACTGTATTTCCGGACTGTAATGCATCCCTAAAAAGCCCAAATTGCCCAGATATTTAACAGGGCGTCCTATAATCCACTGCACCTTCTATACCGCGTAATACGGTGGATACAATTGGAAATGCATACAGTATTTATTAGTTTGCATTACTACACTATGGTTTTACGGTATACACTCGATTTTGTGCAATAAATGAAAAAAAAAACTGTATGCAATGAAATTCCAAACAGAATTATGGTGCAAGTTGGCCAATACAGGAGCAATATGCTCAAACTTGGTGAAAGTGCCAACACTTAAATGCTAGAACGCCAGTGGTACAAATGACACATAAGGCATTAGACCATTCCTCATTATCATACTATTTTTACTCAGTGTACCAGAAACAAATGTTATATAATAGATAAAACTGAAAGTCTGTCAACAAAATACTATACAAGCTCTTTTATGAAAGTATACATATTGAACGGTAATATAATGGACGCACAGGTGAAGAAGTGGAGAGACTGTTTAACCTATCAGAATGCAGAGCAAAATAAACTATGTAAATCTGTGTTTCTGGAACCGTGAGTAAAAATAGTGTGATGAGATGAAATGGAATGCCTTTTGGTATGTAATCTCTATCACTGGTCCTGTTGTCGTAGTCGTAACGTATTCGCATCGTCCCCGCCCTGCCCTGGGTTCGATTCTCATTGCATTCAATGCTTTGCAATTTTGGTCAGCAACACTGATAAATTATTGCAATAATATAAACTGTAAGTGTATGAAGTGCCCAACAGTTATACATGAATAAACACAATAAGTCTTACTATGGTATCAATTTAATCCGCCTTAAAACTATTTTTGGAGCCCCTTATAATCCGGTGCAACTTGTAGTGTGGAAAATACGCTATTTATTCTTAATTGTAGAATTCAGCAGAGCCAGACATGACTTTGAAGAAATGAAATGTATTCTTCTGAACACCTCCATCAGCTTAAAACTCATCCCATATTCGAGTGATCATAATTTGAGTTGGTGGTTCTGTGTTAAACTCCCTCCAAAATTGTCTTTGCGCTTCTATAGCACTTTTATACTTCCAGTCGCAAGTTTTGTACTGATAGTTGAAAATTCCTTGATAAAGCTTAAAAATGGGGTGCTGTGTCTTCAAGGTTTGAAAAATGATTACATTTTGGATGTTGTGCTTCTAAATGCTTGAAATTGTTGCCATGTTTGTCGGCAGTCTGAGATGAACGCAAACACTAATGAAATGGGGCACATTTACATTTTGTCTGCCCCATTAAGTGAATAGTAGCTGCTAGTTTAGTTATTTGGCTTAGATTTATCACATTTTCTGGTTCTTTTTCCTTACCCCAGCATTCAGTGACCTTAAACAAAAGGGCCATGGATTAATTCAGACTGTATTTCTTCTTATAATGGCACAGAAATATTAAAAAATTGGCTTGAAACGTACTTGAAAAATGAAAATGGAGTGTGAACCTTGATTTTAGAATAAAATGTCCTTTCTTCAAGTTTTCACAGGTTCAGTCTATAAGGAAAGAATACTTAATTGAGTTATCGGCTGCCAAAATGTGTATCCATTTTTTGAACACTTGTATGTGGAACTTAAATCCCCCAATCAAACACAAAAGCACATCGGGGAACACTAGATGGAAAATTGAATTCGAAGGTTAGTTTTGGAGTCCGGGGGAAAAAGTATTTTTTCACCAAAAAGGGAACCCGACCCAGGCGGCAGAGGATACGATTTATAGCAAATATTTACTATCGGGTCATTATTCCGTTTGAAAGCTCGCCAGCACGCCCACTGCACGAACTGATGACGAACAATTTCAAAGTTGCTGCGCCAGCTAAGTTTCATTTCTATTGCAAGAACCGAAAATTGCTCACATTTTTCACGCCAATGAAAAAAACAAGAAAAAAAGCTTGGCAATTGCCCCATTTTCAAGAATCATGTGTTTTACAGACATTTATACTGGGGGAAAAAACTACAATTATTGTTGATCTTTTGCTTGCCTGCTTGTTTATTTATTCATTTGTTTATTTATTATTTGGATGTGGCTTTATCAATTCATGTTTTTAGCTTTTTGGAATGATTAACCGCAGTTTGAAATCGTCCCAGAACTAATGAGTTCACAAAGAAATAACAACATTTTCCCTTTTGCTTCCATGGCAGCTGCCTAAACTGATCTTTAAAGAGAAGGTGTGTATTATTTAGCGCCAACCTTGTGATGAGAGAAACTTCATTCATTTAAAAAAATATCGATTTGAATAGGGGCAGCACGGCATCGCAGTGGTTAGCACATGTGTGGCACAGTTCTGAGGTCAAACCTTCCTGTGTAGAGTTTGCATGTTCTCCCCGTGCTGGCGTGGTTATCCTCCGCGCACTCCGGTTTCCTCCCACATTTCAAAAACATGCATGTAAGGTTTTTTGGCCGGTCCAAATTGTCCCTAGATGGGAATGAGCGAGTGAGTTGTCTCTCTCTGTGTGCCCTGCGACTCGCTGGCAACCGGTTCAGGGTGTCCCCTGCCCACTGCTCGGAGATAGCAGGGATGGGCTCCTTTATTTGTTTTATTGTGGCACAACAGAATACAGAGACATCTAGTGGGCAAAAAATGCAATGTCCCTTTAACTTTCACATTAGGTCAGGGGCATCAGACTATCATCCTGGGGGCCGCAATTGGCCCCCAGGCCTTGAGTGTGAGACCCCAGCTTGAGATGATTCTGGATTAATTTATCGGTGATATATTTTTTTATATGAATTCATAATGTCCTATTTTATGTAGGCAATTAAAAACAAATGATTTTCAAAAACAGTGGAATATTTTTAACCAAACTATTTGGTGGAAAACCCGATTTGGCCCAAACTCACCCAGACCCAAGCTCCAACGGCCTTCAGGAAAATTTAGCTTGAGACCCTTGCTTTAAGAGTTACCCATGGCGACCAAAATTAAGCCACAGTTGCTGTTGACAAATCCCACCCAAAAAGTCCTTTTTCCCCCCAGCTATACAGAAAAAACATCAACAATGTTTTAGCACTTTTGTGTGTGGTCACACGCACATTGTGGATATTTGCTGAATCTCTGTTAACCTTCAACATTACCGTCTCATAGCAGTCCAACATTTGCATATTTCTTTTTTATTACTGAATGAATGTTGTGAAATACAAGGGTGTACGTTTAGTTTTGGCATTGGTGGAGACATGGTACATTTTTTAAGTCAGAGTCCCCAAACTTTTTTCTGTGAAGGCTACTGTTCCCTTTCTCTGATGAAGGGCCAGGGTCAGTTTGTAACAGGAAATATTGCTACGATTGCAGGACTGCCTAATTGCAAACATTTTTTCCAGAAAGCAACGATCAAGTAACCCTCAGGATTCTTCACAGAGCAAAAGTCAGATATTAAATTATAAGATTATTAATGAAATAAATAATACTAAAATATCCTCTGGATTCTTCAAATGGTAAATGGTCTGCATTTATAAAGTGCTTTTCAAGTCAATGAAGACCTCCCAAAGCGCTTTACAATGTGCTTCACACTTACCAATTCACACACACACTCACACACCAATAGGGAGTCAGCCATCTTTCTTGGACCGTATTGTTTTGTGAATACACGCATTCAAAAATTTAAAGTTTGGCTGCTTGATCAGTCCAATATCACTGACACCATTTGCTCAGCATTGGATGCAACATGAATCGAACCCGGATTGTGGTGGTGGTGAGAGTGCCTAAATCGATAACCACAAAGATTGTACTAAATTAAACGAAGGAAAGGGCTTTACAATTTATCATCACACTATTTTCACTCACTGTACCACCTTGTTCAATGTTGCAATAGATCATTATGGCTAAAAGTTCAGCCAAATCAACGTTGTACGAGTAAAAATAGTGTGAAGACTTTCTCATATATAATGTCTTTTTCTATGTCAGCCAGATACCCAGTGGTCATAGTAGATTTAGGATTATTATTATTATTAATATAATTATTGTTATAATTACTAATGTTGTAATTGGGCTGGGCCATAAATATAGTCAGACAATAAAACGGTCAGTGGTAGAGAGAAGGTTGCCAACAACTAATATTGATGATCTGTGAAAAGGCAGTGGATTAATATCATCACACTATTTTGAGGCACGGTACCAAAGACGTTAATTTCGTTGTGCATTTTACATGTCACAGTGAAAATAAATTCTAGTACCAGGGACAAATGTTAATTTGTTTTCATTGAAACATGTAAAATACACAAAATTAACATTTGTCTCTGGTACGGACTAAAGGTAGTGTAAAAACGAGATAAAACCCAATTACTTTTGTTGTCTATACTACTGGTAGCCCAGTAATGAGAATCTGGCGCTCTCGCTGACATGAATGGGTATGAATTCCTTTACAATCAAAAATGCCCACAGTCTTTGGGTTTGTTCTTAGGTAAAAACAAAATGTGCGTCGCTGGTAATGTTTGAACCAAATGCAGAAGCGGGCCATAGCCAATTTGCAGAGGGTAGTTTGGGGACCGCTGTTTTCAGTGATCACATATATTGGTGGCAACAAAACAATGATTGCTCGATATTGGTAGGGACGTGGCCCCCTCCGTCCATGCCAAAACTACGCCATTGGTGAAATACAATTGAGTTGTGCTCCACTTAAAAAAGAAAAAAGAAAAAGTTGACATCTGAGTTTCTTGTTCTGTTAAAGAGCCACAAGCTGTTGATTTTAGAACATCAATGTCAACTGATGGAAAACCTGACAGGTTGTCCGTTACTAGGCAACCACGTTGTCAATTGCTTGTCTGTTGCCGTATCGCTTTGATTCACTTTGTGACCATTTTTAATGTACAAAGACATGTCAGTTTGTAAATGATGTAATTAAAGAGTATTGTAATATTGCTCTAGTAAATGCTGTATATTTCCCTTGGGAAGACATTGGCCAAAATTAATAAATTACTATATAAGATTCATGCCATAGTTTTTGATATGAAAACAGGTCCACGGGATTCATAGCACACAGTAAAATGATTGAGGATACTCCAATTCTTTTACAAATGAAAATAATGAATTAATCATGAGGCTTTATCTGACTCTCACAAACTGTGTTTCTAAAAATGCAAACTTTAACTCATGAAAAATTGACCGAAAGCTTCCCCACGTAAGAAAATTGGGAAATACTGCATGATACATGCATAATGTCACATGTGCTGACACGGCACTGGAAATTCAAACATTAATTTAGTCATGTATGGTCAAATAAAAAGGCTTTTGGTACATAAAGCAGGATTAAAAACCTTGTACTTTAAAGGGACTAGGTGTTATTCAGCACACGATAGTGGTAAAAAAAAAAGTCTTCATTCATTTAAAAAAATTATAATAACCAGCTTGGTGACCAGCTCGGGAGCCCTAGGGACGGATGCTCGCTCCCAAGAATGGGAGGGTTCGGCCTTGGCTGAGCAAAGACAACATTTTTGGGTGAAATCCCATGTTTTTGTCAGATAGTTAACATTTCCAACTCAGTGCGACTTCTATGCATCTCCTGTGACGTATAAGCGACTGTTGTTTGATTGCCATCATATGCTGCTGGTGAGTAAGAGAACGAGTGCCCTCACACAGAATGCATTGTTAGCATAAGTGGTCTTGGATGCTAACGGCGTAGCTTATCTAGCAATTTGAAAGTTATTCAGCTACCTGAGGCTGAATAGAGTTGTCCCCCCCAAATGTATTAAATCCAAAACCTCACCTACCCTCCATTGAATGTTTTCCGTGTTTTTGAAGATTAATGAATCGAAGGTTCGCAAGTTGGAGGAAGCTGAGAATAGCGGACAAGTTTTTATCCGTATGTTTTATATTGTATTCAATACTCAACATCCCATCAAAACTCATACGAAATGGTGGTGAGCTAACTATAGATATTTTGACAAAAAGAAAGATCTGGCAAACAGGACAGTGGCACTTTGCATGGACAAAATTGCTAGTAATTGTATGACCAAAGAAAGGAAACCTTCAATTATGCTCCATCAGTCTCCTCAGCCATGCAAGTGAAATTATGCTAGAGGTCCTACTGAACAGACAGAAACCACAGGCTGAAAACATCCTAGGGAAGGAAGGAGCACCACCGAACAAAAGTTAAATATGCGCATCATATGTGAGAAGTTTCAACAAAACCAGAAAAACCTCTGTCACGTTTTTGTTGATTTCAAGAAGGCATTTGACAGATTATGGCAGGCCGCTACATGGGCCACCATGTGGAAGTACAACAAGGGCCAGAAACTAGTTCAGACCATTGAACAACCATATGCAAATGCCAACAGTGCGGTACTTATCAATGGTACCACTGGAGCATGGATTTGAACCACAGTCTGTGTGATACATGACTGCATTCCATCTCCAAGTTTATTCAACATCTTCCTTTAGAGGATTATATCTAAAGCTCTGGAAAAACATGAAGGTACAGTCAGTATTGTGGGACACAACATCACTAACCTCTGTTTTGCTGATAATATTGCTGGATTAGCAGCAGACGATCAGGAACTTAGAGCAGAAAACTGAAATGTAATGACCAACAATCCCCAAGGTATCACCACAAACATCATCAACCACAGAGACCTAAAACCTGTCTCCAAATGTAAATACCTTGGAGCTGTCATATCAGTAGAGGGGTCAGAACCAGAATTTGTGGCCAGGATAGCTCAAACCACAGCCGTACTTGCCAGACTTAAACCTATCTGGAGGGACAGGAACATAGCAATGAAATCAAAGCTCAGACTCATGCAAGCATTGACACAATCTTATTCTACGCTTGAAGGACATGGTCTCTCACAGCAAAACTGGAAGAAAGTCCAGGCCTTGGAGATGCGTTAGGAAACTTCTTGGCATCAGCTACTTAGTCCATGTGTCAAATAAAACGGTGGCCCCTATAAAGAACTGTTGTCAACTGTGTGCAGACGGAAGGTTCAGTGGTATGCTCACGCTACAAGATCATCAGGACTGAACAAGAAAATTCTCCAGCCGTTTTTTTTCTCAAGCTGATATTTTTTATCTTTTTAATTGATCTGGTTTTAAATTTTCTACCGTAATCGTAGCCCTATGCAGCCCCTTTAGACACCGTGTGATTAAGAGATGTACAAATAGACAAATATATAGAATAGAATAGAATAGTATAGAAAAGAATAGAATAGAATAGAATAGAATAGAACTTTATTGTCATTGTTACAAAATGGTAACATATTGTGACAACAAAATTGAGCATGACACTCCAGTTTCACACACTCACAGTGAGGTAAAAAAAAACAAGAAGATAAAGGAACAGAGAAGATAAGGTCATAGTTATAATTTGCAAAATATTTACACAAGAAATGTCGGCATGTAGGATGTTACATACAGTTTGGTATCGTAAGGGTTTGTGCAATATGCATTTGGTGCAAAAATAGTCATCATAGTGCAAAAAATAGTCAACATGTGCATTTGTTGCAAAAAAAATAGTCATCATAGTGATAAAAATAGTCAACATTGTGCAAGGTGAGCAGTAAACATAGTGCAGTCAACATGTGCAAGAAAAACAGACATGAGTACCATTTTACATTCGTATGAGGTAGTGTGTTTGCAAGAGTTTTTCAGTTTTTTTGTGCTGTGTCTGTTTGGGGTGGTAACGGCTCTGGGGAAGAAAGTGTCTCTGAGTCTGTTCGTTTTTGTTTTGTGTGATCTGTAGCACTTGCCGGAAGGCAGCAAGTCAAAGAGGTGGTGGCCGGGGTGAGAAAAGTCCTTGATGATGTTTTCTGCTCTGCTGAGGTAGCGAGAGCAGGCAATGTCCTCCAGACTGGGCAGAGAGCAACGATTTTCTGGGCTGTTTTGATGACCCTCTGGAGCGTTTTCCTGTCTGCTGCTGTGCACCCAGCAAACCACACCGTAATGCAGTATGTTAGAATGCTCTCCACTGTGGCTTTGAAAAAGGACACCTACAGCTGCTGTTTTAGATGATTTTTCCTGAGCACTCTCGAGAAATGCAGTTGCTGCTGGGCCTTCCCTATCACCGCTCTGGTGTTTGCAGACCAGGAGAGGTCGTCGGAGATGTGCACACCCAGAAATTTGAAGGAGTGGATTCTCTCTACAGTCTCCTTTTATGATGAGTGGTGCTGGATTCCTGCCATTCCTGCCATATGTGATTTGACTTGAATCTTTGAACGGGCAGCACCATCTAAATGAGTAAAAAACATAAATTGCAAGAGCTCCATGTGGCCTAATTTTATTATTTAGACGAGGTCAGGTTCATGAAGTTTAAGTGGACTATCTATCTATCTATCTATCTATCTATCTATCTATCTATCTATCTATCTATCTATCTATCTATCTATCTATCTATCTATCTATCTATCTATCTATCTATCTATCTATCTATCTATCTATCTATCTATCTATCTATCTATCTATCTTGGTCATATCCCTTAAGAGGGATGAGCGACAGCAAGACAAAAACATACAATAACAGAGAAAACAAAAGGGAAAAAATAGCAAAAAACACACACGAAAATTTTTGGACCATGGCCAACCCAAATGCCCAAACACCCAAACAAGTTAGGCACCTCGGCACCTAAGTTGGTCATGCTTTCGCCCCTCCAGATGAAACGCTGCCCCTGCCGCATTATACAGGTGCCCTGCCCATCCCTTAGAATGCGCCCAAACGTCCCACTATTCTTTTACACCTCTCCACTCATTCCTATCACCAACAATAGCTCAAGCTTTCACTAGATTTAGACCTCTTTCCTGCTGTTATTAAGTGGGTTAAAAACATGAAATTCAATAATCAACATGAGAGAAAAAAAAATCAATTTGATGGGGGGGAAAAAAGGATGATGCGTGTTTTATTTTGTTAATGTGGTTGACTGTTTTGACCAATTGCTTCAAGTTACAAAATGATGTCACTGACATGACTTGTTACAACCAGATGACATCACGGCACTGAGTTGTAGTTTGGTTGCTGTTTACTAGTCATTGTTGATGTTCTTTCAAAAAACAAAGGGTGAGTTTTTCTACAACATCAAAATAGTTTTTACTGTGAATGTCTATCTCTGTGTTTGGTTTATGTGATTCCCTCTGCGCTCAGGCTGCTTGGTTTTATCCCAAAATAAAATCCCGCCCCAATCACAAATTGGCTTTTTTGATTGGCACTTTAGAGCAAGAAGTATTGACCGTTTGCACACACGCGACCTAACCACATTACGACACCATGACGGACAGTAGTAAACCGTAGTGAACAGTGGACGAGGCCAGTAAGCAGAGGACAAAAACAACAAAATCTATACTAATCAACACCATTGGCAATGACTAGTCAAACTAATATTGTGCAGCACACCTTGTCATGTAACTAAATGTAAATGAATGGTATCAGCATAAGGCAAGTTAAATTCAAGACTTTTAAAGACTTTAATGCCTTTTGGAATCAAATTTAAGACTATGTCGGCGGGAAGAAAAACATTTGAAACAAACACAAAAAAACCCACAAATGTTTCTTGCCTCGTACACATTACCTGACACAGCTTTTAGCGGAAAATGTTCGTCCGACAGCCACTTCTCATTAAATTTACACTTTCCCATGGTCCAAATTAAACTTCTCTGTCCAAAGTTGCTAAGTGTATTGTGGGTAGGCCTAAGACATGCATCTGCTATGAAAAGCCTGACTGAAACCACATCATTGTTTTGATATCTATTGTGGGCACGCTATGTTGCCTATTAAGTAAATTGGGTCATTATAAAAAAAGACAATTTATTAATGTTACTGAGTATTTTTCGATCAAACATATAATCTTATCAATGTGTTCACATTTGTAAGACTTCTGTAAGTTAGATTTGGGCATTTTTTTAATACTGAATTCAATGCATTTCAAGGATCCTAGGGAACCCTGGCTACACAAAATAAATATCTACTTCTTCATGTAAAACTGATTACTTATCTAAACACTGATGTTGCATTGAAAAAATTACTACTCCTATGTGTTATAAACTAAATACAACCAATTAACAAAATCTCCTTGGACATATTTATGATAATTCTTTTATCAATTCCACCCATTGGCATTGATATGGGAATACTGTACTGGCACTTAGTGGCACTTAGCTGCCAATTGCTAGTATAATAGTTGAAAAGCATTCAGGAAAATGTATGTTTAATTCTCTTTTTTTGTTGAAGGACTTTTTTTACCCTTTAATTTCAATTTTTAGAAACTCAGACATTTTTAAACCTTGCTGTCCACATAAAGTGATGTGGAGGAACATTAGTTTAATACATGTGCATTAACAGCATTACAATAGCACAGTGTTTTTAAGCCAGTATGCCAGGGCACACATATGTCATGAGGCCTTTTCCAGTCTGTCGCAGGAAGTTGCGCGATCTTTAGAAAAAAAGTATGCCATTGCTCAATATTGTTGCTTTTTTCAAGCGATCAGCCGAGTAACTGTAAAATTCATATATATCAGTTGTAGGAATCAAGCAGGTTATTTTCTTTATCGACTAATTATCACTTCATGATCAACTTAATCAACCGAGTCCAAACGATCATCGACACCTTCTTCCCCAGGTCCAACAACCCTAAACAATCACAAAAACTGTGAAAGCATAACCCTCAACAATTTTGGCTTTATTTCTCTTTTTGTTGTTGCCAAACAAAACTATGAACAAAATATATAACGACACGGAACTGTGAAAACGTAGGGTTGCGTTTTTTTTTTTGTTTTTTTTTTATGCTGCACGGTGATGCATTTGTTTTCGTTGCACTATTATAACACACTCTTCTTCTTCATTGCTTTATTATCATTATTTTATATTATTATAACTATTATAACTTAGGCCCTTTTTCCTAAGCACTATCGTCTTTTATGTTTTCTCTCTTCAAAGTATTTATATTAAATGTTTTACCCCGGAATGCCATGTCTAATCTCGTTGCATACAATGTTTCACAATGTTAATATCAACGACAATAAAGACAATTCTAATTCCTGAAACTGTCAATAATGGCAACATCATAATTTAAGTTTTTTTAAAAACACATGAAACTGGTGCCTAGAATACATTTTTGATGGAAGTGTGCCTGGGCATTTCTTTTAATAAAAGGGTAGAAAAGTGTGCCTTGGATCCAAAAAGTTGGGAAACACAGCAATAGTACTTGTTGAAATGGGAAGTCTGTATTGATCTGAAGGCAATAGTATCGGCCCAATCCAAGTACTGACTGAGTATCGATAATGTTGATATTTGGATCGATGCGCCCACCATTAGTTTCATCCCCCTCTGCACATCGTGTGCACATGAGCGTGTGCACTTATCATAGTTCATTTCTTATGTTCATTAGAGTTGTGGACGAAAATGACGCCTTGTTTGGAACAAGTGAACAAAGCGGACGTCGGCCACTCGAAGCCTTCAGACGTTCGGCCACGTCGCGCCGAGTCACTTTTATCATACAGATTTTGGCAATGACGAATGCGCTTTATCAGCACCCACGTCGGTGGTATAAATGCAAATTCACGTCAAAATTCAGCTGGATTTGTAAAAAAACGTCTGCGAAAATTGCTCCAGATCTCTTCGCATTCGTGCTGGAGCTGCCAGGAAACGACTAGGAGACATGTCAGACACTATTGAGCAAGTGTAAGTCAATGTACATCCTTTGGGTGGGAAAATAAGCTAATGTTCGTGGCTTTTTTATATTATTAAGCCAATATTTAATTTAGTGTCAGTCTCTTAATGTGAAAGTATTTAATAGCATGCATAAAATAAGAATTAGAGCAGTGTTTCTCAAACGTTTTTATAAGCTAGGCACACTTTATTCACACCAAGATGTCGAGGCACACTGTCCGTCGAAATTGTTTAATTCACGGTACTTGTTAAAAGTTTTGTTTTATAAAGGGACACTTAACTATTTGACCACTTGGTGTCACTGTAGTTTAGGGTAAGTGGACTCCAACTTACGGCCCGCGGGCCATTTAATTAATATCAAAGTTAAAGGGACATTGTGTACTTTTGTCCACAGATGTCGCTTTGTTCAGTTTTGCCACCGAAAACAACTGCTAAAAGCTGACTTCAACTGAGGAAGACAAAATACTGATACTCAGTGCATCTTATTATGTTTGAAAAGATGAGGAATAAGTAAATAAAGAATAAGAATTACAAAGAATAGAGAAAAAGAACAACAAAAAAATGAGAAAAAACAAAAAAGGAATAAGGCAATATGTAAAACTAAAGAAAAGGGAAAGAAAAATGAAAATATCTTCTGTTGTTCATTCTTATTCTTGGAAAAAATATATTTTGCCTTTCTATTTGACTTCCTTTGATAAAGACTAGGTAAAAATTGGGGGGAAGGGTGCTTTTTGCTCACTTTCAGTCCCCGTAGTTTTTGGTCTTCCTTAGGCTAATTTTTGGTTGCACTATACACATTAAAACCACATCTAGTGGACAAATACATTGTCCCTTTAAAAACAGCAAAATGTTTTTATCAGCGCTGCTTTTGTGGAAATCCCCATTCGGCCCAACCTCACCTGGATCCTAGCTTTAGTGACCATTGGTGTAGGGTAACCAAAAACTAGTGCTAGAATGCAAAAAGGAAGACTACAAACCACGGAGCCCTCAAAACATATTTTTCTTCAGCCAGTCTTGCAAATGTCCAGCATTTTTTTTTTTTAGATCACCGTTGTAGTCTGGTAAATACAGTAACTTCGTGAGCAGTGAGTGTATAAAAAAATAGTCAAGTGAAGTCATGTTTGTTTTTATAGCACTTAATCACAAGAATTGTCAAAGGGCTGTACAGATTTCAGAATATTACATCTACAGACTATATTTACACCATACCCTGATCCAAAACCAACATGAGGGCTAGGAAAAACTAAAAAACCTAAGCCTGACGAAGATTAATATACCTTGAGAAGGGACAGCACATGAGCTAATCTCCCGAATTTAGAACACTCTTGAGCCTGCGAGTTTCTTCTTGGCTCTTGGGATCACTAGTGAACCAGCGTTTTCTGAGTGAACGCTCTAAACAGGAACATAGTGGGAAATTAAATTATATAATTAAACTACACACATTTTCTACAGCACACTGGTTGAAACACATTATTAAAACATGAAATAAAATCTAGGAAGTATAGTCAAAAATTTTGGAGCGTACATACACATAGACAAGTGTTAAAAAGTCTTACGTCTTCAATAACCCTTTAAGGTCATATGAGGCTAAGTCATTATTTTTTGATTTTAAAGGCCTTTCCCAGAAAAAACCTACACAATACTACTCTTGAAAGTTCAACCCTAACTCTGTAATGGAATATCTTTTCGAATCTGGCGTTTGTGGTGTAGCCCAATTTTAAGTAGAGGTCTGCATGCGGCACGCATCCATCGAGAGACACTCAAGTGAGCCCTGAAAAGACCATAAAAAAGTGAAAATATTGACCCTTAAAGTTATGTCACTAAGCTCACTGTAGCAATCATTTCTGAGAATTCAATTGTTATCTGCTAATAGGAAACCACTGAAGCAGAAGGGTGGATTTATCTTCCCAGCTATTCAGATGTCGATCGCGACTAAGTTTCGAAATCAGCCTTAAAGTGGACTCTTCCTTATAGCCCCATTAGTTTAAATGTGGCAGCCATATTTAGCAGAAATCTAACTATCTTCTAAACATACATTTTTTTACAAATAGATTTGCATTTATTTTACATAACATGAGATTCCCTGGCAGGACGGCGGCGCAGTGGTTAGCGCTTGTGCGGCACAGTTCATGTCATGGGAACCTGTCGTGGGTTCAAATCCAGCTCCAGACTTCCTTTGCGGAGTTTGTATGTTCTCCCCGTGCTTGCGTGGGTTTCCTCCGGGCACTCCGGTTTCCTCCCACGTTCCAAAAACATGCATTTCAGGTGAATTGGCCGGTCCAAATTGTCCCTAGGTGTGAATGAGCGAATGAGTTGTTTGTCCCTGTGTGCCCTGCGACTGTCTGGCAACCAGTTCAGGGTGTCCCGTGCCCACTGCCCGGAGATGGCTGGGATGGGCTCCAGCCCCCCCGCGACCCTAATGAGGATAAGCGGTACGGCTAATGAGATATGAGATGAGATTCCCTATGAGGAAGCTGGTATAATTAATTGTCAGCATTGGGTCCTTAAAAACCTCATGAAAGGCTTGGGTAAACGTTTTGGTCACTTTGATTCTCCATAATTTGTTTTCTTCCTTGTGCTTTTCAGCACTAGTTTATGGTTGCAATACAAAATGCAGCGTAATATTGTGTGCAAACAATACTCACTGTCCTTTTAATAAAGACACAAATCTGTGTTCTGTAGATGCCACCTTTTCCTCTGACGTGAAAATGACAAACAAGTCGGGACTTCTTTTGGATTCAATAGATTTTACACAAGCTAAAAACTGCTCAAATAATTTTAAAACTAGTTGAAAAGAAAAGTCAACCTAAATACTTTCATTACACTAAAAATATTCCCCTAGAAGCATAGAAAATACTTTATGATTAAAATTGTTTGCATGTGTATGTTTGAATGTAAATTATTTTCCTCAGGCAGCCATTTTACAACTTCTGTAAAAAGTGCTGATAGTTAAGTTAACATTGTGAAGTTTTGCAGCCAGGAGAAACGTTTTTTAAATATACAACTTGAAAAATCATTTTTTGTTTTATGCCGTCAGAGAGATGTCATGATTTTGATCTGTTGTAGACCTGATGTTATTCCACCAATATTGTTGGCTATTTATTGGTAACCTTTTCTTTTTTAAAAACCAAGCTTTATTTTTAAATAAGTGACATTTAAAAAAACAAAAACTTTCTACATGGTGTAGGTACAAGTTCATATGATAGTTTCCAAGTATATGTTAATTGTTGTCCAAAGAAACATAAATTTGCTGGCGTTCAATCAAAACCCATAGACTTCAATGTGTTCATTAATAAGAAAAATTCACAAAACTGGTTAAATTGTTTTGGTTCTATTAGAAGACAGTAGAAATACAACATTTACCAAATCAGGTATCACATTGCTATATTTACTATTCACCTATGCTTGATTTCTGACTACTTGAGTCAGCTAGGAGTCAAATACACAATAAATTGCGCAAGTCATAATAAGATTTATAATGAAAATCATAAATGCACACACATACATTGCACGCACAATAAAAAGAGCAATGACACTATGATAAATGATATCAGATCAGATAAACTGTTGTGCCCACGCACACTGAAAAACACTGATTAAGAGAGTATGTGGAATACAGATTTCACAATATCATGTTGGCTACCCTGAATTCTCAGTGATTGGAGAATGACTAATCAATAGATATTCTAAAGATGAATGATCATGATGTAAAAAATAAATACTGCACCTGCTTTACCACAATTTTTTTGCGAATGTGTTAGCTGTCAAAAAATGGCCAATCTTCAACTCAAAGGATTGACGGCAGAGGACGAGTTCCCAGATCTGAGTCAGCACAACAACCACATGGCCAAGTTTATAAACATGGACATGTACAAAACACTGCGGGAGCGGACCACCCCAAACGGCTTCACAATAGACCGTGTCATCCAGACCGGTGTCGACAATCCAGGTAAGCAGCATCGCCTTAAGACTTGATATACTTTAAATTCTGCACTATAAGCCGCTACATTTTGCTACATTTCAAACACGGCAGCTTTAAATACGGTGCGGCCTATTTTATAAGATGTGGACGTAAATTAGTTCATTTTCATGGAAGTTTAAGCCTGTGATTTTAAAGGAGGTGCGCTTTACAGTCCGGAATATACAGTAATCCTTTTGCATGCTTTCCTCCCGTAGGTCATCCCTTCATAATGACGGTGGGCTGCGTAGCCGGAGACGAGGAGTCCTACGAGGTCTTCAAGGAGCTACTGGACCTTGTCATCGAGGACCGGCATGGAGGATACAAACCCACCGACATGCACAAGACAGACCTAAACCCGGAAAACCTGATGGTAAAAAAAAAAAAAAAAAATCACACGCCTGCATCCAAGCACAGTTCAGACTCTGACAGCTAAACTGTCGCTTGAAGGGGGGCGACGACCTGGATGGAGATTACGTTTTGAGCTCCAGAGTCCGAACGGGCCGCAGCATCCGAGGATTCTGCCTGCCGCCGCTCTGCAGGCGAGGGGAGAGGCGCGCTGTAGAGAAGCTCTCCATTCAAGGTAATACCAAAAACTCCGCTTGGGTAATGACTTGAGACTAAAACTGACTCTCCACAGTCTTGGACTCGCTAACTGGAGATCTGCAGGGGAAATACTATTCTTTGAGGGATTTGTCCGACCAAGAACAGCAGCAGATGATTGACGACCATTTGCTCTTTGACAAGCCTGTGTCCCCTCTGCTGCTGGCTTCCAGGATGGCCCGCGACTGGCCTGACGCCCGAGGAATCTGGTGAGACCCTAACGCTGGGGTCCATAATCTTTTTGAAGCTGAGAGATCTTTTTTAGAATTACAATCAAGAGGGTGGTTTTGGCAGGGGTATGTTCTCACCAATATCCAGTAATCATTGTTTTGTCGCCACTAGGGTTTGGAGGATTACTTTAAAAATGTAATCTGATACACTTACCTGTCGAAATTTACTACAATATTGAAGTAATGTACTGGATTACTCTTGATTACTTTTGTATTCAACCATCTATCTTGTGCACTGCTTATCATTAGTGGCGCTGGAGCCCATCCCAGCCAGCTTCGGGCAGTGGGCAGGGGCTGCCAGCCAGTCGCAGGCCACATGGAGACATAACCCCTCACATGCCCATCCACACCTAGAGACAATTTAAACATGCCAATTCACCTGACATGCATGTTTTTGGAATGTGGGAAGAAACCAGATTAAACACACTGACATGGGGAGAACATGCAAACTCCGCACGGGGATACAGCATTAGCTAGAATTGAACCCTGGACCAAAGCACTGCGGAGCTGGACACTAACTGCCCAGCAGCTGTGCGGCCCGTTGTATTATTACTCTAATACTAAACATGCTGATAAAAGAAAAAAAAGGTGCTATTGTGTGTTTACCTGCAAAACACTAACAAACGTGTAATATTGGATAAAGTGCCATCGATACAATATGTGCAACAGATACTCTAGTTCATCGTGTGTAAACCTAATCTCTCTCCCTCGTGTTAGTGATTAAAATTATGACAAAATTAGCATAGCATTATGTATACGAAATATAGTTTTCAATAAAATTGTAATCCTGCAAAGCATTCCTTATTCAAACTAAATGTACCTGTAATTTAATTACATCTTTTTTCTCTAACTGAGTAACACAATACAATTTTAAAAATATTTCTATCCTGATTATGTAACGCCGTTACATGTATTTGGTTACTCCCGAACCCTATGTGCCACCAATATTTTGTGAACACTTGAAAAAAATATGCTTAGAATTTTCTTTATTTTTATTGATAAAATAGTGAACGTTTTTTGCTACATATAAGACATGTCACTCTAATACACACGTAATAAAGAGAGAAAAATGATATAAAGAAGAATGTCCTGATAAAGAGACAAAATATTTAAAAGGTAGCGCTTGAGACCGAATTGAAATTGATGCGTTTGAGTTAGTAGACACTCAAGGAGAATAGAAGAGAGCCCAACCCCGGAAAAGAAATTCCGACATGATATGAAAGCCCTCTCCCAAGTCTTTTGTGGGTTTTTTTACGGGACTGTGTAATATTTGACCACTGGATTTCGCTCTATTGCTTAATGCAACCAAAAATGGATGCTAAAAAGCACAAGGAAGAATACAAATTACAGAAATTCAAAGGGACCACAAAAAACATTTTTCTACTATTTTTTGCCAAGCCTTTCGTGAAGAAATAAAATTTAAAAAACAATAAGGGAAAAGACTAAAATATAAATGAATAAAGAAATAAGAACATTGTAAAAAATGAAAAATAACAAAGAAGAAAAGGTAAAGGAGAAACCTGATAAAGAAGTTTAAAAGGCTGATGAGAAAAAAATTGGAATTTCTCTGTTTTGGCCTTTGTTTTGTATGCTTCCTTATGCTTTTTAGCACTGGTTTTTGGTAGGACTACACAAAATAAAACCTATTCATATAACACCTTTAAGGGACCTGGAGCACCTACCAGAGGGCAATAAGTCAAAGAGGTTGGGGGTTAAAGGAGTCCCTTATAATGTTGGCTTTGGTGCGGTGTTGCAAGTCTCCATGCTGGGCAGAGAGCAGAGTTCATTTTCTGGGCTGTGTTGATTACCCTCTATGGTTTTGGTTACTTATTAGTGGGATGGGCTTCCAGTTTGATCTAGTTTTGGAAAAAAAACAATTGTATTATTACCATGTCTCCACTATTTTACTATTATTAATTCTTAATAATGGACAAATACATACAAAACAAGATGATTCCACATGATTTATTTAGAGATAGATATTAAATTTGACATTATATTGCACTAATATAAAACTTTGTTTAAAATATAAACTTTCCCTTGTTTGCATTCTCAAATTTCTTTAAAAAACAACCTGATTGTTGAGCGGTTTTCATAATCGGTTTAGGGTCAGGCTCTAAAACTGACGACGTTTTTGCATCTATAGGTTTAATGACAAGAAGACATTTTTGGTGTGGGTGAACGAAGAAGACCACCTAAGAGTAATTTCTATGCAGAAGGGCGGAAATTTGAAAGAAGTCTTTACTCGCTTCTGCACAGGACTCACAGAGGTTTGCCGAACCGCACTTCAAGTTGCCTGTAATTGTGTTGATTTATAATCCTGTTGCCTGTTTTAGATTGAATCTTTGTTCAGGAACAAGGGTTTCTCATTTATGTGGAACGAGCATCTTGGTTACATCCTGACTTGCCCTTCTAACCTGGGTACTGGTCTGCGCGCTGGTGTGCACGTCAAGCTTCCAAACCTAAGCCAACAGGCCGACTTTGAGGAAATTCTAAAGAGGCTGAGGCTTCAGAAACGTGGAACAGGTAAGATTGATGTTTTTCAACTGGTAAAAGGGGTGGGCAAACTACGGCTTGTGGGCCATATGCTTTTTTTATCGGCCCGTCAAACTAATACGTAAAAACTATCTTAGTATGGTTAAGAAAAAATCGTTTTATCATCAACAATTCGTGTAAAATGTACACTTGTATATAACGATCCACCCTCAATTTTTTTTATCAAAAATCAGGATTCAATTTTGTAAATAATTTCAACTAACTCAAAGGTTTTTTCTATAAAGGTGCAAATTCTTTGTGCTTTACAATTACATTTCCCCCCAAAATAAGATACATTGTCCTTTTAATGGGGCGGCAGTAGCTCAGGAGGTAGAGCGATCGTTTTAGAATTAAGGGATCCCAGTTCGAATCCCGGCTTGTCCGTGTTACATGCCGAAGTGTCCTTGGGTAAGACACTGAACCCCCAATACCCCCAATAAGCAGGTTAGCGCCTTACATGGCTGCACAGATCACGGCCGCTATTGGGAAATGTGAAGCACAATGTAAAGCGCTTTGGGAAGTCATTGACTTGAAAAGCGCTATATAAATGCAGATCATTTCATTTCATTTCATTTTAATGAGGTTTGCGTGAGTGATATGCTGGGGGGGGCATTTGTTGGGACCACACGACAATGTTGAAATAATCTACAAAGGCCAAAGCACCCTCTTCCGTTTTAGTGTGAAAATCTATCTACCCTGATCATATCTTTCGAGAGGGGTAACCAACAGAAAGACAAACACAAAAACAAAGTAAAGGAAAAAAGTACCAAAAAACACACACAAATGTTTGGACCATGGCCAACCCAAATGCCCAAACACTCTAACAAGTTAAGCACCTCGGCACCCAAGTTGGTCATGCTTTCGTCCCTCCAGATGAAACGGGACACAAAGCGGCCATGTCACTCGGGTCAGTGACACAACACACTCTTCTGTTCAACAGCAGGGCCCGACAGCTTTCACTGGTTTACCCCTGCCGCATCATACAGGTGCCCTGCCCATCCCTTAGAACACGTCTAAACATCCCACTATCCTTTTACAACACCTCTCCACTCATTCCTATCACCAACAAGAGCTCTAGCTTCCTCTTGGTCTCCTTCCATTTATTTCTGCTATGTAGAACCTCTTCAACATTTGTTCCTCATCCATCCTCTCCATGTTTCCAAAACAACCGAGTACTCTCTTATCCACACGATTGCTGAGTTCCACTCCTACTCCAGTTGTCTCTTACAATTAATTTCTTAATATCCAATATTGTCCTTACATACTCCTCAAAACACAAAAGCATTTAATTTCCTTCTCAGAGTGAGAAAATAACATGTGAAATAGTATACCCATTAATAATGTATCAATAATTTGATATATAAAATAAAAATGCAGATCATTTCATTTCATTTCATTTCAATAATTTCACAGATAGTCTCCCCGTAGCATAAGTCGGACCCCTGGCTAAAAAAACCTGTGACCTATAATCCGGAAAATATTCATTTAATCAATTATCTATTGTACTTCTAAGCCACAGAATAAACCATACTCACAGGCTCATACAGGCTTATTAAAAGTTTTTTTTTTTTTAGAAATACTGTTATACTGTACATCATCATTGATCCATAAAAGGTGGAAATTATTTCAGGAGTCTACTTTTTTACGACAGATGATATTTCATCAAACATAAATCTGGCGTTAAGATGCTTTTACCCTCCTTGTACTGTATCTGGAGAAGTCCGACTTGTCTGTGATATAAAGCATCCTCCCCTGTCTTGGTGATTTTGACAGCCAAGTGTGTCACGACCAGAATGGAATCAGGACCCAAATGCGTAGTGTTAAAACGCAAGTTTATTGATAGAAAGAGAAAGGGCAGCGCCCGTGATCCGGTGCTCAAAGGAAGCTGCTCATGCAATCGGATCGTGATTCGAATATGAAAGTTGATCTTCCGTTGCGGGAGATGGCGATGTCAAGGACAGGTCGTAAGCCGGGACAGGAGAGCAGACGTGGTCGGGATCACAAACTGGTCGTAAGCCGGGACGGAAGAGCAAACGTCGGAATCAAAAATAGGTCAGCGCCGGAGACAAACAGGGAGATCAAAACGTGCAAAAACGAGACAGGCGGGAGTCCGGGTCAAAATGTTGATTTGTACCAAACGAAGGTTCGCTGACGACTGACAACCGGAGAGTGACAGAACGGGGCTTAAAAGGACCGGGAACAAATGAGCGGGCATAGGTGATGCTAATCAGTAATCATGACACAGTGTTTTGTTGACATAAACATACAAAATTTAAAAAAACACATGCGTGTAATTAATGTAGGTTCGTCGAAGTAGCTTTATATAGTTGTACAACTTATTGACGCCTATGCAGAAAAGAGTCCGGGCGACCATTTAGCCAATCGCACTGCAAAACACAACACACAAGGAAGTTCTGCGAAATAGCGAAACCGCGAAAAGTAAACCGTGATATAGCAAGGGATTACTGTATTAGTTACCGAGAAAAGTGATTACGTTCCAGGAACACTGGTCGTAAATGATAAAGTGACAACCTTAACAAAATTGTCGTTCATTCACTAGGTGGCGTGGACACTGACGCCGTGGACGGAGTCTTCGACATCTCCAACTCGGACCGACTTGGATTCTCGGAGGTGGAACTGGTGCAGATGGTCGTAGATGGTGTCAAGCTTCTGGTAGACATGGAAAAGAAACTGGAGGCGGGAGAGTCCATCGAGGAATTAATGCCTGCCCAGAAATAGGACTGCCATGCCCCTGCCTTCTTTTTAATTAAATGGCTTGTCTAACTAGGACAAACTTATTGAAACAAAATGAAAGTTTTTCTTGAATAACACAAATTATTTTATGCAATGAATAAAATGACATTAGTACTTACAAATATGAAATTGAATAAAAAACGTTTGATAAACTGTTTCAATGTTTTGAAATGTATTTCCAATGTTAACAATTCAGCAAATAACTTGCATTCACTGAAGCAATGTCACTGAATTTAGTCTTAGATTGTCGACACTGAAGATGAAAACATTAATAGTTATGGCCAGAGTTACAGATACCATTTTAATGCAGGGGTGTGGAAATACAGCCTTTGGGCCACATGCCGCATGGCATCCCTATTATTCCAGCCGCCTCATGAAAATGGTGAATATATATATATATATATATATATATATATATATATATATATATAAAATAAAGTAATACAAATTGGTTTTAGTGTCATTTTTGTCCCCAATGTCACTTTGTGTGTGTACAACCCCTGCCCCCATATTAAAAATCTTTTTCGTGAAACGTTAATGGTGAAATTAGGCATTATTAAAATAGCGGGCCTCATTTTTTTGTATTTATCTTTTTGATCGTGTATTTTATTAAATTTCATGCTAGAAGAAACATTCTCATCCATGAGTTATTGCAATGTCCAAAAATGGTTAATGTAATTTTCTTTATTTCTGAATGTTTCAATAACAATGTGATGGTCTATAATCTCCACTTAAGTCAGCGCCATGCCGTGTATCACTGGCCCTCCCACCTACTGGACAACACACTCATCTAGTGATCAAATATCACACATTGGCTTTAAAGGAAATCATCTATATAGGATTTGACAGCAATCCTCTTTTGCAAGGCAGGGGACGTTTGATTTCTGGTTGTAACTCGTATAAAGAGAAGATTTTTGCTCATGAAAAAGTTAAGCTTGCTATTTATCTACTTTTCACACTTAAGGGACCACTAGATTGCACTCCATTGTGTAGTGCAACCAAAAACGAGTGCTACAAAGCACAAGGAAGAATACAAACCTCAGAGACTCAAAGTGGCAAAACACACCCTTTGACTGCTCATTTTTTGCCGAAGCTTTTTGATATATTAGGGTGGCGGAACAATATGTCAGCTTTGTTTAGGTGAGGTTCATGTTATAAATATTAATTTGTGACTGGATCTACCAAAACAAGACAGTGAGTTAATATCAAATTTGGGTTTTTTGGTATCAATGGAAAGTATAGAAATTAGCTTTATATTGATAACAGTCAGCTTTATGATGAACTTTTGAAGATTTGGGCGTTTGTATTACCGCCTTCCATCCACCTTTTTCTGTTCAAAAACCTGAGTATCACGTTTAAAGTTTTCTTCGGTGGCAGACCGTGCATTATTGATGTTTCAATCTGCAACCTCAGTGGAGCTGTTTAAATCTAGGCTTAAAACACTTCTATAGTTTAAGAATGACATATTTCACGTTGACAATATCTGTATTATTTGTTATTGCAACATCCATTGCAGCCTGGTCATCCTGTAAGGGGGATTATCTCATGTTTGATCCCTTCTCAAAGTTTCTTCATTTGCCTCATGTCGAGGTTTTGAGTTTTTCCTTGCCCACATGTAGGTTTTAGATCAGCGGATGGTGTAGTCTGCAGTTTGCAATAATCTGTGGTCTGTGCTGCCCTTTGAGACTCCTTGTGATAAAGGGCTATACAAGTAAACATGAATTGACTTACCTTACTGTAACTGCAACATTTATTATACATTATTCTTACTATTCAAGTCCAAGCAGCAAGATGGACGCGAGGATGTAACTAATTCCACCATTCATTCCTCGCCGGACAACCGACGCTTTAAACTCAGCGCTCACGAGCGGCCACAACGCCGGGAGCTTTTGAAGATCTCGACAAAGACTACAAAGAGTTCAGCTAAGTCAAATGATTCAGCAAAGCTGAAATTTGGTCTGTTAAATATTAGATCGCTTGCTCCAAAAGCTTTACTTGTTGATAACATTATTCGTGATTATAAACTTAACTGTATGGGTCTTTGTGAAACGTGGTTACGCCCGGATGAGCACTTAGCGCTAAATTATGCCTCTCCCCCAGACTACGAGAGTAGTCATATAGCACGCACGCTGAAAAGAGGTGGTGGTGTTGCGCTAATCTCTGAAAAATCGCTCAAATTTAATACACGTACCTCTAATAATTACAAAACGTTTGAGGCTCTTGTGATGCGGTCCCCTCAATTGTCAATTGATGTAATAACTATCTATCGTGCACCTGGGCCATACACAACTTTCTTAGACGAATTTGCTGAACTTTTGTCTGAACTAGTAACCTATGCAGACAAAATTATAATTATGGGAGACTTTAACATTCATATGAACTCCCCACACAGTTCACTTACTATTGCGTTTAGTTCTCTAATTGATGCATTTGGTTTTACTCAACTGGTTGACTTGCCAACCCATAAAAATGGGAACACGCTAGACTTGATTCTGACTCGAGGAGTTTTAACCTCAAACATTATGGTTCTACCGTGTACTACTGTTATCTCTGATCATTATTTAGTGACATTTGAGGTGCTAACTAAATGTAGACTTAATAAAGCTGAGGGATTTAGCGGACGCAATATAAGCACTGGCACAGTTTCTGAGCTCTCTGAACTCCTTCCTGGAGCAGTTGCGTCCTTTCCTAAATACAATGGCTCGATTGACTCACTCATGAATGAGTTCAATACCACCCTGACTAGTGTGCTGGATTCAATAGCGCCCATAAAACTAAAATCACGTCCTAAAAGACGCACACCTTGGTTTACTGATGAAACTAGAGCCCTTAAAAAAGAATGCAGGAAATGGGAGAGAAAATGGCGCGCTACCAAGCTTGAGGTTTTCCATCAAACCTGGTGTGACAGCTTGTTAAAGTATAAAGCGGCCCTTGCCTCTGCAAAATCGGCCTACCTTTCGAAGGTGATTGCGTCTCAAAAGAACAACCCCAAAGCCCTTTTTGACACTGTAGCATCGCTTACAAGGCAACAGGCTATCGCAGACAGTTCGACACACTCTGCTCAGGACTTAATGGTCTTCTTCACTAAGAAGATTCAATGCATACAGGAAGAAATTGCAAAAGATATTGTTAGTACCACACGTATTAAAGGACTGAAATTTACAGATGCACGACAGGGTGGCTGCCCTGGGAAAATGGCCGGTTTTAGTGAACTGTCACTTGATGATCTCAAACAAGTGGTGAATGCGGCCAAACCGACAACTTGCCAGTTCGACCCTCTCCCAGGTTCACTTATTAAAAGTCTTTTTAGCGTCCTTGGGCCTTCAGTTCTAAATATTATAAATACATCACTCTCCTCAGGTGTAGTTCCAGCAGCTTTTAAGTCCGCCGTTATTAAACCCACACTGAAACGACCCAACCTTGATCCAGAAATATTAAGTAATTACAGACCTGTGTCAAACCTACCTTTCCTCTCTAAAGTACTCGAAAGAGTAGTGGCACAGCAGCTGAATGCTTTCATATCGGAGAATAACCTTTTTGAATCCATGCAATCTGGATTCAGGGCTAACCACTCTACTGAGACAGCTCTGATCAAGGTAACAAATGATCTCCTAATGTCAATGGATTCTGGCGCTTCATCACTTTTGCTGCTACTGGATCTTAGTGCTGCTTTTGACACAGTGCGCCACAATATCCTACTAGAACGGTTGGAAAAATGGATTGGTCTCTCAGGAGCCGTCCTCTCGTGGTTCAAATCTTACCTCTCAGATAGGACGCACTGTGTTAAATATGGTGAAACGACATCTGAGCCCTTTAATGTTACCTGCGGTGTTCCGCAGGGTTCAGTGCTCGGCCCCCTACTTTTCAACATTTACATGCTTCCATTAGGTGATATTATTCGCAAGTACAATATCAGCTTCCACTGCTACGCAGACGACACTCAACTATATCTTCCGTTGGAGGAATCTTCCACACTAAACTGTGGAAATTTGGAGGCCTGTCTCACTGAGATAAAAGAGTGGATGTCACTCAATTTCTTGCGTCTTAACTCTGAAAAGACCGGAATGTTAGTCATTGGTCCTTCTAAATGCCGGGACTTATTCGCAAAAACTGCTGTGAACATTGACAAATGTCACATCACACAGAGTGACTCAGTTAAAAATTTAGGTGTCATATTTGACCCTGATCTATCCTTTGAGATGCATGTAAAGCAAATTACTAGAACTGCCTTCTTCCATCTTCGCAACATTGCTAAAATCCGTTCAATACTGTCTCAGTCTGATGCGGAAACAATAATTTGTTACCTCCCGTCTCGATTACTGCAATGCACTACTCTCCGGTCTCCCGAAGTCCAGAATCAAGTCTCTTCAGCTAGTACAAAATGCCGCAGCGAGGCTTTTAACTAGGACAAAAAAGTACGATCACATAACACCGATTATGGCTAACCTGCATTGGCTCCCAGTTAGCCAAAGATGTGACTTCAAAGTTCTCTTAGTATTGTACAAAATCATACATGGACTTGCTCCCTCTTATCTTTCAGATCTGATCTGCCACTATGTCCCGGTCCGAAGCCTACGATCTGAGAGTGCTGGTCTTCTGATGATCCCGAGAGCAAAGAAGTCTTCTGCTGGTTCGAGAGCGTTCTCCATCCGGGCACCGGTGCTGTGGAATGCTCTTCCCCCTGAGATTCGATCTGCAACCTCAGTGGAAATGTTTAAATCTAAACTTAAAACTCACTTCTACTCCATTGCATACGAATAACCTACTCCTCTTGTCGGTTGAAAATAGTTTGTGTAATATAGTGTAACAATCTGTGAAGCCCTTTGAGACTCTTCGTGATTTAGGGCTATACAAATAAAAATGACTTGACTTGACTTGACTTTCATTAGAACGGCAGCTGCTTTTAATTGTACAGTATAACTAATCCTGTTTGAGGTAATGGTACTTAATGCATCCAGAACAGCTACATTCATCATGTGATCGCATCACTATTATAACCATTTCGACAGGTACTTTTTTTGGTCAGTGAATTCTTACAGAAAGTGCACTTTTCATATTGCACACTAATGCTAAGTCCATTAGTAAATAATGCTTCTATTAATACTGTTATAGATCACAAAACCTCAGGGGAACTTGAGTAACATGCAAATGCATAATTGTAGCTGTGTGACAGAGAACAGCAAAAGTGAACCTTTTTATTTTCTTCTCTAGGAAACAAGTTATGAAATCCCAACTCGTGAGGAGAGCAATGACTCTGGAGAATGGAGGGCAAGTGGAGAAGTGAGACGTAGAGTCACAGGATAACGAGCTAGAGGAGCAAGAGGGCCAGGCAGAAATAATGTTGCAAGAAGAGACCAAAGGAGAGTACAAAGGAGTGGCACAAGAATGGGTGCTATCAGTGGGGAAGAAAAAAAAAGTTGCTCAACTGTCATTAGACAGAACTGCAGCGTTATGCGTTAGTATTGCTTTTAAAATCACGATTTAGTGTAAATTATAAAAGGCAAAACCTATTTAATTTTTAGGCTTGTTTGGAATAGCCGACACAGGAAGAGTGAAATTAAATGCTGGAAAGAGTTGTAATAAGGCTGCCAGGAGTTTTCATGGATATACTGGGACATGAGTAGCTTTCTCCTGGACTGGTTCAACAAATCGAAGGCCAGTCAACTTGGTGAACCTTCCAAAATTGTCGACCAATGCCTACGGACCTGGAAAATACATGTTTTCTTGCAAGATCGTAATGAGTGTCTTAATCGAAGTGCTCGTTTGGAGTTCTACTGCCAAGATAAAGGCAACTCGCATTTGGCCAAGCAAACCTGGAATTATGTTTTAGCTCTGCGCGACAGTCAATACCTTGGCTCGGACAACAGGGACTACAGTTACTTTCCGAATCGACAATTCACCATTAGGGTGGAGCTTATTTTCAAAGTTGCAAAAAGTCACTGTCTTATCCCCTAATTGTGTTCCATTACACAAAAGACCATTTGCTGTGCAGTCTGGTCTAAATAAAATCAATTTTGGAGGTAGCTCAATTGCTGAGAAGTTTGGCGTTTTCTATCATTTTTCTTAAATGGGAGTTCTAGAGATGCTGGGATAAGCCACATATGTGTAGGTAAACAATTATTACCCACAAGTCATTGCTCAGCAAATCAGTCTAATTCAACTAGTATAATTTCCCTTGACCTACTTTTGAAGACAAGGCCAGCAGACCTTCTTTGTCCTCCAAGAAGTGATTGACATTCAAAGATCAGCATCAGGTAAATATTCAGTACATTGTTTCAACTAGATCATGTAGCAGTAGTAGTTCGGAAGATGATAAACCAAGAACAAGTCATGACATATCAGGTGTTGGTATCTCAAATAGTCAAAGAGGCATGAAAAACGTAACTTCAGAGTTAGCTGCTGCTTAAGATCGCACCAAGATGTCTGATGGGAAAGCTACATTTGTAATTGATTCAGGAATACTGTGGTCATATCACAAAAGATTAAACTGATCTGCAGCATCTGCTGCAAATTGCTGAAAAACACGGCCAAACTTTTCCTGACAGCCGTAAAGAGACTCTAATAAAGGACTGAGTTTTTCTTATTGTCTGTATTATGTACCTAAGCCATCATTATTTTGAGTCTGTAACGGGCTTAATGGGCGCTAATCCAATTTCATACAGTGATTGAGCTACCTCTAAATATCAATTTACATGACTGAAACTTCTGCTGTGTAGTTTTTGGTGAAAGTGGAACATTTTTGTGGGGTAAGATAAAAGAATACACAAAATAAAAAAATTATTGGCCATATAAGCTCCACTCTATTCACCATATGGCAACGTGTCTAGAACTAGCAACCTTATTGTGATTCTAAGCTGAGAGAAATACCCTGCCTTGTGTGGTGTATATTTTGGGTATAAAGAATCAAGGTTCAGAGTGACCTCGCAGAGATTTATTTTGACAAAAATAAAAGAAAACTTTTTTTTACAAATCAGTGGTTAACACATTCGCCTAACACGCGAAATGTCCCCGGTTCGAGACCGGGTGACACATATGAAACATATGTTGGCCTGGAGATGGATGGGCGCCACCAGACACACCATTGGAAATGTTGCCCCAATGACCCTAGTGGTTGAGGGATCCAACCAACAAAGCAACCAATCATACCAGTATGCTACTTTGCCATTTGTTGTTTTTGGTCATTCGCATACATGATGATTTTACATTATTATGCAGCTGACTATGCTTTGTCCACTTTTAGAAGATTTCAGTCAAGTCCTGAAAAAAACAAACGTAACAGTTGCATTACATAAGTTTAGTGTAAACATGCAATATTTATGAATTCGACATACAAAATGATGTAAAACACCTTACTTAAAAACTCAAAACAGAATAATTTTGAATTAATCAGCATAAACATAATCTAATTATAAATTAAGATTTATTTCATTTTTGTGGGCAAATCAAATATGCTTTTGCGCTCATATTGTACCTGTCCTCTGCAGAGTTTAATGCATTAATAGGCAACACACGTCAGGTTGAATAGAACCTATTTCTTTCTGTATAAAGTCCTACCTTTTAATAAATACCCCAATTTTAACACAAATTTAAATTTATCAGGTCTGTTTCTACATTGGAACATGTAGTGAATTAAAAAGTAGGAGTGCTAATCATAACAATAACAACATCAGGTAATTGCAACAGATTTGTGCCAGCATAAAAAGCCTTACAAGGGATTTGTGTCGTAACTTGAGAGACGGGATTGGACAACAAATGTGCATTGATCTGGTAAATTACCCAAGGACTACCTGACCAATTGTTCTGATAATTTTGGATATCTTTTGGAAACCTGCAAGATTGATACTGAGTTTCAAGCCCAGCTGGAATTAAGCATTTGACATTTCCTTCTGAAAAAAGTTTTTTTATTCTTGATATGAAAGCACCTTTTTTCGTCAAAGTAATTATGTACGTGTACCTGCAGTGCGGGGATACCTCTTTTTTAAGGTAGTGCTTACAAAAATTACTATCAAGGGGAAATCGTATTTCATCTAAATGATTGTATTTCTTTTTACTGTTTCTACAATAACTTGGTATAGCGAGCCAACTGCTAAACTGTACACACTTGACAATGTTACCTTGACACCGCTAACAGCTAGCTTAGTGTTGTACTGTTATTATTTTCGAGTGAATGTGGAGCCAAATATGAATCATCCGTCATGCGGCTCTGAGCTTTCTTCATGGCTCAATAGCCTGTCGAATGTGTATTCTTGCTCGATTCCTTTGTTGATCATATTCCTACCTTGTTTTTTTAGACGTGCTTGAATAAACCCCTTTTTTCTTAATCTTTCTTGTGCTTTGAGTTGGCATTTGGACTCTACTTGCAGCAGGCCTCTTCTTGCTTTAAGTGTTTTCCATGATGGATAAGAGTGGTCTTGTGCATCTATGCAGTGTAGAATGCTACATAACACTTAAGGTCTCTTTGACCTCATTTGGGCATTGTTAAAATATAGTAAATAGAGAAAATCTTTAACTTTCAACTTCTTTAGGGGCACCTCAAACTATGCACCCCACCTTTAAAGTGCCGTATTTTCAGTCTGATTTCATTCATTCATGAAGATAGTGCCCTGTCTGTCATGCAGAGGAGCAGACAGGGACCAGCTCAGTGGCCTCAGGATTGAATGCTCGCATCCAAGAACGGAGATCAAAGGTTTGAGCGTTGGCCGAGTCAAGACTTACAACAATATTGGGTGAAATACCATGTTTTTGTCAGATTGTTTACATTTCCAACTTAATGCGACTTTTTCTCTTGTGTCTCTAAGTCGTCTCTTGCCTAATTGCCATCATATCCTACTCCACCCACCTCTGATCTGGACTGTATGTGCTATCCACATTTATGACAAAGTTTTCAGTATCCGTATCTAACATCCCTAAAAACAAAATCAAATACTAGTGTTACTAGAATTTCCCAAATTGCATTTAGACAAGTAATAGATCAAGGGGCTCAAACTCAATTTACTTTGGGGTTATCTAAGCTAGTGTCCGAGTTTTGGTTGGGCCAAATGTGTTTTCCACAAGAAAAGCTCTGAGGAAAAAGATTCTAGTGTTCTCAATTTGTATTTAGTTTTTTGCTACACAAAGTAAGATATGAAAATGAAAACTATCAATGAATCAGTAACAAAGGAATCTACCATTTGCGTGGGCTGCTCTTACATGAAAGGGGCAGTGGGTATTATTTGACGACTGGATATTGACCAAAATCCAACATATTTTTTTTGCCCAGCTGTTACGAAGAAAGAGAAGACAAAAAAGGGGGGAATAGGATAGAAAAGGAACAAAGAAGGGGGAAAGAATAAAAAAGAACAAAGGAAAAATGGAAAACAAAGAAGCAGAGAAGGGGGAAAAAATGGGATACACTTTGCAGCAAAATGGTTGATGATGTCAGCTCCCTCTAGGTTAGCCTCCTGTAATGTCAATAAAAAAACACTTCATACTAAAAAATTATCTTTAGTATGAAATATTTTTGAAAATGCACTTTCATATCATAGCTTATTTATTTTTGCTTATTTTTTTCCATAAACATTGTTTTTTTAAACGAATAAATCATTTTCTACTCAGAGGCACGCGACAGAAACATCTGGATGCGACTGGGACACATCATCGGTGATGTATCCTGGGTTCATTGAGTGTTTCGGGTCTCGCGACATCAGACACACTTGCCGAGGTGACCCTGCCGAGGTTGATCACTCCTCAACTTGCATCTAAGTAACAGCCCACGGATATGCCCTTTTGAGCCAGAGCCATGTAATAGCTGTTTCTGTTTCTTTTTGGGTGCTGTTCGTGATACCCAATCGTCCTAAGACTATGCAGTAGGATTGTCCAGCAAAACCTCTGCAGCCGACCACTATTGGCTCAAAGTACTTTTTCCAGCCTCTGCCCCTGCACTTCTCCACCAGCTCCTGGTACTTTGCACGTTTCCTTTCATTGTCTTCCTCAATGCGCTCTTTCCACGGGACTGAGAGTTCCAGCCTGATCAGGAATTTTGAAGCCTCAGAGGTGATGGTCATGTCTGTTTGGAGCAATTTTTCTTGTATGTGCTGGGGAAACCTTAGTTGTTTTCCATGGTCGACCTGCAACTGCCAATTAAAGGCAGTGTGGAAAAGTCCTGTTGTTGTCTGTACACATGCCTGGGGTTTCTCTCCTGCCTTGATGAAAGGGACTGCCTTGCTTCAGGGTTGGTGGTTTTTGCCTTTGTTGGTAGGGCGATGCTATCAGCAACCACTTTCAGAACCTGGTCATGGCGCCAGCGATACCGATCATCAGCCAGGGACTTTGGGCAGCTGCTGAGGAGGTGTTCCAAGGTGCCTTTTCTAGAGCAAAGGGGACAGCAGGGTGTCTCGCCCCACATACGAAAGGTCGCTGGGCTTGGCTGGACATCGTGAACTGCCTGCACAAGGAACAGGACACGGTGGAAGTCTGCCTGCATGTTTGACCAAGTCACTTTGTGCTGTAATGTGTTCTCCCGTCTTCCCCATGCTTCCGGAGTCCAATTGCCTTTCTCACCCGCTCTACCTCCACAACTCCTCGGACCACTTCCTCGAGAAGATGGTGTCTCTCCTTTCCCTCGGCCTGGCTCACTTTGGTCTTCAGGAAGAAGCACAGGCCTGCTCTCCCCGTTGCCAGGACCCCAACCGGTGTCGTCTCAGGCGTGACTCTTGCCAACCCCACTAACTTTTCAGCTATCAACTTCCTTCAGGTAATCACATAAACCACAGCTGATGACACCTTGGTATACTGAAGAGCCTCTATTACATGCAACTTTGAACTCCTCAGTGAGTCCACTGAAGGGTAACTGGACAGTGTTGCTTATCCTGTACAGGGCAGCGCTGGAGAGGCTGCAGGGAAGTCCCAGCCACTTATGAAGAAAGCCACTTTGAGGGACTCCACAGTTGATAGCTGGACTGCATAGACAAAGAAAGGCTACCAGACTATGCGTCGAATAGAGTGCTGGTACATCCATGCAGGCCGGACTTGTCTACCTTAGTAAGCCACATTCCCAGTTGTTCACCAGACTCCTGAATGTCAGCAGAGTCTGTCAGAGTTGAGTCAAAGAATTTCTCCAGCCTCCTAACTGATTGTTGCTTTGGGGATCTCAGTTCCAGAAATCAAAATCCTGAACTTATCCACCACCTCCCCCCCTCTTCAAAACCATGGATCTTGACGTGGAGCGCTTAAAGCTCAACCTTGCCTATGTGATAAGTCTCTACAAACCCTGTATGATCCAACTGCTTCCTGGAATAGATGCTGTGGTGATGCTAAGGTCATCCATATATTCTCTTATGGGAGGCTGGTGAAGACCGGATCTGGATAGTGACCCTCTGCATTCCAACTCTGCAGCTTTGACTACCATGTTCATTGCTAAAGCCAAAAGAGGAACGGAGATGGTACAACCTGTTATTATGCCTTTCCCAAGGTGATGCCAGTCTGATGATACTGACCCGCAGTTGGCATAAAAAGGATCAGGTCATTCTAGCCTGATGGATTATATAATACACACTGTCCTTTGATTTTACATATTGAAGCAGGAGGTTCAAAATATGGTCAGGGGGTAAATCATGGGCCCCAGGCTGTGAATTTTAGACCCCTGCTATAGATAAATGAAATCTTATATGCTGTTAACTTGCAACACCAATCTATATTAATAGCTAAAGACATATTTTGAAAATTTCCGCTTTAGCGCCATCCTATAGAATATTTAAGCCATGATTGCAAATGGAATTTCTTTGAGTGGCAGCCGTGCCCTGTGTATTTCATTCGAGTGCTTCCTTTTTGATAGATTTTATTCATACAGCAGATGGTATGCCTTTATGCACTGTAATACAGTGTAGTTTTATTTTATTGTTCGAATAAAGCATTTTATACAAGGCTGGGTACACTTTCATACGGTCCTCTTTAATGTCAATTATTGTAGTACCATAAATTCCGGACAATAGAGCGCACCTGATTATAAGCCGCACCCACCATATTTTAGGAGGATAACCGCTTTTGTACTTACACAAGCCGCACCTGTATATAAGCCGCATTCGCCCACATTAAAACATGTAACAATTGCAAAATTAACTCAAACCCTACTTTCACAGTTCAATAACCACAGCCGACAAAATGAACGGAAAATGATACTGGTACTTAATATTTGATGCAGACCTGCAGAGTCCGGGTCCCGTTAAAAGTAATCCAAGGAAAAAAAGTGTATATTTCCAAAGGTAAAGGTGCGAAAAATATATATCCACTATTGTCTGCCGTGTCCACAAACACACACCTTTACCGGTCCCCACTTCCCGTCATCCCCCGCGTCTGTTACGCCCCTTCTTTTTAATTGGTCAGTGCAAGACGTATCAGAATAAGTGTCCAAAATAAATACAAATAAATACATTACAAAAATATACAGTTGCAAATACATATTATACATGGTTACACATATTTACAAAGAAAGACGGTACACCGAGAGAGTTTTCAAAGCTTTAATAATAATATAACTTTCATCCCAAACCGTGCCTGTCAAGGGGTAGCAAAACGCTACTAACAACATGCTCGCAATACAGTCAACGAGTCTGTTAAAAAAAACATACCGTACATGTAGAAGTCACGGTAAACCATTCTCATCTTCCTCCCTATTACTGTTGTCATCGATGTTGTCCTCCTTTAGTATGGGAAAAAGACTTTGTCATATAGAAGTCCCACGCTCCCTTATTCAAAAACACGCTAGCAACATGCTTGCAAAGGGAAGTGTTCGTGCAGTAGCTGTTTCCTTCTTTATCAGACTGCTCGTTTGCTTTTAGCTTGTAAGCTGCGTCATGTGCCTTTAACTCGAGCGCCGCTGGCGGCTGTTAGAAAAATTACATAAATTGGCCGCATCACTGAATAAGCCGCAGGGTTGAACGTTTGGGAAAAAAGTAGTGGCTTATGGTCCGGAATTTACGGTAGCTGTTTATCGCGCACCAGGACCATACTCAGTTTGATTAGATGAATTCTCTGAACTGTTGTCTGACCTAGTAACCTATGCAGACAAAATACTAATTATGGGGGACTTTAACATTCATATGAACTCCCCACTCAGTTCACTTACTGTTGCATTTCGGTCTCTATGAGACATTTTGTTTTTACCAACCGATTCATTTGCTGAATCATAAAAATGGAAACGGACTAGACTTGGTTCAGACTCTAGGAGTTTCAACCTCAAATGTGACAGTGTTACCGTGTACTACCGTTATTTCTGATAATTATTTAGTTACATTTGAGGTGCTGGCTAAATGTTGTATTAAGTCAAGATGATCTAAAACCTACATGAGGGCAAATAATACACAGATATTGTCAACATAAAATATAGGTTATTCATATGCTATTGAATAGAAGTGTGTTTTAAGCTTAGATTCAAACATTTCTACTGAGGTTGCAGATCGAATCTCAGGGGGAAGAGCATTCCACAGCACCGGGGCCCGAATGGAGAACGCTCTCGAACCTGCGGATCGCTTCTTGGCTCTTGGGATCACTAGTAGACCGGCATTTTCAGAGCGAAGGCTCCGGACTGGAACATAGGGGGAAACTGTGGAAATTTGGAGGCCTGCCTCACTGAGATAAAAGAATGGATGTCACTCAACTTCTTGTGCCTAAACTCTGAAAAGACCGAAATGTTCGTGATTGGTCCCTCTAAATGCCGTGACTTGTTCTCAAAAACTGCTCTAAACATTGACAAATGTAATATCACCCAGAGTGACTCAGTCAAAAATTTAGGTGTCATATTTCACACCAATCTGTCTTTTCAAACACATGTAAAGAATATTACTAGAACAGCTTTTTTCCATCTTCGCAACTCTGCTAAAATTCGCCCTATGCTGTCTCAGTCGGATGCGAAGATTATAATTCATGTGTTTGTTGCCTCGCGTCTCGATTACTGTAATGCACTACTCTCCGGTCTCCCAAAGTCCAAAATCAATAGCCTTCAGCTGGTACAAAATACTGCAGCGAGGCTTTTAACTAAGACAAGAAAGTTTGATCACACACCCATTTTAGCTAACCTGCATTGGAATGAGGAGTCCTGTCAGACAAGTTGATTACCACTGGTCTAGGAAATGAACTTTATTTATTGATTTACGCTGACATACATACATACATACATACATAAAACCCAACACCAAAACATACTTAGTGGTACAGGAAAACTTGTATTTAGTAAAAGAAAACTAAGAAAAAAATACAAGAACTATCATACCAATGTTGATATTCAATAAAAAAAAATAATTAGCTGAGAAATCGATATTCATTTTACATCGTAGAATTCCTGCTTGCTGTAATGTGTACTAAGTGGGTTCTGTTTGTTCGGCATCCTGCCCACACGCTATGTCGTGTATCACTGTCCCTTGCTCCTACCAGACAACATTGCCATCTAGTGGTCAAACGTTACACATGGGGGCTTTAAAGTAACATAGAAGCAATAACAAACAGTCCAATTCGTCACAATTTACTCTTTGTTTTATTTCGTATTTTTGCTAAAGTCATGTAAACAGTATCAAATTATTTACATTTGCACTCCATCAAAATTCAGCCGACAGAAGTCATGCAACAAAAGAATCTAAAGGAATTAAATTAAATAAAGAGAGAACAGCAAAATAAATGCTCATATCTTGATTCAGCGTGTTAAAGGACTGAAACGGCAGCTTAACCGCAGAGATTTCTCATATGTGTAATTTTCTTTCTTTTTCGAAAGGCATTTATGTTGCCGCATTTAAAGCTGGAATGGCTTGCGGCTGGAATCTGCTATTTTGCAGTCCGACAAAAGCAAGCCTTTGTCTGCAACTTTCCTTTTGATTGCGAACAGAAGCCCACCGAACACCCTTTTGCTCCATTTGCGACCCACGCGCCATAATTAAATGCTACGGGAATACTTGACATATCAGCCGCTCCGTTGTTCCACATGAACAATGGGCTACTTGCTTACAAAGAAATTCAGACCGATATTTGTAATCAAACCGGGATACTAGTCGGTTGCTTTAATTACATTTAACTACATCTAGGGCAGTGATTTTCAACTGGTCCTACTTCAGAACCCATCATCCCACCTCTATTACAAATTGCGACACAAATCAAGAAAAAAAAAATCCATAGCACCGGAAGTGTACTTTTTTGTTACGATTGTGTTAAACGGCGTTACAGCACACAATAAGCCTAGCATCCTGGGGAGGGAAGGGGTTAAATAAAAAAAAGAGGAAAAGAAAATCATTAAATTTATTAATTTATTTAATAACATTTTTTTTCTCTTTTATTCCTTTTTTATTCCTTCATGGACATTTCATCACATCCACGACACAGGATCATCTCCAAACGGAAGAGCACATTCAGCGACAGACTGCTGTCATAGTCTTGTTCCACAGACAGACTGAGGAGATCATTTCTTCCTCATGCCATGAGGCTCTTTAACTCTACCCAGGGGAGTAAAAGCCCACATTAAACCACACCCATACATTTGCATATTACCCTATTCTTATTACAGTGTGTATTTTATGTAGCACTATTTAAATACTCTATATCAACACGTTACATTGGGTGTTTATGTATTATATTCCTTTTTCTTTATTATTGTTTTATTTTCAACGCAAGGAGACTGCTGGAAGTGTGAATTTCCCTTCGGGGATGAATAAAGAATCTATCTATCTATCTCTATCTTTTTTACCTCTTTGATGAACGGAATTAGCTAGGCACTGTGCGCCGCAGAACGTCTCTCAAAACGTTACACTCTATGACAGGGGTCTCCAACGTTGTGTAAAATGTGTATCTCAACTCACATTTGCAGGGAATCATCTACTGTCATGGCGTTTAAATGACCATCAGTTATTGCATTTTTCTTTTTTAGCATTATTTTGTCAAGGCAAACGCCCACGACCTACTATTATGTAAAACCATTTTTCAATCTTGATATGAAAGCACCTTTTTTCGTCAAGGTAATTATGTACAACTTAAATGTCCAGTTTTTTCCAGTGGCACATTCAGTTGAGTGTCATCTGCATAGCAATGGAAACTAATATTATACTTGTTCTTCAACTCAGAAACACTGATTGGGAGTATTGCAAAAAAAGGCAAAGAGATAAATGCGCGTGCATGGCATCTTCAAACATGGCTCCAGGAACAGTGTGGGGACTTATGCGTTCCTGAAAGACACTTACTTTTCTTGTTAACGAGTACTGTAACACGATAACAACAACACTTTGTTACCTAACTGTTGTTTAAACATAGTAAATGGTAAATGGTCTGCATTTATAGAGCGCTTTTCAAGTCAATGAAGACCTTCCAAAGCGCTTTACAAGTGCTTCACACTTACCCATTCACACACACACTCACACACCAATAGTGAGTCAGCCATGCAAGGCGCCTACCTGCTTATTTGGGGCATTAGGGATTCAGTGTCCTGCCCAAGGACACTTCGACATATAACACGGAGGAGCCGGGAATCGGACCTGCGACCTCTTGATCCCAAGACGAGCACTCTACCTCCTGAGCTAATGCCGTAGTGTTACTCTGCTACTTATTAAAAGCGGATAATAAATTACAATGTTCTCTGATTGGTAATTGTTCCTCCTTTGCTCATGATGTAACTTTTAATGTACTATGCATTAGCAACGGTGAAGAAGGGTACAACTAAATACAGGTACAGTGGCGCCGTCTCAAGCGAAGTATGAGAACACTAAATTGCTCCTCATGGAGGTATTCTCCCTGCCGTTTATACTCACGTCTAAGCCATATTTACAACTATAACACAAAATACTTATATCAGGGGTTCAGTCTATATGCAAATATTTGGTTGTATATCACAAGTAGCTAATCATAGTCAGCGTGTGGGGTAGAGTGGAGCTTATATGGCCAATAATTTTTCATTTCGTGTATTCTTTTACCTTACCCCACAAAAAATATTCCACTTCCACTAAAAACTACACAGCAGAAGTTTCAGTCATATAAATTGATATTTAGAGGTAGCTCAATCACTGTATGAAATTGGATTAGCGCCCATTAAGCCGGTTACACACTCAAAATAATGATGGCTTAGGTACATAATACAGACAATAGGAAAAACTCAGTCCTTTATTAGAGTCTCTTTACGCCTGTCTGGAAAGGTTTTGCTGTGTTTTTTAGCAATTTGCAGTAGATGCTGCAGATCAGTTTCATCTTTTGTGATATGACCACAGTATTCCTGAATCAATTACAAATGTAGATTTTCCACCAGACATCTTGGCGCGATCCAAAGCAGCAGCTAACTCTGAAGTTACGTATTTCATGCCTCTTTTACCATTTGAGATACCAACACCTAGTTGAAACAATGTAATGAATATTTACCCGATGCTGATCTTTGAATGTCAATCACTTCTTGGAGGACAAATAAGGTTTGCTGGCCTTGTCTTCAAAAGTAGGTCAAGGGAAATTATACTAGTTGAATTAGACTGATTTGCTGAGCAATGACTTGTGGGTAACAATTGTTTGAGATATAAACTTACACATATGTGGCTTATCCAAGCATCTCTAGAACTCCCTTTTAAGAAAAATGATAGAAAACGCCAAACTTCTCGGCAATTGAGCTACCTCTAAAATTGATTTTATTTAGACCAGACTGCACAGCAATTGGTCTTTTGTGTAATGGAACACAATTAGGGGGTAAGACAGTGACTTTTTGCAACTTTGAAAATAAGCTCCACCCTAGTGTGGGGGCGTGGATACAGAAACAATTGAGTAAACCTGAGCAAAGAATGTACAGTAAGTGTGCTTAATTTTGGTCGATTTATTAGTCAAATCATTTTTAATATTCAACATAGCTGGAGAAAAAAAACGTCTTGGAAACTACACAGAAATGGAGAAAGAAATCTTTCGAGACAAAATAGATATGGAGTATCACAGCCAAGTGTTTGTTTGCAAACTCTCAAGATAGTTCAAGCCAAGAAGTATAAAATGGTTCACATCTTCCACAGGTTGGTGTACATGTTTTCTTCTATTTTATTATATGGCTATTTTAAAACAGTTTTAGGGGGTCTGCTTCAATGCAAGTAAATACCGTAATTTGTAACTAGTTACTATCAGAATAAGGCACATTTTCTTTTGTTTCAGTAATCTGGGGAGTAATGGAATTACTTTTTGACTGATATAACTAATGACTGACTAAATACTTTTTTTCAGTATCGCGCCCAACACTGCCCAGGATCAATCGGAGAATCAGATTTGAAAACGGTAAAATGATGTCCATCCTGTTTTACAAACACCGAACAACAGTTCCTTATGGAATTTTAATAAAGATGTGAAAAAAAAGGTTACATGAGCATTATAAAGGAAAGGATAAAGCCTGGCACCTATGCACACAGGGTTACTAAAACTGCAAGCTATTTGTAAATCACAGTTTATTCAGTGGTATGATTTTTTTACTGTCATGCGATAGGGGCAAGTTTAATTCCTGGACAATGCAACTAAGACAACATTTTGCCTATTTGGCCTTACATTTTTTATCTTATTTTTATTTGTATTTCATAACATTCTTTATCTTGGAGCGCAACGTTTAATCTGATTGTAAACAATGTTCCCTACGCTGTCATCGATGACAATAAAAACAATTCTAATTTTAATACCTTTTTTGTTTTATTTCATTTATCCTTCGTAGAGAACTAACTTCATTCCTGTCACGGTTGCCCATTGCCCTCAATTGGCCCCGCGAGTTTGGCGCCAGATGCGGCTCGTTACCTGATTGGCTTCCCTCTTATTTAAGCTCAGTGCTCTCACTCACCCTTTGTCAGCCCGTCAACGAACCTCTGCACCCGCAAGACGTGTGTTTTGACCCTGTCCGGTATCTTGCTTGTGTATCCTGTCTGGTTTCGATCCCGTCTATCTCGTCCTGTTTGATATCTGACTCCAGTCTCCAGTGTCGGTTTTGATCCCGTCTATCTCGTCCTGTTTGATATCTGACTCCAGGCTCCGATATCCGGTATCAATCCTGTCTGTCTTGTCCTGTCTGATATCTGACTCCAGTATCGGGTATCCATCTCGTCCTGTTGGATTTCTGACTCCAGTCTCCAGTGTCTGGTATCGATCCCGTCCGTCTCGTCCTGTCTGATATCTTGCTAGTCTCCGGTATCGATCCAGTCTGTGTCGTCCTGTCTGATATCCAACTCCTGTCTCCAGTATCCAGCATCGATCCTGTCCGTCTCGTCCTGTCTGATATCTGACTCCAGTCTCCAGTATCTGGTATCGATCCTGTCAGTCCCGTCCTGTTTGGTATCGATCCAGTCTGTCCGGTATCTGCTCGTGTATCTGGTATTGGTCCTGTCTGTCCCGTCCTGTCCAGTATCGACCCCGTCTGTCCAGTATCTGCCCACGTATCTGGTATCGATCTCGTCTGCCTCTGGCTTCCTGTTTTTCCACAACGGACTTCTGTCTTACTTCTTTCACTCACTGGCGTTTGTGTTAACGTGCATGACTGCCCGTAAAAAAAGCTTGTGTGAAAACGTTACGCATCTGGGTCCTTCTCCTACTCTGGTTCTGACAATTCCCTTTGACGAGGGAACAAATGAATGGCAATTTCTCAGCATTCTTAATTGGCATTGTAATCAAACACGGGGCCTGACAGCAAAACATTTATTGCATAAATGACAGGATAAGTTGACTTGACTATAAAATGACTGTTGCAATTCTACAGTCAACAGAATTTAATTACATGACAATATAGTCTATAAGGAAAATTATGACGCGGGGTGAATAAAAAAAAAAACATGGACATACTATAAAACCCAATAATTCTTTAGATGATTGACAGTAGACGTGGCAGATGTAAAATGTCTCTAGGGTAACAAAAAATTTGAGGCCAAAAAACCACGTCAAGGCTTAATCCTTTATCTTGGTTTTGTGCAATACCCACAGATTTCATTAATGTTTGAATACCTTATCAAAATGACACTCTTGACTGAACTCATAGATTTAAATAATAAAAAGTTGGTCATGCTATTGTCTTTCGGACACGTTAATAGATGACATAACAAATACTAACATAAAAAATGGCCAAGTAAGAAGTGTCTTTAGCGGCAATATCAGAAGATGAACTCTTAAATGGTAAACATCGAATTGAATTGTGCTATAATGGTAAATGCTCATTGACAATAGTCGCTTGACTTACCAACACACCAGAGCTCAGCCATTCTGAAAGTAGTCAGGGCACCACCGTTTTTTTTTTCTCTTATAATAGACTCATGAGTCGTAGGCTGCATTTTCATCAAAGTTTGTCGCAAATAAGCAACATTCGCATTATTTAGATAATACCCATTGAGTTTGGAATATAAACATTTAAACACATTTCCCCTCAATGAACCCAGTATCAGCAAAATTAACATTCCTTTAGATTTTCAAATCAATTCCCTTTTTCCCCAACTTAGTTGGAAGTACATTTCTTTTCTAAAATTCGGGGCTTTTTAAAACATCACACAAATCACATTGGGTTTAGAAAATTACCATAAAATTCGGACTATGAAGCGGACCTGATTATGAGCTGCACCCAGTACACTTTTGAAGGAATAAACATTTTGTACATAAAAAGCCGCACCTGACTATGAGCCGCATGTGTCCACATTAAAACATGATATATTTACTAAGAAAAATGGTACACGGAAAGAGTTTCAATAATATACAGTAACACTTAAACGTTCCGACGGCGTGGTGCCGGACTTTGTACGATGTTAACAGTCACTAAAATACTTCATGCTACATATCATTGGAAAGCTTAAACTGTTGGGATTTAATATATGATGACCATTTAAAAATATACTTATCGGAGAAACATAACCAATACACTGAAACAAGATACCCGAAAACTATAAAGCTGACGTAACTCACTATTTTGTCCCCTGGCTATCTTCAACTTCTTTGAATCTCTGTGAAAATGGCTTTGTTACATCAAGGACAATTCATAGAATCTAACTGTAAAATATTTACTCCAAAACAGACGTTAAACGGACAGATAAATAAAAATCCGCCTTTTACATTTCTGCTTTGTTTGACATTGCTTCTTGTAACCCGTTCATTTCGCCACAAACTTTTCGTTTACAAATAAACAGACATCGAAAATTATTCCCAATATGGTAGTTATCCCTCCCCTTTTGAGTGACACCTTTTCCACGATGAGGGTCTGTTCATGCTATTTTTTTTTTTAAGCACAAAGCGTAAAGTTGCATTAAACTTGCTTCTTCGACACATATTTTCCACGTGTCTCACTCTTACCTTTACAGCTCGGGAACCCCTGGCGGCCGTTAGAAAAAATGCATAAATTAGCCGCATCATTGCACGGACTGCAGGGTTGAAATCTTGGGGGAAAAGTCGCGGCTCACAGTCCGAATTTTACGATATATAAAAATATAAACACATTTCCAGTCAATGAAGCCAGCATAATTATAAGTTAACTTTTCTTCAGACTTCCAAATCCAGGCCCTTTTGCTGACTGTGTTTTAAGTGCTATAGTTTCTAAAATGAGGATGCTATTACACTACGTCATTTCACCTCCTAAATACTGTTATATTGGTCATTAAAATACAGGAAAAATAGCTTTAGGTAAGCAATTGCTGATGTCTTTCGCAAAAGGCAAGCATTCCGCCAATAACAGTGGCCATTTTTTTGATTAACCGAAAAAGTGACAAACTAAACAATTGAGTACCGTAAATTCTAGACTACAAAGCGCACCTGATTAAAATATGCATGCGCAAATTTAGAGTGATGTTTTTAGCTGCACCATTTTCCTCCAAACAGGTCACGTACTTAAGCATGAGCATGTGACGATTTAGGATGGCGATTTAGAAGCCGAGTACGTACATTATTTACGACCGCGTGAAAACAAACCTAAACCTAAAAACCTTCCTTTTGGATTTAAGAAAACTAGCAATTCGACATTGACAATGATGTTACAGAAAGATGTGTAGCGTTTTTGATGGATAACTTCCACTGCTGTTCAATTTCGATGTATACATTTAGGACTTGATTTGTGGGTAAAAATGTTGAAATACCGTGAGTACGTAGTAAATATTTAATAAAATACCTACTTGTCAAACTTTCCGTTTTGCTCCTGTCATGTGTTGAGTAATGTTAGCAAAAATATGGACTAATTTCTCTAAAATAAATGTTTCCAGTTTTGTAGGTGTACATGTATGCTTGCCGTCTCTTAAGTATTTGCACAGGAACATATTACAAGTGAGGGTTTTTATTTTTCTGGTCCGCATTAGTTCTAAGCCAGCTGCTTGGCGACGCACCACCAAAAAATAGTGGGGAGCACCGATGCAGGGCCCCAACAGGAACATTATCTGGGGAGATGCGCGGGAATGGCCTGGCCCACATTTGCCGCTGAAACCCTTGTAATCATCTTCCTCGCAAAAACCAAAGACAAGCTGCGCCGTATTTAAAGACGCAGTGTTTAAATACACAATTTAAGGCAGTGGTTCCCAAAGTGGACGGTACCGCCCCCTGGGGGCAGTGGAAAGGTCTGGGGGGGCGGTGAGAAAGAAGAAGGCGGTAGGGTCTAAGTCAGAAGTTTGAACGTAGTGCGGTTGTGAAACCGCAAAGCACTGCAGTTTTTTCAAGGTTTTGTAGTGAGCGATGGAGTTTTGGCAAACCACAATTGTTACTGTTCGAGTTTTAAAAGGTTTGGGGGGCGCTAATAATACACAGGGGAGCCAAGGGGGCACGAGCCTGCAAAAGTTTGGGAAACATTGATTTAAGGTATTACTTTAAAATGACTGAATTGGACTGTACTGTACGTTAGTGATAGAACTTGCCATTGACATTAAAATAGTGATTTTTCTTGCTATCTTTTCTTAGCAGAAGGAACTAGCGTCAAAACCTAGAACAAGATGCAAATCCACATTGTAACAGCGAGTATATTTGGCCACAAATTTCCTGCTAGAAAAACTCATCAAATGAGACTGAATTCTTCGAGTCAATGCATTCACCTATGATAAAAAAATAACATCCGTGTATCAAATGTTGTTATTAATAATGAAAATGTACAGCAGCACAATCACACCTCCACTTGCTGGTTGTTTCTACCCTCACCTGACCGACATGTTCGAATCTACAAAATTGATGCCTGACATCGCAATATTATAACAAGTAGTGCAATTCTTTAAGTCCTATTAAATCTTTTCCGCCATTACCCGCCGAAACTAATTCAAATTGGAATTCAAAGCTAATTTAATAAGGTGCGTTGATTCAACCTTCTAAAGCAATTCGGCGGGTTCTATCAAAGCTGCCGTTGATCGTTCCCTCTGCGCCGAGTCAATTCTTCAAGTGTTTTCATCCACCAAGCGGGATCCGTTGATGCCGCGATAGGTGACCCGGCTAGGACGGACCAGCACGCCGTGACCCGGCCGGCAGTGGAAGTAGCGGCGCCCTCCGACGGAACCGTCGTTCTTACCCTTGGGGCCCCGAAGCTCCAGGCCCAACCAAAGGCCGGGTGCAAAGTCAGTCGTTCCCACATATCGGATGGAGGCCATCTCATTGGCGCTGTTGAGCAAAACTTGCATGCCCTGGTGGAGCCGAACCCGGTTGTCAGAACTGTATACGGTACTGGTGCTGCTTCTTGGAATGCCTCTGCACAGGGTACTCCAGCGCCGGCGGTGAGGATCGGAATGACTCCTCTGGTTTTTGCTTTAGTTTTTTTTTTATTTAAGGTGTGGGAGGGGAAAAAGTATAGGTTTAATTAGCACACAGTTAAGAGTTTTGAGCAAAGTTAACAGACCGAAGTGAAATATCTACAAAAACATATTTTACATATTAAGCAACCAACATATTTTTAGGAAGTTTTTCTGATTTTAGATATTGGACACCTGCAAATGATATTGTAAAGGATGCCAGTGTGTAATTTTAACTATTATCGCATAATGTTGTCCATCATTTTGTCTTTTATGAACTGTGTACATCATTTTCGCTATTGGGACGTAAGGTTGACTTTCTAAATTTCCAACAACTTTTGGGATGTCATCTCTCTGCGTCTCTCAAGTGTCAGTGTTTGAAATAAGGATAGACATTCTGTCAATCAGCGCATTATATATATACTGTATGTAAATTTGAGACACATGTGAATGAGTGCATCAAGTGAATTGATAAATGTTGTTGAAGAGGGCATTAAATTGTATTAATCATTTTTTTTAAGTTATTTCCTTTATATGTTCATACTTGTTTGTTGATGTTGTCTTGTTATTTGCACTTTAATTACATTGCACTTTTGTGTTAGTTTTCCAAACGTTTTGGTCATTTATTCATGTTCAAGCACCTCGGGCTGATGCGGGGGTCCAAAGAGTGAGCGCACTGTTGCGCGCGCGTGTGTGTGTGGATTGAATTAGACAACCAAGAGAGAAAGTGAGAGAGAGGCGCAATTAGACATTGCGGATGTAAACAAAGCTAATATGAAGAAGGAAAAGAAAAAGAACAGTTAAAATGCACACCGGACCTAAATATTGTCCCCTAAATTGTGCAGCATAAATATGGTTATAAATACAAATGTAATTCTTATTTTAGCAAAATCGAACTGTAATTTAGTTGCGTCTTTTTTTCTGTAGCCGTAATGGAATACAATCATTATTTTTTGTATTCTAATTAGGTAACACTGTTACATGTATTCAGTTCCTCCCCAATCCCTTAAATACGTATTTTCAAGAATGGAAACTGGGGTAAATCTCACTGGCAGAAAATATTTTAGCAATACAAACATTGATATAAATGACAATAGCCTCATATTATTCTTATATAAAGACGAAAAATAAAGAATACAGATCTAAAGTCAACCAAGAACCTATGTCCACATTTTTTTAAACCCCAAGGGGTGTAAAAAAAGTTTAAAGTAAAATGAACATCTTGATACATCTACATATGAGATGAATTTGTTCCCAGATTATAGTCATATCTAGAATTTTTAAGCGAGTTCTCCTGAATAACCGAAGACCAAGTAATGCGTTCCCAGCCTCCCAAACACATCCAAGTTGACAACCCTTGATAGCTATAAGACAAAACCTTTTGAACCCTAAAAATAACATTTAAATACTAAATACCATTTTAAAACTTGCAACTCTGTTACTTACTTTGTTCATTATTACATTATTCCGCTACGCTATACATGTAGATCGGTAATTACAGTTTCTTCTTAATTGCTCAATCCATTTATAGCAATATCTAAGGTATATTTACCAACAATGTGCAACTAACAGTGTTGGGCATGTTACTTTAAAAAGTATTTCAATATAGTTTTGCACCACTTCCTCCAAAACTGAGTTAGTAACTGAGTTACTCTATAGTACAGTAACTAGTTGCCAGGGAAAGCAACTATTTCCGTTATTTTCAAATGAAATTCTAAAGAATTTGAAATTTTCTGAGCAAACACAATACACCGCGATGATGTCTTTGTCCAGAGTTTACTTGAGATGGGAATTTTCCAGCTCAGCTCACTAAAAAGAGCCGCTTTGGGTTCCAAACCGCTCTTAAGGGCCCGGTCACACAACCGTTTGCGTCTGTATCGCAGCTGAATCACGGCCAGAAATTTCTGCCTGTGAAGCAGACGCTGTTGCCCGCCGTGGAAAATGCGCAAAATTGGCCAAACGTGGTATGCCCGCGAAACAGACGCCGGCGGCTGTTCCGCTTCCTCATCGCGTCAGTTCCACGTCCTTTTCGCGTGTGGACCACGGGTATAAAAGCTGCCGAGCCGGGCTGTAGAAATCATAACCGCTCAAGACACAGTCCCGTGAAGATCAAGATTTCAAGCTATGGCACCGAAGAAGAAGCCAATATGTTATTATTGTAATAGTTTTTCATTTTTATTTTATTATCTTGTTATGAAATGAAAAGAAATGTCAAGAAATAAAAATGGATTAAGACAAGGTCACTACGGTGACGGGGACCCATGTTCACCCTTTGACGTCTCGAGCACAACTGACGTGTGCAAATCGCGCTGAATATACGCGGAGAAAGGCGTTTGACCGTCACACGCGTTACACACGCTAATTCACGTGATTCAGCCGCGATACAGACGCAGAACAAACGTGCTATGATCGTGCTCCACCCGCGATTACCCGCTAAAATTCCGCGTCCTACCCGCGTGTAACCGCGCCCTGGCCGCGGCCGTAGCACGTCGTTCCGCGTCTGTACTGCGTCATATCCGCGTGTGTACCACGTGTGCCGCCCGCGGTTACCCGTGGTCTAAAGTTTTGAGCAGCGCAAAACTTTTTCGCGCGGCCAACCGCGTGTGAATTTCTTGCCGCGTGTAAAGCACGGCTGTATCTCGTCTGTATCGCGATCTCAAAGCGTCCAACAGCGTCTGCTTCACGGGCAGAAATTTCTGGCCGTGATTCAGCTGCGATACAGACACAAACGGCTGTGTGACCGGGCCTTAAGATTATTTTTGGTGCTTAATCCCTAGTAGGGTTGGGTAGGGTTACTTTAACTGGATTACTTTCAATTACTATACATACCAAATATGCTAATATATAAAAGACAAAAGAAACTAAATATGAATAAAATTACAAAATTTTGTGCAGGCTTGGGGAGTAACGGAATACATGGAACGGCAAAAATGATGGTGGCAAACTGTTTGGATTTATTTTCATTTTGTTTCTTTCGCATTTTATGTTAGTTTTGCCGGAGATCAAAGAGATCAAAGTCAGGAGAGAAAGCTTAGCACGTGTTGTGAGTCAATTTTATTCATATTTAGTTTCTTTTGCCTTTTATTAGCATATTTGGTATTGGAGTAATCCAAAAGTAATTGAAAGTAATCCAGTTAAAGCAACCCTACCCAACCCTGATCCCTACATTACCAATTATCATGTATCATTATTCACAAAATGACTCAAAAAGAGGTAAAATACATGAAAAAAAGGAAAGAAAAAAACAAAAGAAAAAAAATACAAGAAAAGGGAGAGATAAAATGAGAAAAAAGAAGAAACTCCATTGTGAAAAAACACAGGGAATATAATTAAAATATTTATAGATCTAGAAAAAAAGATAAAACCAAAACTATTTTAATCTTTTTTAAGCTCAACAAAATAAAAGTCAACAACACAGAATCCCCAAAAGTGTATTTTGACCAATTATTGGAGAAAAAAGGCGTCTCGGAGGGAACCAGCTGTTGATTGGTGTCGAGATGGCTCCCTTCCTTCACTTCCAGAGGGCCCTTTCAGAGACGTTTCGTTTGCGAAGGACACGAGTCAGGGTGTTCAAATTTTCCACAAATCATCCTTCATTTGCCTTTTCTTTTGGCGTATAGTAAATACTATATTCATAATCGCTATCTGACAATATGGTAGTCGCTATTTTGAATGGTGACATGATCCCAAAAGACGTGAAGATGAGAGCGGAACACCGCACCGCTGAGCGTCGTTAGGTTTGCAGGGGCACACCGCCGTTGGTGTTCGGCAGCCAAAGTAACGTACGGCTTTTGACCGCCAGTAACGATAACAGCGTTGTAATGGCGGAAAAACGTCACCCTGTTACGTATTGGCATTATTTATATTGCCATTTTTCCCAAAACTGGCAACTAAAGACAGTTATGTTGCTGCCGTCTCAAGCAGAGTATGAGGAAGTGACAGTAAGTGAAATTTCCCAAGGGGACCAATAAATTAAATCTCGATTTAATCTAAAGACAATACACCTGTTTGTGGAGTTTCTTCGGCCGGTTTCCTTGGGCAATGCGATAGCGGTTGTCGTGCTGACGCTGCGACGGATCACCCCTGTGCAAAGCTCGTGAGAATCAAGCGCGATTTAGTAGGTGCCACTAACCGGGCGACCGAAAAATGCGGCACGCTTACCGCCTTTTGACGAACGGTTGAGATGCGATGAGGAGAGCTCAGAGAGACAATCGACGGATCCGTGGATCCTGCAGGCGTGCAAACCAATAAACACAACACAATCAGCCATGCAAAACCCGCCTGCAGCAAAGTCACTCTTAATTCCTTGACCACTCGTGTATACAATTCTTTTGCTTTTAAACTCAAACAGATGACTTGAGACGATGGCGGGCTCCGAAAAAGTGCTTCGATGTGAATTTTCCCACCGCGAGTGTTATAAAGGATTATCTTATCTCCCTGTAGTAAAACAAACGCTGCTTGTTTTTCTAATAGTGTGTTGGAGCTGCTGACAGGAGAAAAAAGGGAGCGTCAAAGACACAGAGAAAGTCTGGTTCTCCCTACGACAGAAATGCTAGCAAGTGGAGGAGGAAAGAAAGAAATTCAGGCCTCAGGGTTAATTAAGGGGAACCAGACATTAAAAGAGAGCTTGAAAAAGTAAGGGCAAACACAAAGGTTCTCCTTTGCCTGAAGCAGCTCCTATTTCATTTGAAGGTGTAAATAGTAGATTAAAAGAAACAATGTTAGGAGAGTAATGAAAGCAATAAAGAAATGAGGAGTTGCTGGAAAAACCCCGCGGGTGCGCCGAGGTGCCAGGAGGCAAGCGAGATCAGCTGTCAGTCTTAGGTGAAACCAGTGCCGTAATTTATGACTGGCGTGCGACTTTAAATCCGAAAACGACTTCCTCCAGGCTCTACCTTAGCACTTGATATGCTTACGGAGTCATTGCTTCATCTTGAGGTAACTATTCGAAAAAGTTTGTGATTAGTAAATATTTCATCAAATTTTGGGAATGCAAACTCAGTTGCTAGCACTTGATGGCGGGAATTTTTCATGCAAGGAACCCAGGTAATGATCAGAAACGACACTATGTTAAGCATATTGCAAAAATAAATCATCATAGAACAGGGTGTTCCAAAAGTTTGACATTGACAGTAGATATTTCACCCATCTGGTAAATTCAGAAAGCATGTAATCTAAATTATTACATGCAATGTTCAAAAATGTTCAATATGAGCACCATTGGTCACATGACACACATCAAGTCAATAGTCAAATTCTTGCCAAATGCGTCCCGAATTGCATTGTCAATGGTTGCAACAGTTTCTGTTTTCCGTGCCTACATCTCATCAACGTCACTTAGAATAGGGGGTACTTAGACCGATTATTTCCCAAATCCCCACAAAAAGGAATCGCATGGTGAGACCTGGAAATCTGGGTGGCCACGGTATAAGATTGTAAACATTCTGCACGGACCGTCTAATCCGTCTTTCTAGCAATGTTGTGTTCAGAAACTGACTTACCCTGAGGCTCCAGTTTGATGGTGCTCCATCCTGTTGGAAAATGAAGTCACCAGACTTTCTCTCACTTATTTTATCCATTAATCAGTTTTCCAAGCATGTCCAGGTACGTCTCACCATTGACAGATCCTTTTTCAAAAAAGAATGGTCCGTAGACAACTTTCTTCGACACAGCACAAAGCACCGACACCTATAGGGAATGTCGCTGCTGCTCAAGAAGTTCATGTTGGTTCTCAGTACCCCAAATCCAAGTGTTATGATTGTTAACTTTTCCATTTACGCGGAAAGACGCTTACTTGCTAAAATCAAGCCTGCCATCAAATCCATCATCTTTCACCTTCTCTTGGATTGCAACGATGAGCTGGTTTATCAGTGTCCTTCAACTGCTGGACTAACTATCATGCACAGTTGTCTTCTTAAGACATCCCACGTTGTAAGACACTCAAGTTCCCTACTGACTCTTCTGATTCATTTACAGGGGCTCAGCTGGAAAGCAGTTACAACTTGTCAAGCTCTTCTGGCTGGGCATAAGCACTCATCTGTTATGAATTTACCATGACATCTCACTATGGACTGCCTATCTAGTGTCTCCTTTCTGAATTTTCTGCTAGATCAGGGGTCAGGAACCCATGGCTCGCGAGCCATATATGGCACTTTCTATGAGTACCTGTGGCTCAGAGACAAATTTGATTGCATGCAAATGTTATCCATCTTGTTCAAAACTGGAGCCATTAATCCTGTTCAGATACACGCAAAGCCAAACCAAAGCTGAATTGCAAAGCAGTCCTTCGCAGAATATATAGGGCACGTTTTTAACTAAAATTTACAGTCAAGGTGTCTCACCCCCAAAAAAAAAAAACACTTTGGCTGTACAATGCTAAAGAATCCTTCATATATATTTATATATAAAAGCTCACTATATAATCTGTGTTCAGTGTTCAGATACCTTATGATGAAATCCATAGAACAAACTGTAAATACGCCAAAACACCGGAAGAGAATTTAAAGTTATTTTATTGGGTGAGTGGGAAGAATTGGTGGAGCTATGCAAAAAGTGCAAGCACTCCCTCCCATCTCTCGCCCAAAGGTAAGCACATCAGGCTCCCTGTTTTCAGAATGTTGTGACGTTTTCACAAAATAACTGCTTGCATCTGGTTTTGAAACCAATATGTATAAAACAAAAGGGTCAAAATGAGTTTAACCGATCTTGAGAAGTTACAAGAAAGAGACAAGTTTAAATGGGTATATTTGTTGATTTTGGGACACGGGCTCTGGCATTATTCTCTTTTCATAATTTTTATCAAATCATCAAAAATAAATGTGCTGAAGACTATAATTTTGTCTGGGGCGTGGGTTTCGCAATTTAGTAAATTTGTCTCATAATATATGGTGTGGCTCTTTCCCAAAATAAAACTAATATATTTTGCTTTTATGGCTCTTTGAGTCAAAAACCTTCCCCGACCCCTGTGCTAGATACATGTTGAATATCAGTTCATGATTCAGTTTTTGCAAATGTATGCACACAAACGCCTTTTCTGGTTGAGTGAGCGCCATTTTGGATCTGGACAGAGAAAAAAAAATCAATAGCCCAATTATTCTTTTAGTGATTTATTGTTTTAATTGTCTGCTTCTATCTTCGGTGTTTTTCGTCCCCTTTGACAACTACACTTTGGATTACTTTCTATCCTATCATTATGGGTTTTAACGCACAAAAATGCGAGGATTCAAGAATTCGAAGAATCAACTCCTTGCCCTGAAGAATTCTTGTGCCGGCGTGATGAGGGGGCCCTATCGTGGCTGCAGAGCCGGAGTCAAGGTGAAGGCTAAGCGGCTAGCGGCGTTATAAGCCTTCGGTACTGTCCGTAATCATGGTAAATGTGAACTCTCCACCAAATAAGACCGACAAACTAGCTGTGCTGGTGAAAAACATCAAAGTGTACAGGGAGTGCAGTTTACTGTCTTTTACGGAAACGTGGCTCACGTCCAGCATCACGGACACTAACGTGGCGCTACCTGGAACTACCCGGCTTTAGCGCTGTTAGGGCAGACAGAGACACAAAAGCCTGCGGGAAGCGAAGAGGAGGTGGACTCGCTATCTATGTGAACACGAGGTGGTGTAACCCTGGGCACAAAGATTTCCATCTGCTGCAGGGAGGTCGAACTTTTGGCCTAGCATGTAATGTCATCCACTCCGCTGTTGCTAAACTACAACACAGCACCCCGAGGCCATCCTGTTAATCTGTTATTAAACAACAAAAGGATACTGCTGGAAGTGTGAATTTCCCTACGGAGATGAATAAAGTATCCATCCCTCCCTCTCTCTCTCTCTCTCTCTCTCTCTCACCCTCTATCTATCTATCCATCTATCTATCCATCCATCTATCTATCCATCTATCTATTCATAGTTAGGAAATATGGGGACTTTAAATGTGTCCAAGACATCTGGGTCTTTGAGTACACGTAGCAGCAAAATGGTGGACAAACATCCCAGCTCCCCCAGGATAAGCCCCATGTTAGGTTATGAAAATTTAAATTTATCCACCTACAGGTATTTATAAGATGCACGTTTAAATGATAGTTTATTTATTTCTTATCATTCAAATCACTAGAAGGTGCTATATAATACATACCGTCCCTTTAAATACCTTTAAATCTCAACAAATACTTGCCTTAATATAGACATACTTTACTCTCAATGATCATTCCTTTTAATGTCAGGTTCCTTATTGCTGTCCCAATCAGATGCAGGGGTTTTAATTCATGCGTTTATTACTTCTCGGCTTGATTACTGTAATGTATTGCTTTCTGGTCTCCCGATGTCTAGCTTTAAAAGTTTGCAGCTGGTTCAGAATGCGGCAGCTGGACTATTGACTAAGACCAAAAAGTTTGAGCATATTACTCCTGTATTGGCCAACTTGCACTGGCTCCCAGTCCACTTGAGATGTGACTCTAAAGTTCTCTTATTAACATACAAATGTTTGCATGGACTTGCACCCTCTTATCTCTCTGATTTGATTTCCCCCTATGTTCCTGCACGGAGTCTCCGCTCGGAAAATGCCGGTCGACTTAGATGGGAAGCTGTGTCGTGGCCGTTATAGACTTTCTGGACTAGTTTACAGGCTGGGGGCGTCGTTGCTGCCATGCACTTTTTGGACAAATTTTCAACATGTTACCTAGTGTTTACTATGTTTGTGTACTGTAATGCTAAATCTAATTCACCCTGGTCGTCCTGAAGGGGGATTGCCACTTGTCCCTTCTCAAGGTTTCTCTTTTTCCTCACGCTGAGGTTTTGAGTTGTTCCTTGCCTGCATGTTGGTTTAAGATCAGGTAATTGTGTAATTGTAATCCTGTGCATTCCTTTGAGACATTTTTGTGATTAAGGGCAATATAAATAAATGTGACTTGACTTGACTTAACTTATTCTTAAATGGTTGCTAGAAGGTGTCAGATTCTATCATGCGTACTGTTAAAAAAAAAAGGCTGGTATCGGCATTAATACAGGGTTTCAATATTCGCCCAACCCTAAGCAAAGCAAAAATATGTTTTATTATTGTATGCAAGGATACCACTGCTTAAATGGGAGGCTTCGATATTGACATGTTGTTCACTTACACGCCAAACAATGTTTTTGAAGGGTTAATTAAATGTACTGTTTTTAACATGTTTTTATTACCCTGCCAGAAAACTCGATATTTCTATTAGTATGACTTTAAGTTTTCAATAAATCCTTAAAAATCTATAGGAATCCTTACAGCAACAGGATCTTACCTAACACAAAAGGAGGGGTTAGCAGGTAAAACAAGCATAATAATGTCAAATTTGCACTAAAATTGACGGGAATGCTGTTTAATTAGCAATCCATGCACACTCAGACAAGCTGACAATAGCTAATAGGCGCTCACACTGCATGATTGATAGCAAAACAAAGTAAGCAAAACACCATCTGTAGATTTCTTTAATTGGCTGCCTTACAGATGAGAGGGATCAATTAACGCTCCCGGTGGCAATAATTGACTAAAAATACTCAAGTAAGGGAACATGATTCATTTAATGAAAGTGGCAGTGTTTTGTATGGAAAATAGAACTTCAGAATAGAAACCCCCAAAGTTGCCAGGTTTATGTCTCTGAAAACATAAACAATGTTTGACAGTACTCGATGTCCAAAACGGAGGCACAATGGCTGCGGACTGAATGTCATTTGGAAAAATACAGTATTGAGCTCTGATATTATGAAGGATTTCATTTAAATTGACATCTTTTCGAGACTACAAGACACATCTTAAAACCCCAAACAGCCCAGACATTTGAAAGAGTGTCTTATAATCTGGTGCGCCTTATATACTGGAAAATACAGCGGATAAAATTGGAAATGCATAGATACAATTAAGTGATACTGCGTCTGATAACTGTTCTGCCTTTGAGAAACATATAGAAAGGTCTTCGAGTGCCCTCTTGTGGTTAACATATTGTTTGTTGTTAAAATATTTTTTTGTGGATAACCATATGTTGATTTATTTTCTATAAAATTCATTCTTTTTATCGAATGAATTTGTTTATTTTTTATGAGAACCTAGCTCTTACTTTAGTCCATGTGCCTTATAGTCCAGAGTACCTTATATATTAAACATTTATTACAAAAGACAATTTTTGGGGTTCGCCTGAAAGTGCGGAAAATACAAAAGAAAAATATATTGTTGATATTCATTTTTCCCATTTGTATTTTGGCACTTCCTCCCTCCTGTTATCAGCAGATTATAATGTACTTAGTGTTCTTGATTTTTTGGGTTTTTATTTTTGTAATGTATTAAGCTACACTCCCCTAATTCTTCATAAAAATCGGTACAAAATGTAGCTTCACTTTTTCTAAACTTAAACTTTTAGGTTGGATACAATGGGAATCAATAACGCCTAATTCATACCTTCGTCCACTTGGGATATAGATGACATATGAAAAGGCATTACATTTTGTCTTATTGGACAATTTTTTAGCATGTTACCAGCGACTTCTGTTATTTTACATGTGCATCTCACATGTTACCATAACATGAAGGACAGATGAGGTGCCCGCAGACCTGCTCTGAACATAACCTACCAGTGCTGGGTCGTTGTGACTTTCTAGTTTTTTTTTTTTTTTGGGTGGTTGACTGAGTCAAATTAACCCTTCATCCTACTTATCTATCTTTCTTTCTTTCTTTTTCTCTCTCTCGTTTTTTCTCTCTCTATCTCTCTCTCTTTATTTCTCCATTTTATTTCTCCCTTCTCTTTCACTTTGACTTTCTTTCTCTCTTTCCTATTGCTCTTTCTAGCTCTCTTTTTCTTTCTTTCCCTTTCTTCTTTCTACCTTCAATAATTAACCTGGTGATAACATAATAACAACATAATAAGTCTTACAAGATACGATTTTATTTTAAAAATGTATATCACACTAGGTGCCCTTCGCACTAATAAGTGGCAAAAAGAAGTTCTCAGCTTAAAGAAGGTTGGAGAAGCCTGTTTTATTCTATTCTAAGCATTGTAATTCACAAAATGATTGAAATAATTTATGAACACAATACCCGCATAAAATTTGCAATGTATTTATTTAATGTGTTTCAAATTCGGATTCATAATCAGATACACCAGATTCGTTCCCCTCTCATCGGGCTTTTTTTTGCGTTCAGACTTTCTGTTTTCTCCATTTTCTAACATTCATCTCTTGTACTGTGAGTAGAATAGTCTGATACTCAGATAAAACCTAATGTATTTTTATATGTCATCTATATCACTTGCTGTCCAGAGGTTAAAATATGTCGGTCTCACCACTGCGATTCGAGTTCGATTCCTTTGCATCCAAAGTCTTGCAATTGTGGTCTGTGCTATTTTTGACTGATCAATTAATGCACAAAAAAAAGTTCAAACCTTGAGTATAACATGCACCCAAACCAAGAGTTCGTTTTTAGGCAAAAAAAAGTGCATTATACGCAAACAATTCAAGTAGCTCTCAGCTTCAAAAAGGTTAGCAATCCATATTTAACAACAAGGTTTACCATTGCAGACTCATCAGCCAGCACAGTAAACGCAGCCTTGATGGCGAGAGTCAGCCTCGGGCATCTCAACTCTCACGCTGACTCCTCTTAATTATAGACGGGACTTTCTGCCATATGTGGCAAAATCATGGCTAACAACAGCACAAATGACACCGTTAAAGGGACTCGTTAGTTTGGTTTCATCAATACATCTGTCACTGAGGGTATTTTCTGTCCCTGGACATTAAACGTATTTCCAAACAGAATGTATTATTAATTTTTTTCAATTAGGCACAAAACGTGAAAAACAACTTAAATAGCTCTCCGAAACATTTTACAGTCAATAAATAAGTATGTCAAGCAATTTAGCAGCAATTTATATAAAGGTGCTGCCTAAAACTTTTACAGTAAATAAATTAAAATTTCAACTCGACTAACATGACTAATCTTTCACTTAATTCAAAAAGTAACAGTGCAGGAAATACAATTAGGCTAAGCAGTAATGTATAAAGATACCGTAAAATTCAGATAATAAGTCGCACCTGATTATAAGCCGCACCCAGTACATTTTTAAAGGAGAGACCATTTTGTACAAACGTAAGCCGCACCGTACTATAAGCCACATGTGCCTATAATGAAACATGAGGTATTTACAAAGAAAGACGGTACTCAGAAACAAAGTTTTGATAATGTACGGTACCTTAACCCCCTAACATTTGCGGTGCTCCGCCGGTGGGTTGCTGGTCTTTTGATAAACAAATACGTGTCTGTACGATGTCACCAGTCACTGAAACACGTCATGCCACATATCATTGGAAAACTTAACCTCTGATGACCATTTCTCATCAGAGAAACATCACGATCAGTCTGAAACAAGATACCTGAAAACTATGAAGCCGGCGTAACTCACCATTACGTCCCTTGGACCATCTTCAAGTTTCTTGAATGTCCGCAAAAATGGCTTTGTTACATCAACGACAATCCCTAGAATCCAACCGTGTAAAATATTTACTCAAAACACACGGTAATGCAGGGCAGCACGGTGGCGCAGTGGTTAGCGTGTGTGCGGCACAGTTCTAAGGTCTTGGGAACCTCCTGTGTGGGTTTAAATCCAGGTACCGGACTTCCTGTGCAGAGTTTGTATGTTCTCCCCATGCTTGCGTGGGTTTCCTCCGGGCACGCCGGTTTCCTCCCACATTCCAAAGACATGCATTTCAGGTGGATTGGCCGGTCCAAATTGTCCCTAGGTGTGAATGAGCGAGTTGTGTGCCCTGCGATTGGCTGGCAACTAGGTCAGGGTGTCCCCTGCCCACTGCCCGATGATTGCTGGGAAGGGCTCCAGCACTCCCGCGACCCTACTGAGGATAAGCGGTGCAGCTAATGAGATGAGACACGGTAATGCCGACTGATAAAAAGGAATCTGCCTTAAACGATTCTGCTTCGTTGGACGTTGCTTCATGTAATCCGTTTTGCCATATTCTTTTCATTTGCAAATAAACAGACTTTTCATTTTTTTCCCAATATTGTAGTTAGATCTCCCCTTTCGATTGGCACCTTTTTCACGATGAGGGGCTGTCCGTGCTAGTTTTAACCATGCACAAAGTGCGAAGATACAAAGATTTGATAACTTGCCTCTTCCGTGACACATATATTCCACCTTTACTGCTCGGGTATCCCTGACGGCCATTAGAAAATTAGCATAAACTGGCCGCATTGTTGCATAAAAAAAAAAACGTCATTTTATTACAGGTATTAGTCATCCTTTTATGGGTATATATATATATATATATATATATATATATATATATATATATACACATATAGTTTCAGTGTTACTGGTTTTACTTTATTACAAAGAAAACAAAACACGCTGTCAGATTAGCCTATGGTAAGATGTCTCCACAAGGTAGGACGTTTCATCAGAACTGGACTGTCCTGGATCTAAACAAAGCCATTTTTGCGGACAATTAACACATTTGATGACTGCCAGGGGACATATTTTGTGAGCTACGCCAGCTTTATAGTTTTCTGGATCTTGTTTCAGATTGACCGAGATGTTTCTGTGGTGAGTAAATTTTGAATCCCAAGCTTACCAATGCTATCTGGCACAATGTATTTTAGTGACTGATGACAACGTACAGACACGCATTTGTTTATCAAGATCTCGGCGGCCCGCCAGCAGAAAGTTAATGGATTGAGAATTCAAGAATACCTTTTAAGTCGAGGGAGTATTTTTATTACAAATGTGACTTGGGCACTTACCGTTGAACACGAGATGGTGGTGCAAATACTCCATGTCTTGGTGGACACTGGAAGTACCGCACGCCTCCCACCGAGCCGTCATTCTTCCCACTGGGTGTGTTTAGAGAAATGCCCAACCAGCGACCTGGATGGAGGGAGAGGGATTTAAAAATTATTAGAAAAACTGAAAAACCCAATTATAAAAACTTTTATCATTTTTTTCTACTGGACTGTGTGCTAATTTTTTAGAGGTTTGGCTAAAATATTGAAATAGCCTTTGTTTTACCAAGAGCACCAAAGAAAGGGAGAAAGGAAGGGGGAAAGAAAGAAAGATAGATAGAAAGAAAGGGAGAAAGAAAGAAGGAAGGTAGGAAGGAAGGAAGGGGGAATGAAGGAGGAAGGAAAGGTGGTAAAAAAAGGTGGAAAGAAATGAAGAAAGACAGAAACAAAGGTGGAAAGAAAGAAAGAAAGAAAACAAGAAAGAAAGCAAGAAAGAAAAAAAAAGAAAGAAAGAGAGCGAAAAAAAGAAAGAATGAAAGAAAAGAGCGACAAAAAAAAGAAAGGGCAAGAGAGCTGGAGGAGGGGAGAGGGTAGCCAGGGTAATGCACACTGCATTTCATGCATGGAGGGTAATTGAATGGATGGATATTAGAGGACTTGACTCCAATTGATCAGAATGTGTTTTGTGTTCTGTTGCAGTCCAATGTGGAATACAACATAGACTTCATTGTATAATAGTTAACATTTCTACATGACTTGTCCGAAGAAAAAGAAACACGATGCAGTAACATTTTATTCTATTACCTTGTCAGTCAATCACAAGGCTCTCAGACAATATGGTTAGCATTCACATTCCCTTTTTTGCTGGGAAGGACATTTGCTGCTGGATAAAAGTAGCATTATTAACCTGTACTGTATTGAACGGAGCCGCACACGTTCCGTTTCAACAGAAAATATTGACAGTGACGCAATCAACTAGCAAATTCGAGTTTGGGCCTTTGTAGTTTTCAGTTTCTTTTGACAGCATAAAACCACAGCCTGTTTTTTGATTGACAAGGTGACCCTTTCGAATCAATTTATAGTTTGTAAAAAGCTGGCAAAGAAAAAGTCTGCCACAATGCTGAACGCTTTAGTCCTTGCCAGAAAGCTTTGTGTAGTCCCAAGTGCAAAGCACAAAAACACGAAAAAAAAGCAAAAGTGGTGGAAATATTGACAGTATCACGCTCGACAAGTGCCAGGATTAGCCACGGCAAGTTTTATAGCAGAGCAAACAACTTGACAGCCTCCACCCAAGATTTTGTCATCTGCACCGAAAAGCGGAGTCACCTTAGTCTGCCGAAACAACTTTGCTAACATTGCGAGCCATCTCAGTCAAAAACACACTTGTACTTGGCTCCAATAGAATTTTTTTTTAAATAGAATACCCAATATTTTGAATTTCTGTTGAAAACAAGTATACTATGGGCTTGGTCTGGGTCAAAAAAACGTCATTTACACTGTACTATGCTTCACTGAAAGCTACTTTTTTTGTTAGATTCGCGTGAAGGGCTACCAGCAATGTTCCCTCTAAGCTGCGTGTGTGCGCAATTGCACACTACCCAGAGCTTTTCTGCGCACAAGAAAATCTAGTCAGCTCACAAAAATCAGGACTCAAACTTGCTAATTAAGAAGCGAATTAATTCAAAGTTACAGTGCATGAAGGTAAAATTACACGGGTACCCCTCACGCTGTGACTATATGTGGTATTTTAAAGTCAAGGTCGAAGTAGAACAAAGTTGAGTAAGTAGAGTTTCTCGAAAACTGGCTTCTTCGGCTCGGCTTACTAAAAAGAACCGCCTCTTTCGGGTCCCAAATGGCTCTTCAGGTTGTTTTGCTTCTTTGATCCCAACATGAACAAATATTATATAAAATTATGCAAAAAATGGCTTAAAGGAAGGGGGGGTGGAAATAAAGCAAAAAAGAAAAAAAATACAAAAATGGAAAAGTAGTGAAAAGCTAAGAAAAAAAGAGAAAAAAAGAGCAGGAAAAAAATCAGAAGAAAAGCCAGAAAAAAAGAAAGAAAGAAAGAAAGAAAGGGAAAAGGATATAGAGAACAAAAAAAACAAAAAAAGTTTTTTAAAAGGAATTTTTTAAAAAGGAGAAAAAAAAACTGGGAAAAAGAGGAAAACGTTTGTGTTGCATTCAAATAATTTCCAATTATATCAAGTTAATATTGTTGCCAACATTGTACTTCCACTAAAAATGGAATTAAATACAGTTCTGTATCTTGCAACAGACTAAATAAGCCACCAAAAATGTTACTAATATGCGACAAAAAATACTAGGAATAAAATAAATGGAAATCTTGTGAAAGAATTGTAAAAACAAATGACGTTAGTAGGCCGAACAATCTAGGTAATAGTACACGAGTCAATTCATTCAAAAGTGAAAAATGATTTTGCATTGCCGGAAACTCAGCAAAATGTAACTTGATGTCAAATTTTGGACATATTTGATATTGATTTAGTTGTCACACTTGGGATTGCTGTTGCTCACTGTTGTATCAAGTGTTGCTCCCCGACTTTGTGTGAACGCTCAGACCCGTGGAAGATTAGAGGGAACATCGGCTACCAGTAAGATACACATTTCTTAAATAGCATGTTAATACTATGTTATTACCAGTTTGTAATAATTGCAGGTTAAAAAAGTCTCAGTCAACATATAAACCTCATGCGAGTTAGAAATCAAATTTCTTAAAAAATAAAAAAACACAAAAATTCACAATGACCCATAAGCATTTTTAGAATGGGTCCGCGGGCTACTCAGTTTGTCTTATGGGGATCCCTGGTGCCCACAAGCGGCACATTGGAAACCAATGCAATACTGAGTGCTTCTACATGGTATATTGCAATTGTATAGTGAAAGTGGTTTACCTATACAAAAACAACTAGCTTCTCCCACACGACCTCCTTCTTCCATTCCTTCCTCGTTCCAAGTTCACCCACTCAAAGACCAGCCGCTTCAACTACCTACTTCAGTTCCCTCCTTAGCTAATGATTTTCCAATTGAACCATATTTCTTTGAGGTAGCCCCAAAAATCTCCCCTTGGAGATTTTTCTTTACTTAAAGACCCCCTCTCTAGTTTCCTTCGCAAGTCTCCCTCTAAAGATGTACTCCTCAGCAGTTCTGTTGCCACACCCCCTGACAACCTTGTGCTTATTTGAGATCATGGATCCATGTTTTTTTCCTCTCAATATGCTGGTATAGACTGACATGAACAATGTGCATGCAAGCTTTGCTTTGTCACTTGTTTACAAACACGAGGGGTCTATAACGCGCACCTAAAAATTGGACAGAAATGTGAAAGTCTGCTACAAAATACAGTGAATAAAAATTGAAAATGCATGCTGAAGGATTTTATACATTTTACTATAAAGGATTTTATACAAGTTACATTTATTGAATGCAATGAAGATTTTTAAGTTCGATGACAGGTCACGCCGTTCCGAATGTGAAAGTTTTGTTTAGTTCTGTTGATAACAGGACTCTGACGGAGAAGGCCAGGCACTGATTTGATAATCGCTCGGGGTCCAGACATCGAGGAGACGAGGTGGAGTCCACGTGGGGAGTCTCTGGCCCGTCCATTGGAGGAGCAGACACGCCAGCTTGGGAGAGAGACGTGGGTCGAAAGAAGAACTTCAGAAGATCGAAGATAGAGAGGGACAAACGAGAGAAAAGGCTCGACGAAGACGCGAGCGACAATAATTCGGCTAATTCGATGGAATTCACTTAGTTAAATACTTTAAGAAATTAAAACTGCCCCCGCGTGGAAATGCCGGTCTCTTGTCCGTCTTTTCACAAAAAGAAACGAGCATGCATTGTTAGGTGAATGAAGGTTATGTTTGGTTAAAGGAGTCAGATAACTAATTCGAACAATTTGGTAAACGTTACATTTGTAATATTTATTTCCTAACAGTGCATACAGCATTTATACCTGTATGTTACTACGTGAGGTTTTACGGTACATTACTGTATTTGTGCAATGATTGATCGATCAAAAATCACACTGACCAAAATCGCATATATCAATGAGAGTTCTGACACTTAACCACTAGACCACCAGTGGTACCTATGACATACCATAAATCATTTGATTTTGTCTCATTATGACACTATTTTTACTCACAGTGCCAGAAACAAATGTGAGAGAATGGAGAAAAGAAAGTTGTTTTGAAAGATATAGATAAACGCTAAGTCAAATTCAACAAAGAATTGTTTCCCTCGTCGTTCTTTTTTGCCTTTATTTGTTTAAAGACGGTTTGTAGTCTGGAATTTACAGCAAGCAAACTGGGACAGATAGACATTATTTATTGATGACATACTGAAGTTATTTCGAAAGCTTATACCCAAATGGTTCAAATTAATCGTCATACAGTTATATTTAATTGATTAATACAGGGGTCAGGAACCTTTTTGACCCAAAGAGCCATAAAAGCAAAGAATGTTTTAAAAAGAAATTGAGAGAGCCACATCATATATTTTCAGACAAAATTGAAAAAACTGCCAAACACGCTCTCTAGACCAAAGCCAATTATTTTATTTCACTGTGTGTCATTTGATGATTTAATCAAATGTATGAAATGATAGTAATGCCCAATCCTGTGCCCCAAATCAATGTAAATATGCTATTTACAATTAGTCTTCCACCTTCAGTTAAGAGTGTTGAGGCAATTTTTTTCCATGAAATTTGTCGTTAATAACGGTTTCAAAACAATGTGCATGCAAAGTTCTTTTGTAAAAATGTCACAAATTACTGCAAACAATAAGCATATCATCATATTCACTTTCTGTGTAGACTGCACTGAGCAAGAGAGAGAGACGGAAGTGTCTTGCGCTGTGTGCAGGGATCCGCCCACCTGTGCTGCTCACCCAATCAAAGTTGTTTGCCAGCTTTTTTATTTATCAGTTGAAATGGATTCTTATTGAACTTCTGCATTAAGATGCTTCGGCTTTATATGGACCGAAATCACTTGACTTTGGAACGCCACAGAGAGATGTGCAATAGTTACATTTTAATTCGGAGCCATATGTACTCATGAAAAGAGCCATATATGGCTCCCGAGGCATATACCCCTGGATTAATGTGTGCCAGACGGCACGGTGGTTGAGTGGTTAGCACGGCACCGTTCTGAGATCATGTGTGAAAATCCAGCTACCGTCATTCTTGTGCGGAGTTTGCATGTTCTCCCCATGCCGGCTTGGGTTTCTCCGGGCACTCCCGTTCACTCCCACATTCCAAAAACATGCATGTCAGGTTAATTGGCCGGTTCCAATTGTCCCTAGTTGTGAATGAGCAAGTTAGTTGTCCGTCTCTGTGTGTCCTGCGACTGGCTGGCAACCAAATAAGGGTGTCCCTGCTCACTGACTGAAGATGGCTATTGACCATAAGCGGTGCAGATAAAGGATGGATGGATAAAAAAAAGAAAAGCCCAATCTCTTTAAATTACTGCCCTTACGGACTGGTCCACTAATAGGCCCAATTTATTGTGATATTGTTCTAAGTTAATTTCGTTCTGCCTAAAATTCAGTCAAAAATAATTTCAAGAAAAAAAGTGAGGAAGGTGTACAATCAGATCAATCCTGACCTGGAGCAAAGCTGGTCTTTCCGTAAAAATGTACAACACCGGTTCTCTGGCCGACGACTAGCACCCGATCCCCCGGGCGGAATTCAGGGACCCCATACACAGAGCTATTAGTTGAAGGAGTTTGGCCTTGATAGCCTGGAATGGAAAAGGTCAAAAAGGTTCTTGTTAAGCAAATTGCAATCGTTTAAATCACAGGCCACAGACAGAAACATGATAGGATCCAAGGGCAAATTGGATTTTTGGAATTGTCATTGATGATGCACAGAAGAATACTAAATCATTCAGGGGAGAAAAAAAAAAAAATCTGCTCATTTTAAGAGTTTGTGTGTGTGTGTGTGTGTGTGTTGTTTCAAAGTGAAGTGAATGTCCCAAAAACATTTTATCATCCGAATTATTAAAAGTGACTCGAAATACAAACTAAACTTGAAAAAAAAAAGAAAGTCTGAAAACAGTGAATATGTGTTAGGAAAATTAAGAGTAGTGTCATGGTTGGCATGGCACCCAATTTGTCTCCACTGTGTGGCGCCAGGTTCTGTCACGGTTGCCACGGCGCCCAATTGGCCCCGCCTACTGACACCAGCTGAAACGCATTGACAGATTGCTCCCTGGGAGTACTTAAACGCGGTCCTTTGAGCCGTTAGTTGTCAGAGCGTCTGTGAAACTTCTGCGTAACTCCTGTTAAAATCTGTGTGAAATGCCTAGTTCTGTGAATTTGCCTGTGTTTGATCCTGTTTTATTTTCAGCCTGATCTGTTTGATTTTGACCACTCTTTTGTTCAGATTTCATACCACTTCCGCAACCATCGATCCCCGGATCAAGTGTGCGCGCATTACTCGTCACCCTAATAAACTGTGAGTATGTTACGCTATTGGGTTCTCAATTCTTTTTCCTGCCCTGGTTCGTGACAAGTAGGGTATTATCAAAGAAACAGAAAGGAATATTGAACAAAATAGAAAAGGAATGGCAAAATCAATTCCACTTTAGTCAGTTTGGTTAAAAAAAATTTTTTTTAAAAAAAAGCACTTTTGTTTTAATAAATATAATTGCTTGTGTAACGGAGCGCATGAAAATCTATGTTTTTGTGTTTTTCTTAGCAATCTAAAAAGATAAGTGAGCAAAAAGATGCTTCTTTCAAAATTGTATATGTTAACTTCTATTTTGTGCATTCTATGAGGGTGAGAACCAGTCCAGCCTGTGTCTTTAACGTTGTCTGAAGTTAGCCTTTTTGGGCTAACTACAGCCCGCGGGCCAAATGCGGCCCGTAGAATTTTTCATCTAGCCCGCCAAATGTTAAAAATAGAATGAAAGGAGGGGATTCCCAGCCCCCTCGCCCAACCCAACTAATATGTTGGGAGTCATTAGGTGACCAAACCTCCCATTTCCAACCTCTAATGCCGAGCGCCAAGCAGGGAGGCAATGAGTACCAATGTTGTAAGTCTTAGGTATGACCCGGCCGAGGCGTGAACCAGCGATCTCCCAGTCTCAGGGCGGGCGCCCTACCCCAAGGCGACCGAGCTATAACTTTGCTTTAATTCAGATTGTTTTAAAACCAATTTAATTAAATGGTCTATTTATATATTCAAAAGAGAAATATAAAATATACATGTCAACATGTTTATTCATAAATGAAGATCGTTGCTGCTATTAAAAGGGACAATTTTTATTGTTTGCACAATTGGTATGCTTACAAAAAGGCAAGAAAAGCAAAAAGAAACATTGGATATTCCTGTATTGCCAAAGTAGCAGATTGCAGACTGCATCGGTGAATACAAAAAAAAATCCAAATTTTAATCCAAAAATGACCGCCCACCCCGGCCCCAGACCCTCATGAGGATAAGTGGTTAGATAATGAACTAAATAATGTTTTATTTGTATATTTATAATATTGTATTTTTCAGACGACAAGGCCTACCCAAAACCTCCAAATTAGCCTGAATTTTGAAGGTGCACCTTATAAACCGGTGTGCCTTATATGTGTACAAAATTGGAAATGCACTACCATATTTGTGCAGTTATTGACCAGTCGATACATTTTTTTTGCTGACCACAATTGTTGTTTGTGCATACCTAGCCCTTTACAGTAGACCTGAGGGTATAAAAGCCCAAACCCATTAAAAGCCAACAGATCGATTTGAGCAACCTAGCCTGACAAAAACCCAAATTTTCACGTTTTTATTTGTGGGGAAGAGTTGTGATTTTGGCCATCTCCGACAACACAAAGCTCGGCGTCGATGTGTGCAGCATGCACGCTACCTTGATATCAGAACCCGAACAGGAGAAGGACCCAGATGCGTAACGTTTTCACACTAGCTTTATTTTACAGGAATGGGGCAGTCATGCGCGTGAACACAAACGCCAGGGATGCGCTGATCGCTAGGCCAAAGAAGTAAAACAGAGAAGTCAGAGGCAGACAAGATCAAGGCTGGACAGAACAGATGGGATCGATACAGGGCACACGGGTAGAAACCTGACGGGTCAGTCGGATCAAGGCCGGACAGAAAAGATGGGATCGATACAGGACACACGGGTAGAAACCGGACGGGACAGTCGTGATCGATACCGGATACTGGAGCAATATACCTGACAGGACGAGACAGGCGGGATTGATATCGGATACTGAAGACTGGAGCAAGATACCGGGTAGGACGAGACAGACGGGGTCGATACCGGACACTGGAGCAAGATACCGGACAGGACGAGACAGGCGGGATCGATATCGGGTTCTAGAAACTGGAGCAAAATACCGGACAGGAAAAGACAGACGGGATCGATACTGGATACTGGAGACGGGAGCAAGAGACCAGACAGGACGAGACAGGTGGGATCGCTATTGGATACTGGAGAATGTAGCAAGATATTGGACAGGAGGAGACAGACGGGATCGATACCGGACACTGGAGACAGAAGCAAGACACCGGACAGGACGAGACAGACGGGGTCAATATCGGACACTGGAGCAAGATACCGGACAAGACGAGACAGGCGGGATCGATATCGGATTCTGGAGACTGGAGCAGGATCCCGTGCAGGAGGAGACAGACGAGATCAATATCAGATACTGGATACACGAGCAAGAAACCGGACAGAGTCAAAACACAAGTCTTGCAAATGCAGAGGTTCGTTGACAGTCTGACAAGGAGTGAATGAGAGCACTGAGTTTAAATAGGAGGGAGGTCAATCAGGCAACGAGCCGCAGCTGTCGCCAAACGGGCGGGGCCAAGTGAGGGCATTGGACAACCGTGACACTTGAAGACCTCGCAAAAGTGATTTTCGCCGTCTCCGACAACGAACAACCTCTACCTTACAGTAGTTTCAATTCCATGTCTAGTGCGTCTTCTATATATTGGTGCATTGCAACCCGTGCAGTCTTTTGAGACATTTTGTGATATAGGGCTATACAAATTAATGTGACTTGACTTGACTATGTAAGAAAAAATATCACAAAATACTTTTTCAGGAGCGTCTTATAATCCGGTGTGCCTTCTAGTGCTGAAAATACGGCACAGATGTGATCAAATAATTTGTACCTGCAGTAGTATTTGCAGACACGGCGGAAGAGGAGCAGAAGCCAGGTACAGATGTGGCCCAGGGAGCCTGAGAAATATTTTCTTGTGTCTGCCTGGCAGAAAAACGCGATCTGTGACGTGGTCGAGGGCGGCTCCTGTGCCACGATTCCAGTGAGGAAGACGACGAAGAGGGCGATTGGGCCAGACTACCTGTGATCAAACAAATAAATAACAGCCTACGTAAAGGGCAACAGAAATGTTCCGCTAACTCCGAATTGGAAACAATTCTCAGAACTTCATCAATCCAATGCGGCGGATCTGCTTTTCTGCTGTGTTAAACTCCCAAATTCAAAATGTACTTCCCTCTTAATAACACCATCCATCAATGCCTATGTGAGCAAGTACATCAGTTGAACTAATAAAAATGTACGATGTCTACTGTGCTAAATCATTATTATTGGAGTTGGGTGATACGAGGGACAATTAAAAGCACAATTATTTCCGATGGACAACGAAATCCTAATTGATAAAAATAATAAATCATTTGAAACCTTACTTTTTATTCAACAATCAAAGCTTACCTGTTAGCTGTTGTCCAAAGGGCTCTAGTCATGGTAACGTTAACCTTTGGAGCTTAGATTCAGTTACCACACAGCTAGTCCACATAATGGAAGGGAGCAGTAACCCATTTCCCTATGGATTTAATTCCAATAATGTGTCGGATAAATGACATAGGACTTATAAGTGTGTAGGAACAAAAGCCTAGTGTATATGAAAACTCTGCTTTAGCAGAAGAAAATGAAGCTAGGCTAACATAGAGCAATAACAAGGCCTATTTTACAAGTCACATCAAGTTAGGTTAATTAGTTGGAGTTTAACTATACTGATCTTCTATCGCAGGGGTGAGGAACCTGTGGCTCGCGAGCCATTTATGGCTCTTTTCACGATTTTATATGGAGATTTCTGAAGTCAGGGGATTGGATCTTATTTTAGGTACATGTGAAGCTGAGGCAAAACTGGAGAAGTAACGGTTCAGTCCAGAAAATATAGGGCACTTTTAAATAAAGTTTACTTTTTTTTTTTTAATTATTATTCAGCCAGTATCAACCATCAACATGATATCTACAGGAAATCATTTTGTCACGCGAATCTATCGAAGTGACTCGTCGCCTTCGATCGGCGCCGGGTCTTTAGACCCAACTGCTGTGTTGGGAGTCATTAGGTGACCAAACACCCCCAATTCCAACCCTTAATGCCGAGCGCAGTCATGTTGTCACACCAACTTTCCCTGATTTGGCAGGAGGTCGCTCAGAAATCCTTTAAAAGGAAGCTCATTAAACTATGTATGTTCTTTATTGAGATTTCTTATGATGAAATCCCACAAAAAAACTGTATACAGGTTAAAATGCCAGCAAACCACTCTGAACAATTTTAATTTTCAATGTGCATGAGAGTTTGCCTATCAGGCCTACATGTGTTTTGTGGACTTCTAGGCATTTGACCGGGTTGCTCTGGGAGCCATCTGGGAGGGCGCTCCGGGAGTATGGGGTACTGCACTTATCAGGGCTGTAACAGTTCCTCTATACCCAGTGTCCAGAGTTTAAACAATTACAAGTTAAAACATTTTAATAAAGTAAAATTGTCTTTAATTTTTTTTGTCCAGATAGATAGATACTTTATTCATCCCAGCAGGGAAATTCACATTTCCAGCAGCATCCCTGCGCTGAGAACAATACAATAATAAAGCAAAAAGAATACAATATACAATATACAAGTCCGCATTGATGGCAGTAAGTCGGATTCCTTTTCAGTGGGAGTCTGACTCTGTCAAGGCTGCCTTTTGTCACGGGTTCTGTTCATAACTTTTATGGACTTAATTTCTAGGTGCAGCTCTAGGCTGGCCTGGGAACGCCTCGGGATATATGGGAGAAGCTGGATGGAGTGGGTGGAGAAAGGGAGGTCTGGGCTTCCCTGCTGTTGCCCCTGCGACCTGACCCCGGCCGGATAAGTGGTAGAAAATGGATGGATGGATGTTGGGCAAAAATCTTTGCACAAAAGACATCTCATATCTGGGATTTCCCTTATCTGAAGTAGCTCATATGTAGAAGGGCCACTGTATATACTTCAGTTTTAAGATTAAAAACAATGTGTGGCATTGAGTGTAGTTTTTATGTATCCATTTGTTTGTGAATGTTTAATATCTATTGAAATGATTTCAATGAAACACAGTGGGCCATGGTTTACAGTGCGAGATCCATGAACTAATTTGAAATACATTCATGTGATAGCTCCATGCTAGACAGGGAGCCAATTGATGACATTGCAAGTTGGAATACAAGCCTCCTATTTTTTAACGGCCAGCATCAGGGTAGTACCTCTCCTTTGGACTGCAGAAAAAAACACTGCAGAATACAAAACATTTCTTGCGTCTCTACATTTAGCGTTCAGGGAGCGGCCGAATTTCCATGCTTTGCACGCACCGAGATACGCTTTAGGCAAGCCGCAAAAGAGGGTTTTGCCGTACTTGTTCTTGGTTATGTTCCTAGGATTCGTCGAACTAAAGCTGACATACCAAGAGTCTAACATTTTTGCTTGAAGAGTTTTCACAATTCAGTTACCAGAGACCATGGCATTGTTGAGCTGTTAAGTCACAAAAACTCAGGTAGCACTGAGAGCCTAGATAGTAAATGTCTAACAAAAGCCCGAAGAAAGTTTAGTCATAAATTAGTCTGCTTCCTGGGGAGTAAGGAGGTGCTGACACGCAAAACCTCAGATTTCTTGCACCCCGCACATACATTCACACTCGCACCTAGTGATGAATTGCTGCCAAGACTATTCAGCCTGTCTATGCCCTGGTTATTAAACTCTACTTAATTGGACTATCAATCACAGCATACCATTGGCTACTCTCAGATCCACAATTCCAGTCACGTAAAGATCAATCAGCCACCAAAACCTTTGAATATTACCGCTGTACAATAAATCTGGAAACACGGGAGGGCCCGCAAACCACAAAAATCTACTACGACAGGTTTCAACTATTTTCTAAGGTCACTGCGTTTTATTACAGGTCAACATTAGTCCAAGGGCGAGAGCATGAGCTACGGATGGTTTTGTCAGCGACCTAATTTACGCACTGTCTGTGTGAAGTTGTCGTCAACACTCTGAGCAGTATAACATAGATGCATCATTCGTCTTATGCAGGGTCGCAGCTAGAAGTTGGAAAGGGAAAAGTTGGAGAAAACAAAGTGAACAAACTAACATAGAGAACGTGGATATTATCTACAGCAGGGGTCTCCAACATGGTGCCCTTGGTGCCTCCTAAAGAAAGCTGAGGTGCCTGCAGACCTTTTCTGAAAACAGTTGCTGGATCATTGTGATTTTCTAGTAAAATGATTTTTTTTAACTAGCTGACTGAGTCTATTTAACTAACCCTTTTATATAATAATTAATCTAGAAATAATATAGTAATAACACAGTAATAGCACTATAAATTGTCATTTTACAAATTCAAAGAAATAAACTCCAGTTCATGGGGAAAAATCTATTCAAGTATAGATAACTATTTTTAAGCAATTAAGAGCGAAGAATTAGAATCTAATCGCGTATTAGACACATTTATGTATTCATATTTTTATTGATTTATTTTACAGGAAAAATTCCATTTTAAAGCGAATGAGCAAAAAATGTGCCGTTCGTTTAGCTAGCTATCTGGCTACCTCCTTAGCAATGTTCCCTATAATTTTACACGGGTCGGAGCAATAAAACAGTCTGCGAACAGCACTTGGAATATCGGCGAGCAATATCAACCCGTAGTGTGGCAACCAAATCATGCAAGCTGTGGTTACTGCATCTTCCTCTACGCTTGCGAGACATGGATTCCCACAGCAAAACTGGAGAAAAAAATCCAGGCCATGGAGATGCAATGCTACAGCAAAAGAAGAACAGATCATCAGTACTGGCAAAGATCATTCTCGAACGCACAGTCCAAGAGGGCAGGTAAAGAAAGGAAGACTAAAAAATAACTTAGCAGACAACATTAAGGAATGGGGGCAGCACGGCGGCGCAGTGGTTAGCGCTTGTGCGGCACAGTTCATGTCGTGGGAACCTGTCGTGGGTTCAAATCCAGCTCCAGACTTCCTGTGCGGAGTTTGTGTGTTCTCCCCGTGCTTGCGTGGGTTTCCTCCGGGCACTCCGGTTTCCTCCCACGTTCCAAAAACATGCATTTCAGGTGAATTGGCCGGTCCAAATTGTCCCTAGCTGTGAATGAGTTGTCTGTCCCTGTGTGCCCTGCGATTGACTGGCAACCAGTTCAGGGTGTCCCCTGCCCAATGCCCAGAGATGGCTGGGATGGGCTCCAGCCCCCCCGCGACCCTAATGAGGATAAGCGGTACGGCTAATGAGATGAGAGATGAGATTAAGGAATGGACTGGTGCCAACTTTGTCATGACTCAAGAACAGGCCAGGAACCGTCAACAGTGGAGAAAGCTGACCAGAGTTGCATCCTCATTGGTGCTCTGACGACCCCTGCAGTTAAGGGATCCGTGAACCGTGAATTCATGGTCAAAATCTAATTAACATCACATGTTTCTGTTATTTTTTAGGCCAACAGAGAAAGCATAGCAGGCCCTAACCGCCTACCACTGAACACAACTGGCCTACATTGCCACTACTGTACTGTCAACATTAAATACATAATGACTACTGATTGTTGACAAGGTAATCTACAGTGAGAGGTATGTCAAATGTTACGGTAGAAGCAGTTTTACCCTGAAACAGGCATATTCACTTTGAATTATTTCTCAATCTGTATAGCCCAGGCATGGACAAACTACAGCCCGGAGCCCGCACACAGCCAATTAACTTTTGAATCCGGCCCGCCAAACAAGAATAGTAAACGTTAAAGAAAATAAAAAAACAAGGAAAATGAAAAATGGATAGCACAGTAAAAATATTTGAGAGATGAGAGAGAACAATTATGATGGTAATTAGCACCAGTGGTGCACGTAACTTTAAAATGGGGTCAAATGAGTGTTTTTTTTTTTGTTTTTTTTTTTTTGTTTCATGACATACAAGCTTGGTGCTTGTTGGTGGCATTTAACAAGCTCATTCGTGGTCATTTTTTGATTAGGAAGTAATTCATTCTAAGGCATGTATGTTGCATTCATAGCACGCACAAGACAATTTAACGACCTTCGTGTCACTCTTGTCCCCAAGGACTCCCTGTGAACCAAATGTCAACCTGGTCTTTTTTGCAAAGAGGCTTTTTAGTGCCCTGTTAATGCTGTGTTACTGCTGTGTTGCTGCAATGTGATGTATGGTTTTGCTAACAGTATGAAAAATGCTTTCTTTAAACAAGGTAACAAGTTTTAAAAGCAAGGGATTGATGCAAAACAGATTCAATGGAAATTTGCTTGTGTTACGGCAGCGTAAACATGACTTTCGTAATGATCCATTTTACTGTATATGTCACCGGGTCCATACAGCTGCGAGGAGGAATTTTTTCCGAGAGATAAGCAATGCAGTTAATGTGAAACGAAGGCTGATTAACAACACTGCTGTCATGTTGAGTATATCTTCCCCTGAGTAATGGCAAGGTTGCCGCCGCTGCGGTTGCAGCACTTCAGTTTATGTCCCAAAGCACTCAAGCGACAGCACTAAAGAGTTATTTCTTCAGCTAACAGAATATTAGGTCATCATTTATTCATCTGATGCAGTTACTACAAGATGTTTCTGTATGGTTATAGTACTGCACAATGAATGTTGACCCAGTCAATCAAGATTCTCCAATGCAGGGGTGTCAAACTCATTTTAGACCACAGGTGTCAAACTCACGGCCCGTGGGCCACATCCGGCCCGGCGTACAATTATATCCGGCCCGTGAAATCATTTTATATCCATCTACTTTAATGGCCCGGGTCTATGAAACACTGAAAACTTTCAAACCATACACGGATGCTAAAAACCAAAATGGCCGAGAAAATTATGTTAACTGACACCCGTGTGTCTTATTTCTGGAGGTTTTGTGGCCGTAATAAAGGAATTTAATGTAAACGGCACTACAAGATAAAACTTCAGAGTAAGCTGAAAAGCTTGAATCCAGAGAAAAGATACATAATGTTGAAAGGTTAAAGAAGATCAAGATGTTTTTCACCAAAGCAAATTCCCAAAGTGAAAAGCACAAATTGTATTTATCATTCCGTTTTTTTCATATTTTGAATTTGTATGATTATGCTAATGACTACATGCTAACTGCTACTGTTTTAAAAATTATGCTAATGGATACTTGTTAACAGTTCAAAATCAACAAATTATGCTAAAAGCTACATCCTGATAAATTATGCTCACGGCCACATGTTAACACTTCATGCTAACGGCTAGATGCTAACTACTTCATGCTTACAAATTATACTAATGTCTACATGCTAACGACTTCATGTTTACAAATTATGTTACTGCTACATGTTAATGAATTACAGGGTTGGGTAGGGTTACTTTAACTGGATTACTTTCAATTACTTTTGGATTACTCCAATACCAAATATGCTAATAAAAGACAAAAGAAACTAAATATGAATAAAATTACTAAATTTTTTGCAGGCTTGGAATACATGGAACGGCAAAAATGATATAGGGCAAGCTGTTTGGATTTATTTTCATTTTGTTTCTGTAGCATTTTATGTTAGTTTTGCCAGAGATCAAAGAGATCAAAGCCAGTAGAGAAAGCTTACCACGTGTTGTGAGTCATAATTTTATTCCCCCCAGAGAACCAAATAAAAAATGACAGATACATCTCTCTGAGTTAAAAACTTTATGCTAACTCATAATTCCAACAACCGGGGTTATATATACATCCCGGTATCATATTCCAGATCCATCACAACTCTTACAATTGCCACGGGAATTGTCTAGTTCTGGAATAATATTCCTGACTGTTTTAATTTTCTTTCTTTTTATGTTATTATTTTTCAAAAAGTTTTAGTGTATTCAATAAATATTTATCCTATTCGGCCCGCGCCCAAAGGTGTGGTTTGAGTTCTGGCCCTCTGTATAATTGAGTTTGACACCCCTATTTTAGACCACGGGCCACACGGTATCAAAACCATTCTGTCAGGGCCGGACTAGTAGATTAATGACATAGAGAGTGTGCCTTAGCTGGAAGGTTGGGGTTCTTTCCTGAGGCTCACAGTTAAACTTTGATTCAGGGATTTTTCCCTCAATATTTCTTTTCTTCACCAATATTTAATCTCTTGTATTGTTCATAGTGGAGACTTGGAGGAGAAGAGTGGGACGGAATAATGTAAGGATAAATAGAAAAAAAATAATTACAAGAAAGTATTTAGTGCCTGCTACTAGTTAGTCGGGTTATTAGGTTCTTATGTATTTTTATTGGAACCATCTTATTTTTTATCTATTAATGTATTTTTAATGAAACTGCTCTATTTATGTATTTAGGTTAGTTGAATGTGTTGTGTCACCCTGACCCGAGTGACATGGCGGCTTTCTGGTGTCCCATTTTATCTGGAGGGACGAAAGCATGACCAACTTAGGTGCCGAGCTGCCTAACTTGTTTGGGTGTTTGGGCAATTGGGTTGGCCATGGTCCAAACATTTTTGTGTGTGTTTTTTTGCTATTTTATTTCCCTTTTATTTTCTTTGTTATTGTACGTGTTTGTCTTGCTGTCGGTCACCCCTCTTGAGGGATATGACCAAGGTAGATAGATGGATAGGTTAGTTATTTAAAATCATTGATTCCTTCATTGTTTTAAGTAAGCATTTTAATTTTTTCCATCCAGCTAGTTATTTATTCTTTAAATACATAAGTAATTTGAATATAGATACAAAATACAGAGACCCCTCGCTACTTTGCGCCTTGGTTATTGCTGGTTCACTCCTTCGAGGATTTTTAAATTAATTTATTATGTCTTGTTGTCATTAATGTTGTTATATCGTGCATTGTGTCAGCAGGTAGAGATTTGCGAGGACGCTCTGTGTTGGGTGGGTGTGACTGTCTGTGTGCGCAGCCATAATAGGCTGCTATATGCTGTCAGTCAAACAGCCGGGCAAGCGAAGTCAACATCTTTGAATCAGCTTTTAGCGGCTTGTTACATTTAATAAAAGTCAATCAATTTAATAGGATTTTAAGTAAAGTCGAGGATTATTATTGGGTTCCAGAAATTACTTAAGCGGCGTCTGGGAAAAGGTAAGAGCGGTGCTGCTAGTCCGGCCTACTGCTAATGGCTATACTAACTACGCTCCGAAGCCAACTCTGTGGACACTGTATCCTGCCATGAAATGTATGAATTGGAGCCACATCTCGTTGCAAACGTCTACATTTGGGAAGGTCTTATCTCAATCATCGCGGAAATCTGTCTTCATTCAAGGACACCCAATGCGCAGGTAGCCAGCCTCTCTCTAGATTGCTTTCTTACACTAAAAGGAGAAGCCCTCCAATTTTGCTTTACTTTTGTATAAGGACAATAAAACCATTCAATCAACTGCTATTATGTGTCATATTAATTGCAGATCTATAATTGCTTTTGTTTTTTGTTACAGTCGTATACTCTCAGTCGGTAGTGACATAATCTCGAGGTAAGTTTAACCCTTTGGGGGCTTTTATGAATGTGCGACGCTACTTTGCGGATTTCCACTTTCGCGAATGGTTCTGGTCCTTATTAACTGCAAAAACCGAGGGATCTTTGTACAAAACTCAATTCCAATGAAGTTGGGAAAGTGTGTTAATTGCAAATAAAAATTGATCCAAGTAAATTGCAAATTCTTTTCAACCCATATTTAAATGAATGCACAGCAAAGACAACATATTTATTGTCTTCACTCATAAACTTTATTGTTTTGGGAGAAAATCATCAACTCTGTAATTTGATGACAGCAACACGTGCCAAAATAGTTGGGACAGGTGTCAATAACTACTCAGAAAGTGGATGAATGGAAATCAACCAACTATTTGCAGGTGAACAGATGAATTAGCAACAGGTGAGAGTTGTTACTGGGTATAAAAAAGGGAGACCCGAACAAGCTAAGTCATTCACATGCAAGGATGGGGCGAGGTTCACCTCTTTGTGAACAACTGCGTGAGCAAATTGTTGAACAGTTTAAAAACAACATTCCTCAAAGTACAATTGCAAGGAATTTAGGGATATCATCATCTACCGTCCATAATATTGTGAAAAGGTTCAGGGAATCTGGAGAAATCACTGTGCGTAAACGGCATGGCCGTAAACCATTATTGAATGCCCGTGACCTCCGAGCCCTCAAGCGGTACTGCATTAAGAACCGACATCAATGTGTAAAGGACATCACCACATGGGCTCAGGAACACTTTGGAAAACCACTGTCAGTCAATACAGTTCGACGCTATATCCGTAAGTGTGGGTTAAAACTTTATGTTGCAAAGCGTAAGCCATTCATCAACAACATCCAGAAACGCCGCAGGGTTCTCTGGGCCCGAGCCCATCTAAAATGGACTGATACAAAGTGGAAAAGTGTTCTGTGGTCTGATGAGTCAGTTTTCCAAATTGTGTTTGGAAATTGTGGACGTCGTGTCCTCCGGTCCAAAGAAGAACAGAACCACCCAGACTGTTATGCACGCAAAGTGCAAAAGCCAGCATCTGTGATGGTATGGGGGTGCATGAGTGGCCAAGGAATGGGTAACCTGCACATCTGTGAAGGCACCATTAATGCAGAAAAGTACATTCAGGTTTTGGAACAAAGTATGTTGCCATCCAAACAGAATCTTTACCATGGGCGCCCTTGCTTCTTCCAGCAGGATAATGCCAAGCCACACACTGCACGTCTCACGACAGCGTGGCTTCGTAGTAAGAGGGTGCGGGTGCTTGACTGGCCTGCCTGCAGTCCTGACCTGTCTCCCATTGAAAATGTGTGGCGCATTATAAAGCGCAGAATAAGACAAAGGAGACCCCGGACTGTTGAACAGCTGAAGCTGTACATAAAGCAAGAATGGGAAAGGATTCCACTATCAACGATTCAACAACTAGTCTCCTCACTTCCTAAACGTTTATTGAGTGTTATTAAAAGGAAAGGTGATGTAACACAATGGTGAAGAAGCCCCTTTCCCAACTACTTTGGCACTTGTTGCAATTATAAAATTCTAAGTTTATCATTATTTGCTTATGGAAATAAAGTTTATGAGTTTGAACATGGATAATCTTGTCTTTGTGGTGTATTCATTTAAATATGGGTTAGAAAAGGTTTGCAAGTCATTCTATTCTAATTTTACTGACATTTTAAACTTTTTCCCAACTTCAATGGAATTGACTTTTGTATATGAATCCTTTTATATGTCACAAAAGCAAAGGATATTACATAAAGTCACTAAGTGAAACCAAGGTATTTAAAATTTTGTATCATTTTTGTCACACAAATGCTGCTGCCTTTCAATACTGAGGTCATCTCTGAAGAGCTCGATGACGCTTTACACTCATAAACAACGGAAACCAGATGATGAAGGTGCTGTAGACCGATCAGAAGGCTTACCCTGCTTCTGGTAACCATGGAAACCAGTTTTACGTGGGGGAGCAAACCGCTACCCCAAAAAACAGCCTGGATAGGGATGGGGGCTGCAAGGAATAAGACACACCACAAGAAATAGAACCCATACGACCCTAAAAGGGATCCGTGAACCGTCGAGATGGGTAAATGTCCTCTGGTTGATTAATGGTAGTCATTAAATACAGCTACAGTGGGTGCTTTGCTCGTGGCATTTTCCTTTGCCGACATTTATTACACATATTCAAAACTAAGTCATTGTGCTTAATTTTTCTCTTGTGTTTCTCTCAGCATTGTCTCGTGGGCCATAATAATGATGTGGCAGACCACGAGTTTGATCCAATCGAATGTTTCACGGCCAAGTTCATGTGTTTAAAGAGAAGCATTTTAGCAACAATTGCAGTACAAACAGAAGGCAAGAGTTTCCTTTTTATTTATTACTTTTGTTTTTTTCATGAAAAAATAAAATAAAAATGTGCATAAAGCGGTTAAGAATGAGATAATCAGATGTGGCCTACATACCTGAACCTGCTTTACTCTTTGGTGGTACGAGGGAGAGTTCACTCCTACGATGGCGTGTGTGTCCGAAAGTGTATCTTTCTGTAGTTTTGCTTATCTTGGAGAGAGGTGCAAATACTCCTGTAAAAAAAATGAAGTACATCAAACTCAATAGTTAATTGTGCTTAATACACATTTCTAGAAAATCAGCCCCTTTGGCATAAAATAATTTCTCTCCAAAAGTATTTTTTTCAAATTTGAGTTATTTTAACTGGTTTTCCTAGGATAATAAGAAAATGTTCAACTAAAATAAAGGAAATTACCTGATCCGATTTTTGTATTTTTAATCTCAGTCCGGTAGAAAATATATTTTGGAATAAGCAGAATTATTATCTGTCTGCTAGATAAAATAATTGTTATCTGTAATACTGCATGATTTTATTCAAGAAACCTGATAAACTATCTTAGATAAACATATGGAGGGACAAAAGCATGTATTATTTGTGAATATAAATGGATTGATTTCAAAAATTTGGTTTTAAAAACTCGGAATGAAAGTAATATTATGCCCCTCTTTTGAGTACTAAAAGTGATGATATCGATTTAAAAAACTCAAAATGCAAATGTTTTTTGAACATTTGTTAGATACATTGAAAAAACTTAAAAAAGAAAAACTCCAAGTGACATTAAGAACAAGAATGCCCCCAAAACAACATTTTTATCAGTAGTACTTTTTTTTACCATTGTATACATTATAACGTTTATTTATTTATTTTTAATAATAATTTTACCGTTTTCGTTGGGCCAGTCAGATTAAAATTTTTAGCAGGCCGCTTATGGTCCGCGGGCTTTAGCTTGCCCAACCCTGCCTTAGCAGCAAGATGGCGGACAACAACGTCATCTCATTTTAGGTGAGGCTTTTTTTATGTAAAGTAAATGCTAGTATTTTTTCAAACATATGTTTATATGACTGTTCATGTATTTTTGCTTATTATTTACTGTAACTCAATTCTTTTTAAAACGAATTAAGTTTTTTACCACAAGAAGGCGCTAAATATTAATAACTGTCACTTTAAAAGTGCAATAAATGGCTAATAATAGCCATTTTCATATGCATTTACAGTATATTCATCTTTATTGTCCACACATATAATTATGGTTGTTTAGGTACACGTTTTATTATTATTTTGTCCCTTAAAAATATATATTCTTAGAATGAGCAAAACAGTCTTATAACGCTGTCAAATTGTATTTTTAGCAGTGCGAATGAATTATAATGAATTACTTTACACAATAACAATAAATTAAACAAGTAAAATTCATGATCTATGATAACCTACCGTGCTCTAATGGACAGGTAAAATACTGGACACCTGCTACAGAGCCGTCGTTCTTCCCTTCTGGTTTGTCAAGGACAACTCCAGCCCAGAGACCGCCGGAGAACTCAGTGTTGCCGCAGAATCGAAGCGTTCCAACCTGGATAGGTGTCGAGATGCGTGTTTAGCAGGAGGTCAAAACAAGTGCTTTTTGATGGGTAAAAATAGCTTCAAAAATTAACATTGTTGCCTGCTTGCAAAGTTTAGTTACAGTGACCTACGAGGCCAGGCAGGGAGGTTTTTTTTTTTTTTACTCTAAAACAATTGACTGTGTTTGAAATATGAAACAAGACTAAAATTTGATGTAAGTTCATAAAAAAAGTGTTCTGCATAAATTTGTTGTGTGCTTTAAGTTCAAACTTATTGACCCTTTGAACGTGATGTCACGTCACCTTCTCTAGCAAAATGAGAGCCATGGCGGACAGAAAGAAGCACTTGAGCGCACGGCAGTTGAATAGTCAGTTGAGTTTTTAACACAAGCAGATAACCACTATAGATGATTTACCACCACTCTTTACCATAGTGATTAATTTCTGTGCAGTGGGCATGGTTCTATACCCTATTCGGAATGGTATCCGTTTTGATGAAGACTGAAGACGGCAATGTTTATTTGCAGTCAAACAGATGTTACAGGTGTTGTGCCGAGTCACAACGCAGGGAGCCCTAAAGTATTTCAGGATTTGCAGCGAAAATTCTTTGCAAGGTATGTTTGAATTATTTCCGAGCAGTTTTAAGAGAAGTGGAGAGTGTGGAAATGGAATGGAAGTGGTTTAAAGAGGCAGTGTTGAGGAGTGCGAAAGAAGTGTGCTGAATGAGAAAAGTTGGTTGAGGTATTAGGAAAGGAAGTGAATGGTGGAATGATGAGGTCTCAGAGGCAGTGACAGAAAAGAGACGTGCCATTGAGGAGTGGCTGCAAGATAAGAGTGGTGATGCGTATGAAAGGTATAAAGTGAAGAAAAGGTTGGTAAGCGGTGAAAAGGAAAGCAAACGATGAATGGTGTCGAAAGATAGGAGGACTTTGAGGAAAGGGGAAAAGTGTTCTGGAAAGAAGTGAAAAGAGTAAGAAAGAGTGAGTCTGGAAAGGAAGAGAAAGTGAAAGATAAGGACGGTAGATTGCTAGTTAGCGGTAGTGCAGTCAGGACGAGATGGGCAGAGTATTTTGAGGAGTTGATGAATGTGAAGGATGGGGAGAGAAGTGAGAGTCGAGGCGATCAGGGGTATGGGGGGAATGGTTGATTTAAATGTTCTTCAGGTATTTTTTTTCAAGGCCGATCGCAAGGATGTCATTTTTTTGGTATTACAGTGGGAGCTAGCTATTCCGCGCTTCGACGTTCGCGGATTCAGAGCTTCGCGGGCCTAAAAAAAAAAATAATAACAAAATATAATTTATTCATTTATTATTTTTTTAAAGCATTTTTGAAGGGGCGTCGCTACTTCGTGGTTCCACGTTCGCGGGTTCAGAGCTTCGCAGGTCTAAAAAATAATAATAATAAAATAAAATAATTTAGAAAAAATAAAAATAAAAAAATAAAAAGTAAAATTTAAAAAATTAAGCAATTTTGAAGGGGCGTCGCTACTTCGTGGTTCCACGAGCTGCGCAGGTCTAAAAAAAAAAAATAAAAAATAAAAAAAAATAATAAAAAAAAAATAATGTTTTTTTTCTTTAAGCATTTTTGAAGGGGCGTCGCCACTTCGCAGATTGTCACTTTTCGCGGGTGGTTTTGGTCCCCATTAACCGGCTCTAAAAAGTAATAATAATAAAATTACGTTTTTAAAAAAAAAATTTTTTTTTTTTTTTTTCCCCTTAAAGGTGCACCGCTACTTTGCGGATTTTCACTTAGCGCGGGTGGTTTTGGTCCCCATTAACCGCGATAACCGAGGTCCCACTGTATATTCCTAAATGGACAATTCCAAGTTCACCCAGTTAATAGTGAGTAAAGAACAAAAAAAATTGAACTCAGTCTGTAAAGGCAGGGTTGGGTAAGGCTACTTTAACTGGATTACTTTCAATTACTTTTGGATTACTCCAATACCAAATATGCTAATAAAAGACAAAAGAAACTAAATATGAATAAAATGATGGCTCACAACACGTGGTAAGCTTTCTCTCATAGCTTTGATCTCTTTAATCTCCAGCAAAACTAACATAAAATGAGACAGAAACTAAATGAAAATGTGTGTGTCAAAAAAGGAGTTACATAACACACAATAACCAACATGCAATACTTCACCTTAAAAAAAATGTCATACTTTTGTTTTTTTCTTGAGGAAGATTATTAACAACAACAACAACAACAAAAAACAATTAGACTGGATTGGTTTTCAGGAACATAATACACACCTTTCGTCTAGCTATCATCACCCGGTCACCGAGTTGGATTCCCAAGGAGGCAAGTTTTATTCTAGCTTCCTCTGAAAGAGCAGGAAGGGTCGGGACTTGCAATGTTAAAGGTAACAGGCCGGGTCGGGGCAAAGCTTCCCTCAATAAAGTCCGCAGATCTTTGGCCAGGACAGCAGCATCGGTCATCTCTAAGGGCATGTCGAGGGGATCAGGAACAACATCAACTGGGTATTGGCCTTTGTCATTCTGTAAAATAAAACCAGAAAGGACCTAAGGTCAATAAAAAGTTTGAATTCAACTTAAAAAAATAAGCATGTGACAGGAAAATATTGATCCCATCAATATGTGATGACCCATTAATACAATGCTTTTTGACAGACTCCTTTTTAATCGATAGTGAGGAGCCAATTATCCAATTCTTGTGTGTTGACGGGCAGGATATATTTTAAATAGGCTGGCAGCGAGTTAAATAACCCATTTACGATATTGTCAGTAAACTGGTAGGCTGAGTTAGGCGGTTAGGATTGGAGCCAGGCCAGCAGCTTCTAATCAAAATGCCAGGGGCTTTTTTTTGGTGCCAGTACAGTATAGAGGATCCAAAATTCTTAAATTAAAAAAAATAATGAACAAAAAATATGATGGCGACTAAAGAAATTGGATAGATAAAAATCTACAGATATCTGAGAGATAGAGAGATAGAGAGACATAGAAGTAGGTAGGTAGATCGATCTGTCAATCTATCGATGTATCAATCGATCAGTCTATTGACGTATCTAGCTATCCATAAAACCGTTGAATAAATGGATCAATACATCGATAAAACCGTTGCATCGATAGAGCCATCGCATTGATATATCCATAGATAGATTAATACATTTATAAAGGAATGAACGACAATTAGCATGCTGATAACAGACAAAAAATAATTGAAAAGATAATTGGTCACTTGGAACCAAATATAAAACAGCAAACACTACTTTTTGGTTCCATGCACTTATGTTCCTCATTACCTCATTATTGTGTTTAATCTGGTTGCATAAAATGTTTCACAACGTTGTTATCATGACAATAAAGACAATTCTAATTATACGACATTTTGATTTTCTATATAGGTAACGGCACATCTTGTTCATGTCTCCTCTCTACCTTTGTAAGAGGAATCGAAATATGGCCAAAAAACGGTCTTAGAACGTTTTTCAGCATGACCCTGGATAATGTGTAATGCGCTGCCGATTAACTTTGTGTTTCTGAGGTGAGTACAATAAGTAGTTTTTTTATTAGTTGTAAAGTGTTTATTGCCACAAATGTGTACAGCTAAGATAATACCACTTGATGAGAATGAGTGATGTATTTTACACCCATAACACCCATAATCATATACTGTACATACTGTAAAATTCGAACTACTAGCCGCAACTTTTCCCATTCTTTCAACCCTGTGGCTTGTGTAACAATGTGGCCAATTTGTGTATTTTTTTCTAATGGCAGCCTGGGACGCCCAAGCAGTAAAGGTAAGAAAGAAACACGCGATATATATGAGTGGAGGAAGACGCAACTTTAATGTAACTTTGTGCATGAATAAAACTAGCATGAGGTGTCAATTGAAAGGGGAGTGCTAACTACAATATTGGTGTCCCGCTGGAATTTGCCCAATTTTATCTTTCCAAAAAATCAAGCCATTATTCATTATTTTTGCTATCATCAGACGAGGAATAATAGTCATCCATATCAGTAGATTTTTAAATACTTTTTATATTCTAATTATCTGCTTATGAGGTAGCACAGTACTTTTAATAACTTAATTTGTTTAACAAAGCGGTTTGAGATTGCGCTGTAAAAAATAATAACATTAATAAAGCACATCATTCTTTTTTATTTTAAGTATTATTTTCTTGTTATATACTAATTGTCTGCTTATGTGGTAGTACAGTGAAATATTTGACATAACTTCATTTTCAAACATTTTCGACGGACGGTGTGCCTTGGAACTTTTTTTTTTCATAAAGGGTTGAAAAAACTGTTAAGTATTTTGACTTCTATTTGTCACTGTTGTTTGGACTATTATGCACCGTTTATATCACTGTCACTATTGGCCAATAATGGTGCTGTTCTTTGCTTCGCACACCCTTTAGAGCGCATCTGCTTATGGTAACTCAGGAGATTTAATAAAAAAAAAGTAAAGATTCAGGAGCCGACCTTAGAATATATTTGGAATTTGGCATTGTGATATATTTTTTGGACAGTCCTTCCTGTTCTCATTGCACGTACAAAATTCAAAGCTGTCTTATCCCCTTATATAGAGTGTTTACCAAAATACTATCTTATCAGTTTGAAATTGTTGTTACAGCATTTAAAAGTGACATGCTTAGTGTTTTCAGACAAAAAAAAACATACCAAACCTGCTGTTACAGCAAGTGTCCAGCACATAGCACCAAACCACTATATAACCAAGGAACAATCAACATATCAATACAAAAATGACTATATTTCTATTACGATTTTTGTAGTTTTTACAGGATAAGGGGCGAAGTTTTTATTTTATCAGTTATCAGTAGGGGAAAAATAGTTATTGTGCATATATACGCACCTCATACCTCAATACATACAGTATATTATTAGCTAAAAGGAGCACAGACACAGAGATCCAAGACAGCAAGTGCGTCATAGAAAAGTTATTGCACCAGTACTCTATAAATCCTTACGTGCATGATCACAATATTCAGTGGTCTACTGTTGATTTTACAAGACTTGTGCCAGCCAAGCAGTTGTAAAGCCTCCTGTTGACAGTCTCTTGTGAGTTTTCTTAGTTCTCATTTTGTCTTTTTCTGGCAGTAGAGGGGTTGGTAAAACAAAAAGTGACCATTGGTCAGCAAAGTCAATTCAATGCACTAAGTATAAGGATTTGCTGGTGGCAGTTTTGAAACAAGAAATATTTAGTAGAAACAAATAACACAGTTTTTAGTCTAATATGCAGTACATGATATATCACATATTTAGATCTATATCTCCAAACAGATTTAAAGTCATTGCAGATTGCAAATGTTTTGTTTTAAAATGTTTCTACATCATGCAGGCACTACAAATGCCCAGATGATTACGCAACACTCAATCAGGATTAAATAAGAACTAGGCTCGTCAATGGGTCAAATGTAATTTCAAATACTCTTAACAGTTAAGAGCGAATTTGACCTTTCTTTTGAACAAATTATTGTTTACAGCAGCACTGGCATAAATTTAATACACTAACCATTATTTTCTATTGAAATGATTTCAAATGTATTTTATAAATCCACATAAGGTGTTTTTGTAGGGTTTGTATGATTAAAAACACCCCAAAAAAGTAACAAAACAAAGAATGGCCTCAGATCGAAATGAGGGATTTACAGGATTACAAGTGCTTTGGTGACACCCAGTGGAGAGATGCTATAAAGTTGTCTATTATGTGTTAAAAAGAGTGCACCGTATAAATATGTAAATATACCCACACACACACACACACACACTAATTTTAAAATAAAACGTCACTCCACAGACATAAACGCTAGCCCTGAAATAATTGATGTATACAAGGAATTATAAAATGTCCACTGAGTGTTATAATAAATATCTGCAGTCTAGTATAAATATAGCCAGACTTTATGTGTTTCTGATCGAGCCTGGTGTTTTTTCTGTATGAAATAAATGATGGGAAGTTTTGAAATAATTTAATAAACAAAGAGACAAATAATTCTACCGTAAGAATGCTTTCAGGAGTGAAAATATTTAGTTGATTTTACTACAACCTGAATTGAAGACATGCCTTATGTAGGGTTGAGCACACAGTTTGATGTATTCTGTCCTAAAGAAATGGAATCTGCATTTTCGCATTTTACAGAAAAAAAATCATAGGGTAGATTTTGTATTGCAAAGACTTAAACCGGAAATTAGCGCACTAAAAGATATTTTGTAGTCACGTCCATGAGCTCTAAGAAGGTACACAAGTTTCTCTAAGAAAGACAGCAGACTTAAAAAGTAATAATTCACAGCAACTACTTTTACTAATAATTACTATAAGTTATCATTTACGTTGTAATGAATAACTTAATCAACCCAAAAGATTTCCTGACAGTAACATGAGGAATGTTTAATATTATATGATGGGCCACCCCAATCTTAAGTAGTCATCGGTACCTCATATCAATGAGAATAGCACATAAACTTTCCTTAAAGTAAAACCTTTAAATCGCAACAAAAAAATCCCTAAAGGGACACTGTGTAATATTTGATCATTAGACATTCCTTTACTTTGTAGTGCAACCAAAAACGAGTGCTACAATGCACAAGGAAAAATACAAACCACTGAGACTCAAAGTGACCAAATCGCACCATTTTTTATCTCATTTTTCTGGCCAGTCTTTCACAAGGTTTTTGTTTTTTGAGGGTACCCATAGAGGCAAGATAGCAGACAATCATGTCAGCTCCCTCTGTGTGAGCCTCATGCTATGTAAAATAAATGAAATTTCTTGACATATGGGCATTAAAAAATGTAGGTTTACATGATAGCTCATGTTTTTTGCTTATTCAAATCTAGTTGTTTTCATAATTGAAGGCTTTTTTTTTTACCACGCGGGGGCCCTAACTCAATGTCTATTTAATATTGCATTCATCCATCCATCTATTATCTGCACCGCTTATCCCCAGTAGGGTCGCGGGGGTGCTGGAGCCCATCCCAGCTATCTTCGGGCAATGTTACATACATACATTACATCCTGAACTCGTTGCCAACCAGTCGCAGGGCACACAGAGACAGACAACTCACTCGCTCATTCACACCTAGGGACAATTTGGACAGGCCAATTAACCTGACATGCATGTTTATGGAATGTGGGAGGAAACCGGAGTGCCCGGAGAAAACCCATGCTAGCACGGGGAGAACATGCAAACTCCACACAGGAAGGTTCGATCTCATGACCTCAGAAATGTGTCGCACACGCTCTGACCACTGCGCTGCCGTGCTGGCCATATTGCATTCATTCAATGACAATTTGCCATGGTCACTAGATTGCAGCCTATACTGGTATCTGATACCATAGCTAATATGATACCTGGTATCGGCAACAATACCGAGACTAGGTATTGATAGTCACCCATCGCTAAGTATTATGCTGTAGGGTCCCACAGTAGTATATGATATTTTGATTAATACAATTCGTAAGAAGAAAGGAGGCAAAATCCACCCATTTAAACTTAGTTTTGGGCGCGGCCATTTTGAGTATGCTGTGGAGCAGCGGTCAGCAACCACCGGGCCACGGACCGTTCGCGGGTCATGTGTCGTTTGGTAGCAGGCCGCACAGACAGAAAACCAAGTTGCCCTTGCTTATACTGTTTTATTCATGAGCACAGGCAATTTCTCTTTTAACCAATAATAACTTCTATGTTTGTGGGGTTTTACAGTGCTAAGGTATAGTATATGGGCAATAATAAATAGGTCGATGCAAATATTTGTTCAAGATGATTGCAACAGATGTCAAGCCTGGATTGCGTGAGAGCACCATTGATGACATAGGAAAAGGCATCACACTATTTTCATTCATAGTGCAATATTGTAGAAAGTTGTTTAATGGAGCATTATGGTAATAAATTCAGCCAAAACAACGTTGAACAACAATTGACCAATCAGGAGCGCCGTCAGGTAAAACGAAATCAAGACAACGGAGCTCTCATTGCAGCGATCTGGGCTTGATTTTGAATGTTGATTTGAAAGAATAAAAAGTACCGTAAATTAGATGTAGAAATTGATACAACGGTTACAAAGGGTTTAAGAAATGGTTGTGCCAATGCAAATTCTGCATTTACATTTCATGGGAAAAATTAAAGACAACAAGACATTTCATTTTCAAACGTTAAAACTCGGAAGCTGTTTACCTTTCCGGGCTTTATGGCATATTGGCGTAATACTTTAAAACCTGCACTGAGTTGCTAAAATGCTTAAGGGACTCCCACGCTGTTTAAAAAATGCTGCCATCTGATAAAACTATGGGAACTTGGCCTCAATTCAAGTGGGTGTTAAGCTTTCATGCTGGGAGTCTCAGCTATCGAACTGACAATTACAAAGACTACGGAAAAACCTTGGACAAGAAAAAGAAAGAAAAATAGTTTTCTTGTCAAGGACATTAAAGTGAAGCAACTATTCACCCTCACAAAATCTCACAACAAAAGAACAAACTGAACAGCAGCTTATAATGTCCTGAATTTGCTCTAGTGCCCAGCAGGAGACCTGGATGAAAATCTCAGGAGAGTTCTGAAAATCGCTGTCCATCGATGTAACTTCACTTGACAAAGGTGAGAGAAGAAATGATTGCAAAACATAAAAATAAAAGCAATATAACAACACGATATATAGAACAAAATGCTACTTTATGCTACTAAATAAAGACATAATATTTTATGTATTCATATTTAACACGCACTCGTGTATAACACATACCATTTATTTTTTAATAAAAATCAGTATACATCATGTTTCACTTTTTCCGCAGCTCAATCCAAGCATTGTAAGTGACAAACGTTGTTGAAAATGCATGGCCATAATTAAAATATTTTATTGACAATGTAAACTACGAACACATAAGAGATTTCCTACAAATTAATAATAATTTACATTTTTTAGGACCGCTTTTTGTTTTCTCCATTCTCTAACATTTGTCTCTATTACTGTGAATAAAAATAGCGTGAAAAACAGATCAACTCTAATGTCTTTTTGCATGTCATCTATATATGGTCTAGCGGCTAGTATTTGGTTGCTCTCACTGCCGCAACCCGTGTTTGATTCTCATTGCATCCAATGTTTTGTGATTGTGGTCAGCAATATTATTCAAATGAATGAAAACTTTAATCGAACATTAAAATAAACCAGAACAAAAACAATAACTCAACCACAAAATAATATTACATAATATGTTCGAAAAGGGTTAGTCAGAAGCAAATCATTGCACTAATACTGCAATATACCACCGTAGAACCTCGTGTATGATGCGCACCCAAATGTTTAATTGTTTTTTTAGGAGAAGAAAAGCTTATTATACACACACACATATGTAAAAATTCATATATTTTAAGAGGATGTAACTTACCTTAAAGGCAGGATTTGCTCCCAGCTCCAACAGACATGAGACTGCAGATATGCACAAGTTGGACGCAGCAATATGTAGGGCAGTGCCGAAGTCAAAGTCGCTGCAGGTGGCATCTACATCTAAGAAAAACATAAATAATATACATTGTTAAGGTCAGAAAATTGAACACTCACTCAAACAGTGAGAATAGACAAATGTGAGTCGGATGGGTGCAGTCGTATACAGGGATTCATGCATGCATGAAAACTGGACAACTAAATAATCCCATTTGGGATGCCCCAGTTTCGACGTCAAAAAGTACTGAGGAGAATATAAACAACAAATAAGCATTATTTGGATAAATAATTAGGTGTTCATAAAGAAAACTATTTCTTTGGAGTTTATATTTTGAATACAGTTGGGCAGTGCAATATGGCCCGAAAACATTTTGTTTTATATCATCGGTCCCTCTGGAGAACTACGATTGTATTCCTTTTTAAACAATAAACTTGAAACATTTGTGTAAAGAAAGTTTTGATTGAAAATAAAAATTGTAAAAATGTTCAGAGAAAAATCACTCATTCAATCACTCATAGATCAGTCTTAAGACAATTTTAATATTCATGGTTTGTGCGAAAGAAACATTTGCTCCTTGAAAAGTTTTTAGTTGAGTAGACATTTTAATTAAGAAAAGACATATATTAATTTTGAACATTCAGGTAGAACAGAGAAGTAGTATACAATAAACAAGTACAATGTCAAATTCCAAATCTGTTCTAAAAGCCTTCCCCTGAGCCCTTTCTTTTAAGGGTGTGGAATTCAAAAAACAGCAACCTTATTGGCCAATAGGGACAATAATGTGAACAGTGCATAATAGTCAAAACAACAAACAACAGTGGGATATAATAGTCAAATTAACAAATGATCTCTTTTGCTATCTCTTTTGCAGGTGTCCAATAATTATCACAGAACAAACTTTTCACGTACAATAACTTTTCATAAACGTCAAGGAATTACGCAATTGACAAGCTAAGCGCTAGTTTGATGACCACAGTAATTTTAATCTATAAAGTTCCTATTCTCGGTTTCTCGACTGAGCAATTTTCAAAATAGACTTTTAAAATTACGAGTTAATCAAAATCCTTCTATTTTTTTTCCATCCCTAATTACAAGCAACAGAATATATGTATGTGTGGTATGCAAACATGATCGAATCTAAAGAACTAAATTTTGAATGAATAATTAAAGCTTCTGTTTGTATGCTTCTTGAATAATTTTTAAGAATTTTCATTTTGATCCACCTATATCTCATTCGATCTCTAGGTTTAGGGAAACTTTCGCTCAATTAAAAAAAAAAGTGCAAAGAAGCTATGAAACAGGGAGAGTTTGTAAATGGCTTCCACACATTTCAGAAAAGTATGTCAAATGTAAATGAGTGAAAATATAAAATATGAGGAAACTAAATAAAAACAAGAGTTAAAAAAAGACCAGAAAGATTTCTTAACCGGAGGTGAGAAGCAAACTACCGCACTATAAAGAATGATGTTTTCCAAAGACAAATTGTGAAGGAGGATATCAAGCTCGAATATTGATCCAAGTTGAAGGTTTTGGGCCTGTAAATGTGATATTGAGCTGATGACAAAGCCACCAAAAGATAGATGAAAGTTTTGTCTTCTTCAATACAAATGAAACTCATATAAAAAGCACAGAAACTTTGAAGAGGGTTCACTACGGGGTAAATATGATTATTTTACTACTGAAATTCTTTTTAATGAAATGAGATGAAATAAGGACCAGAGGTGCTCTGCTATAAGCAGAGATTGGGGGAGCAATCAAGGATGTGGTTGTTAAGGTTCTAACTGGGAGTATTGTGGTGTTCCTAAGGACCTCTTCTGCATCCTCAGCAGGTATTTCAGGGTCAGAAGTGTTTCGCCCCTTATCCTGTACACCAGGGGCCAGCAACCTTTTCGTGTGGAGTGCCGCTTTCAAATTTCCTTGTAAATCAGTGTGCCACACCAAGATTAATGACTCGCACAATAATTGTTTTATATCCAACAGAGCTGTAATTTTACACCAGTCCAAATATACAACATGTCCAAGTGTTCAGATGACAACTCTCCCATTTTTACATATTGCTTCCTTCCCGTCAAATAACTTTGAATCCATTGCAAAGCCACTCCCCTGATGCCATATCTTTCCAGTTTTTTTAATAGTATATTATGATTAATGGTATCAAATGCTTTTTTTAAGTCAATAAATACCCCGACTGAGTATCTCTTCTTTTCTATACTATGGGTGATTTCTTCTACTGCATCAATAATAGCCATTGTTGCTGATCATTTTGCTCAAAAACCATATTGACTTTCATTAATCAATTTATGTTTATCTTCAAATTGTTCTAGTCTATTATTGTAAAGTCTCTCTAATATTTTAGAGAACTTAGGAAGCAGAGATTCCGGTCTATAGATTGTAAAAATGTGCTTGTTTCCATTTTTGTATATTGGTATAACTTTTGCTATTGTCATTTGATTTGGAAATTTGCCTGTTAGAAATGATAAATTACAGATGTAGGTCAATGGTTTCACAATGCTATTTATAATTTGCTTAACTAGTACCATATCGATGTCAAAACAATCCATAGACGTTTTGTTTTTACAGTTGTTAACCACGTCTAAGATTTCTGATTCCGTAACCCCAGATAAAAGCATGGTCTTGGAGTTCATTTTTATCAGTGACTCAAATTGCTTACCACTGCACTCTGGGATATTTGCAGCGAGCTCTGGTCCAACATTTACAAAATAACTATTGAAATTCTCCACAACTTGATTTAAATTACAATTTTCACTGTTCTTATCAATACAATGGTTTGGATATGCATTACTTACATTCTTTCTTTTTATTATACTATTTAATACATCCCAAATACCTTTGATAGTACTTTTGTTATGATGTAATAAATTGGTATGGTATAATTTCTTGCTCGATCTTAATATTCCTGTCAATTTGTTTTTATACGTTTTATATCGGGATTCGGCTTACTCAGTTCTTAGTTTAATACATTTTCTATATAAGGTGTTTTTTTTCTTACAAGCATTATACAAACCCTTGGATCGTTTACAGATTTATTCTTAATATTAGTTCGTCTCATTGGGCAATTTTTGTTATACTTGTTGGTGAATATTTCCAAAAATATGTCAAACGCACGATCCACATCATCTGTACCATATATAGCATTCCAGTTTTGTTTAACTAAGTCATCATTTATTTATCTATCTATCTACCTTGGTCGTATCCCTCAAGAGGGGTGACCGACAGCAAGACACACACATACAATAACAAAGAAAATAAAAGGGAAATAAATAACCCCCCAAAAAAAATGTTTGTAAACATAATCCTTGGTTGATTCTTGTCTAATAACCTTTTCATCATACACTGTAAATACTGGTAGGTGATCAGAAATATCACAAACCAGTAATCCGCTGACGTTTGTAAATTCCATATTATTTGTAAATATATTGTCAATGAATGTTTCACTGTGTGAAGTGAATCTACTAGGCCTTAATATAGTTGGGTACAAACTCAAACTGTACATTATATTAATATAGTCATCAATGTTTTTATGTTTGTTTGGATTGATTAGATCGATGTTGAAATCTCCACAAATGAATAGTCTTTTGGCGCCTATTGTTGAATATGTTTTTTCAGCCCAGTTTGTGAAGGTTTCCAGATTTGAACCCGGTGATCTATATACACAACTGACTATAATATTTTTCCTTTTTTCATTTATAATATCTACTGTAATACATTCAAGTAAATCGTCAATGACAAATGACATGTTTTGTATTATCTTTGATTATCGATTATCTTTTGTGCACATATATAGCTACTCCTCCTCCTATTTTGTTTGTTCTATTTACATAGTTCAAATTATAGTCGTTTAATTCAAACTGAGAACACCCCTTTCCTCACTGAACCACATATCAGAAACTGCAATCACACTAAACGGGTTCTCAAATTGCTGTAAGCATTCAGTGATGTCATCAAAATTTGTGTACATGCTTCTACTGTTAAAGTGTATTATTGAGAATTTCCCTTCAGGTTTAACAAAAGTATTATATTCATTTCCAGTATAATATTTGCAATTGTCTGAGCTAGTTGATAGAAATTTGTGGTCAGGGTCGAAGTCATCTATTCTTGAATTATTGGAGTCAGTGTGATCAACAATGCTCAGTTCTGGTAGATCATGGCCTAATATATTATGATGGATTTTTTTATTGTGATCTGTAATAAAAGGTGTCCATATTGTCAGCCCAGGATGCCATTGTATCACTTCAGGCAAATCTGTCCAGCTCCTGCATTTCTCGGACCCAAAGTATTTTTGCTTCTTCTGGAGTGCCGTTTAACTTTATGTATACTCTACAGTTTGAAGTCCAAGTTCCTTGTATCTTGTTGGTTTTCCTCAAAAATTGAGCCTGTCTTACAATGTCAGAGTTTTTTTGCTTGAGTGTTCATTTAAATAAACATTTGTCCCTTTTAGTTTTTTTCCTTGCTTAGGGATTTCATGTTTCCGTTTTCTGTTGACAAATCTCACCATGGTTGCTTTAGATCAGTTCTCACCTCTTGTTAATTGATGGCATGCTTCTATGTCCTCAGCATTGATGGATATCCCCTTTTTGCTCATAAAAGCAATGACCTGTTTCTCAGCAGAATCTTGATCAGCATCCGTTGCAATACTTTTATTTGCCACAGCCTTAAGATAGGTCCGAGGGGTTTGATGTCCAGACCGGTTATAATAATGTCATTGATCCTGGTGTACTGTTCCAGATCTGCTACGCGTCCTTCTAGCGCAATAATCCTCTTGTCTTTCTCCATGTTTTCGATTTTAGATCTTTGATTTCAGCCATTAAACTCATGATTGTATATTGTTGTTTAGTGACTATATCCATTTTGTCCATTGAAAAGCCGAGTGACTATTTAATTTCCTCGAGTTCTTTATCCCTGCTCGGAATCTTGAAAATTCCAAGCTTCTCTTATGGCACCGTCCGCTGATCACCCTCACCCGATCGCCCTCTGACTCTCCGGCTGTTATTTCGCCAGACTTAGTTTTCCCGGCCTTTGGTCGCTTTAAAAGGCAGCGCCGCCATGTTTGCCAGTGTCACCAATGGCCGATCTCGGAAAGCAGGACAAATCGTCCTCCTTCCTGCACTGGTTTTCGAATGAAATCCACCGAGTCAACGGCGACGTCGACTCCGTACTTTCTTTTCTTTTCGAAACCCACAGACGCCCAAATCGTGGCATTCACGTGGCCATCGCACATAAGCGGCTACGCTAGCTTCACTCGCGGTGCGGTGCGTGCGAGGTACAACGCTCTCGAGAAATAATGCACAAACAGCACGGTCATTTTTTTGCAAAAAGCCCCATTCGTCTGTCCACGCTGGCTGGAAAGAACGAGATTTTTCCGCTCGAGGAGCCGTTATGATTTGGCTGTCGTGATTCGTTCATTTATCGCGCACCGGTGTTTCTGTGGGAGGGTTAAAACAGATCTCCTCTGCTAGGCACCGCGCAAACACACGCTCACCGTAAAGCCGTTAAACAATGAAAGCGCTCAATGAAAGCGCGCAATGAAAATGTCTAAACTTCAGGTAAAAATGCGCATTTGAAAAAAATCATTATTACTTTACCGTGCGCGCTTGCGTGCCACTGATTAACCCCTCGCGTGCCACCGCTGGCACGCGTGCCATAGGTTGCTGACCCCTGCTGTACACCTTTCTTGATTGGGGCAGGAAGTGCTGAATTAGCCTTCACCAGTAGATGGGGTCCAGCTACTATGGCCATCTCCCTAATAGCCTTCTGTACTTGTTTGGAATCATGTCCAATTTTCTGCAGGTAACATGCACATAGATGTTGTGGGGAAACCCCAACCACCGACCTCAATTAGGTGTAGGGTGGCATGCTACCAAGAGATGGTCACCTCATCCACAATGTCCTGGTTCTTAGCCCTTTTTGCCTGATGAAATATGGCTAGCCTGTCTTCCCTGGGAACAGTGAGTTTGGCTAAAAGGATGGACTTTGAGCTCCAAGAAAGAAAGATAATATCCTGTCAGAGGGTAGTTGCCACTACGTCCTGAGGAAGGACCAGTTTCTTCTTGAGATCTACCCGCTGCTCCCAATCCGGTGCGTTGTGCAGCATTGATGGTAGGTAGTTGGATCTTTTTCCCTTTGGGACTTTACTGCCATTTAGTTGGAAGCTTGTGAGTCACAGTGGTACTGGTGGCTGCTTATTGGTGTGGCTTCTCTGTAGTTCAACCCACTTGGCGACCTCGGTGAGGATTTGTCATGTCTCCACTGGTAGCGCCCATCTGCCAGAGCTTTTAGGCAGCTGGTCAGAATGTGGTTTAGTGTGCAGAGGCTGGTGCCACACTGACTACAGGATGCTGGTTCAAAATGCGGCAGCAAGACTTTTGACTAAAATAAGAAAGTTTGACCATATCTTAACTTGCACTGGCTACAAGTCTGCTTAGGATGTGACATTAAGGTTCTCTTACTAACATATTCAAGTTTGCATGTACTTGTCTCCTTTTATTTCCCCCTATGTCCCTACCTAGCATTCGCTTGGAAAATAACGGTCTACTTGTGACTCCAAGAGCCAAAAAGAAGTCTGCAGGCTCAAGACATTCTCCATCCGGTTTTGTGGAATGCTCTACCTCCGGAGTTAATATCTGCAACCTCAGTGGAAGTTTTTAAATCTACTATACTTAAGACCCACTTCAATACAATCGCTTATGATTGTTGGCATCTCATACTTTGCTTTTCCTGTCCTTTCTGACTTCCTGGCTGGTGGTGATTGGGAGAAGGAAGATTCGAGATGAGTCAACCGATCAGCGTCTGGACCTGAAGCATGTCAACGTCTGCATGCTGTCATAAACTTTTTAGACTATTTTACAGGCCCGAGGTTTCATTGGTGTCAGGGACTTTTTGGGATATTTTACAGGCTCGAGGCGTCATTACTGTCATCCACTTTCTGAACAATTTTTGACATATTAGCTATGCTTTTTTAATTGATTTTCACTATGTTTTGTGTACTATTTCCCAATGCTAAATCTATTGCACCCTGGCCATCCTGGAAGGGCGATTACCAGTTGTGAGGCCCCTTCTCAAGGTTTCTCATTGTCCTCATGCTGAGGTTTTTGAGTTTTTCTTTGCCCTCATGTTGGTTGAAGATCAGGGGATGGAGCAAGAGTGTGTGTGTGAATAGGTAAGAGTGAAAAACATTGTAAAAAGCTTTGGGGGGTCCCCAGAGACTTGAAAAAGTGCTTTTTAAATGGAGTCAGTTTACCATTTACTTAATGCAATGCTTCTCAATGAATTGATTTCTGACGCAAACACCCCTCGGAAGAAGAAGTCTTCTTGAAGTAATTGGAACTCTGCTAACCGTGTCGCTGGGGGATTTCTGACTGTTTTGTCCGAGTTGCGTGCCTCAATCATCAAAAGCTGATGGGGTAAGATTACCATTTTACTGACTTCGCCCCATTTTATCTATGTGATTGTGACTTTTCCTATTGTGTTTTTCGCCGTGTGTCTTGCAATTTATACAATATTGTCCAGATAAATCCCTGTTAGCGTGCAGGCCTCTGAAGGCTTCCAGTTTGGTTTGGACTAGGTTAGCACATTTAGCGGTCAGCTTGCTGGCTTGCCTGCCGTGCTCATTGTTTTTTTCTGCCGTGTCTTTTGTCATGGTAGTTTTTTTTGTCATTTGCTCGTAGTTATCCTGGATGATTACTCCAGGGTTCCAGTGAGCCAGCCTCCTATTTTTTATTCCCGCAGATCGGTTTTGCTCCGTCCTCTGTAGCATCCTGCTAGCTTGCCGTAATCATTTGGTATATTTAGGGCTGGGTTCATGTTTGCTGCCATAATCATTTTTTTTTGTTGTTGTTGGCTCCCTGTTATCCTGGCTGCCCACTGCATGCTTTTTGTTGGCCAGTCTCCCGTTTTTCCGCCGATGGGTCCCGGGTAGCAATTTTTAGCAGCCGGCTGGCCTGCCTGTTAACTATTTCTGTGTTATTTTAGCCAGTTCACCCTATTTTGGCCGCACCTACAACAAAAGGCCTAGGAATTCTCAAGAAAACTACCAAAACACGTCTTGAAACACTCAAAAAAAAAACCTTTGATTAAATAACATTTGAACCAAAATGATGACTAGCTTGCTAGGGTGCTGGTGTTTTTCACGTAAATCACAGCTCAGGAAGTCAAAGACGAGACATGCCCCAAGTAATGACTTTTGCCACCAGGAGGGCTGATTCATTAGTCAGTGTGCTGTCTTCAAAATGCATTATCTCGGAAAATAATTGGAATATACCAATGACATATATTTATATAGATATTATGCAAGAAAACATGTCAAGTCAAGTCAAGTCATTTTTATTTGTATAGCCCTTAATCACAAAGAGTCTCAAAGGGCTTCACAGGTTATTACACAGACTATTTTTTCAGACTATTATTACACCATCCCCTGATCTGGAACCAACATGAGGGCAAGGAAAAACTCAAAAACTCAACATGAGGAAAATGAAGAAACCTTGAGAAGGGACCGCACATGTGGCATCCCCCTTTCAGGATTACCAGTCAGCAAAGGAAGTTGCAATCACAAATAATACAGAGATATTGTCCACGAAAAGTATAGGTTATTCATATGCTATAGAGTAGAAGTGTGTTTTAAGCTTAGATTTAAAAATTTCCATTGAGGTTGCAGATCGGATCTCAAGGGGAAGAGCATTCCACAGCAATGGTGCCCGGATGGAGAACCCTCTCGAACCAGCGGAACACTTCTTGGCTCTTGGGATCACCAGAAGACCGGCGCTCTCAGAACGAAGGCTTCTGACCTGTACTGTTTTCTCACATTTTGTATATTTTAGAATGCGAGTATCCCTTTGAACTAAACCGTCTTACAAAAAAGAGGTGCCAGTAATACATTTTCATATTTGGAACCAAATAACCCTTGAAATAAGCTTTTAGCTTACCTCCAGGCTGAGATGCCTTCAAAACCACACAAATGAGCTGGGATACGTCAAAGTAGGCAGCGTAATGAAGAGCTCTCATGTTGGTCCAGCGAGAGCGAAGGTTTGGATCAGCTCCCAGTGCAAGGAGGTGGCTAGCAAAGTTGGCAGCTTTATCTGCATCACCTAACAAATGAAGAATATCAGCACTATTTTACAGTAAGTATTTGTTCTGTTGTTGTAGAGCAGGGGAAACAATAAATTCAGGTTAGATCAATTTCGAATTTGGCGCGTGCATAGCTGGAGCTACTTTTGATACACCCATTTTTCGATCCAGTATATAAAGGTAACTGTTTCACTACATTTCACAATCAAGGCGTCACATCCAACAAACCCCGTTTAGGATATATGTCACTAAAAATCCTTTATACGGAAGCTCATCAAATAATGAATGGTCACTGTAGAGACACTTTATGATAAACAAACTGTAATTACCCACAAACGATAACCAAACACACAAAACAATTTGATTGGGTAAGTGGTAGGGGTGGACAGAGCTATGCAAAACAGCATGCTCTCCTCTCTCATAATTTGAAGGGAAATACATCCATCAACTTTCCATTTGCAGTTTTTTGTGACATATTTACAAAAGAACTATGCTTGCACCTTGTTTTGAAACATTATGTAAAAAATGAGGGTCAAAATGAACCTCCATTATCTAAAAGTGGTATATTTTTTGATATGGTACGCAGGCTTTGGCATTATTATTATTTCATCGATGTCATCAAATCATCTAACGTCACAAAGAGAAATAAAATGTGCTGAAGTATTAGCTTTTGTCGGAGAGCGGGTTTGGCAGTCTTGCTAAATGTTGTCTTAAAATATATAGTATGGCTTCCACCCCAACCAAGCCCCCCCCAAAAAAGTACAAATAATTTGCTTTTATGGCTCTTTGTATCATAAAGGTTCCTGCCCCTGTTGTAGAATAAAAAACAGGACTCTGAGCAGACCCAAGCATGATAGATTCAAACATTGGTTACTCATAAAGTTAACATGATGTCCCTTTATGATATCTGAAATTACATTACCCCACCACCACCCCATTATATGTGCCCCCATTTGAAAAAGTTGAAAAGGCTACACGTTAGCATGTTATAACTTTACATAAGGTTAAATTTTCCAATCCTAATACTTGATGAACAGTAGTTGATACTTACCTATTCCCGGGGCACCAGCTTTGCAGCAGTAGTGTAGAAGGCTCATGTCAGTCAAGCCATCACGATCATTCACACCACAACCTCTGTTAAGGATCTGAGCAAAAACAGAACAAAGAAAAGATGAACCGTCCATTAAACTGACCGTGCGTAATGTAAGTAATATAAGATAAGTGAGAACAGATCAGGAGATGGTGTAATTGTGGCTTGTGCAGTCTTTTGAGACGTTTTGTGATTAAGGCCTATACAAATAAGTGTGACTTGACTTATTATTTGAGGCACTAAATATTATGTCCAAAGCTTGAGATCAAATCAAGTTACATTCTGCTGGCTTTCTCACAACACTGATTAGTTTTTCAAATTGTGATGAATTGGCTAATGTAATATTGCAGAGGCTGTATGGCCCACTAACGACAACTATTATATGAGATTTCCTTTTTTTTTTTTAAGTATCTCAATAGAATACAAATACAATACAAAACTGTATGTAATCCCACTTTTTAGTGAAAGTACATTGTTGGCAAAAAGATTCACTTGATATAGTTGCAAATTATTTGAATGTAACACAGGATTTTCAGTTTTTCTTCTTTATTTTTCCCGTTTTCTTTAATTTTTTCTTCTTTTGTTTATTTTTTCCTAGCCTTTGACTTATTTTTTTGCCTTTTTTATTTGTTGTCTAGTTTTCCTTTTCGATCTTACTTTACTTTTATCCACATTAAACCATACCCCCACATTGCATATTACCGTATTTTTATTACAGTGTGTATTTTATGTAGCACTATCTAAATACTCTATATCAACACGTTACATTGGGTATTTATGTATTATATTCCTTTTACTTTATTATTGTTTTATTTTCAACACAAGGATACTGCTGGAATTGTGAATTTCCCTACGGGGATGAATAAAGTATCTATCTATCTACTTACTTCCTGTTTTCTTTTTTCTTGACTTTATACTTACTTTTCCCTTTTTGTTCTTTTTTCTTCATTTTTTTTCCTTTTGTTTCTTTTTTGTCCATTTTTCCTTTTTTGCTTTGTTTTTCCCCTTTTTATGTCGTTTTGTGACTGAAGTTACATGGCTGAAACCAACAAAAAAAATCTCAAGAACCATTTGGCAGCCAAAAGAGCCACCTCTTTTTAATGAGCCAAGCTGAAAGAGACGCTTCTCTATAAAGAGACGGAACCTTGTGGGACAACATTGACGGAGGCACGAAGGTAGGAAAGGTCCCATAGCTACATAATCTAACCGCGCAGGCGATAATTAAAGTCCAACCACACTTGTCCTAGTGCTGCATTTGACACAGTGGACCATAATATCTTGCTAGAACGGTTGGAAAAATGGATTGGTCTCTCAGGAAACGTCCTCTTTGAGACTGGGAGGTCGCTGGTTCGCGCCTCTGCCGAGACATACCTAATTGGTATAATGGCGGCGCCCTCTGTTGGCTGCGGCTGCATCGACTCGCTACAACGGGTCAGGTGTATCGACATTTCGTTCTGTGTACATTGTTACAAAGAATGACAATACAAAGGAAATTATTATTATTATTATTATTAAGGTTCAGATCCTACCTCTCATATAGGACACACTACGTTAAATATGGCGAATTGACATCTGAGCCAATTAGTGTTACTTGTGGTGTTCCGCAGGGTTCAGTGCTTGGCCCCCTTCTCTTCAGCATTTATATGCTTCCACTAGGTGATATTATTCGCAAGTATAATATCAGTTTCCATTGCTACGCAGATGACGCTCAACTCTATCTCCCGATGGAGGAATCTGCCACACTAAACTGTGGAACTTTGGAGGCCTGCCTCACTGAGATAAAAGAGTGGATGTCACTCAGTTTCCTGCGTCTTAACTCTGAAAAGACTGAAATGTTAGTTATTGGTCCATCTAAGTCCTGTGACTTATTCTCTAAAACCGCTGTGAACATAGACAATTGCCACATCACACAGAGCGACTCACTTGAAAATTTAGGTGTCATTTTCGACCCCGATCTGTCCTTTCAAACACATGTGAAGAAAATGACTAGAACCGCTTTCTTCCATCTCCGTAACATTGCTAAAATTCGTCCTATACTTTCTCAGTCGGATGCGGAAATCATAATTCACGCGCTTGTTATCTCACGTCTCGATTACTGTAATGCACTACTTTCCGGTCTTCCGATGACCAGACTCAAGAGTCTTCAGCTGGTACAAAATGCCGCAGCGAGGCTTTTAACAAGGACAAAAAAGTATGATCACATCACCCCAATTTTGGCTAACCTGCATTGGCTCCCTGTTAGCCTAAGATGCGATTTTAAGGTTCTCCTATTATTATACAAAATCATACATGGACTTTCCCCCTCATATCTTTCAGATCTGATTTCCCCCTATGTCCCGGCCCGAAGCCTTAGTTCCGAGAGCGCCGGTCTCCTGGTGATCCCAAGAGCCAAGAAGTGTTCCGCTGGTTCAAGAGCGTTCTCCATCCGGGCACCGGTGTTGTGGAATGCTCTTCCCCCTGAGATCCGATCTGCAACCTCAGTGGAAATGTTTAAATCTAAGCTTAAAACACACTTCTACTCTATAGCATACGAATAACCTTAACTTCTTATATGTAATAACTTGTGAAGCCCTTTGAGACTATTTGTGATTAAGGGCTATACAAATAAAAATGACTTGACTTGACTTGTCCCTCTATATCACATATGTCAGAGTCAAGGCCCGCGGGCCACATTAGGCCCGCGAGAGGGTTTTACCTGGCCCGCGTGACGATATCAATATATTAATAGATCCGGCCCGCAGGCCGCTGCAAGCCAGCAGCCCGCAGTACGCATGAATACTACATTTCCCACAATGCAACGGGGACGCGCCGAGCGGGAGCAAAGCGGGAGGCGGTTTGATTTATTCAGCAGTCGATCAGCAGCAGTCATTAGCATAACAGCAAAAATTAGCCCACAGATACCCATCAACAATGGCTAAACGGAAGGTGGACACTGAAAACCGGGGCTTTCAAACAAGTAATGTAGAGTTGTAGTAATACAGTACTGTATATAAATGTATGTAAATACAGTAATAATACAGTAATGTTTCCTGTGCAATTACACATTTGAAGTTTTTAATCCGTTCAAGTTTAAAAGTTAAATATGCACATAAAGAAGGTCTTGTTTTTTGTTGTTCCCCTCGGGAATTTTAAAGCTTTATTGTCTATGTTGACTATGTTGTTTTTGTTTGCCGACTCTGTCCTGGGAGTGTTTCTTGTTTTTCGGCTTTTCATTGAAAATAGATCTTGATGTGGACAACAGTCTTTTGATAAAATTGTCTCCTATTTAGCAGAGAAAATGACTTTTGATTGTTATTATTTGTTAATCAGTAATTCCTTTTTTTCACACTAACCCAGAGAAAGCACAGAAAGGAAAGTCAATGTACATTTGAGCAGGACAGATGAGGTCCAGTGTGTTGATTGCTATTGGTTTTAAGTAACAAGAGATTTTTGCACTTTATTTTATTGTATTTCGAGGCAATATTTCTTTTTAATAATTTCAGATGATTGAATGATAGAAAATGGTTCTGAGTTGTTGTTATGAGATATGTTATGAGTTTTTTATATAAAGGACATTTGTATTTTGTGCCTACCGAAATTAAAAATGACTGACAGAGTCATAAGAAAATATTGCTTTATTTATTCAATCATATTGTAATGTATTTGTTGTGTTTTCAGTAGGTTAAATCTTGGTTTCAGTAAAGATTGGACAGTCCGGCCCTCGGCTTGTAGCCAAATGTTTTATTTGGCCCTCCGTCCATTTGACTTTGACACCCCTGCTCTATATTAATGTCTTAGTGATTAAAAAAAAGCAACAATAATGTTGTTTTTTTTAAAGCAAACTACTTCACCCACCTGCTGCCTCTCTCTTGATATAACTTAAGCTTACATGCACGCTTGCTTTCATTTACTCAATATTGTGCTGACATTGACTTCAAAATACCACGGTTGAAAAAATATTTGCACAAAAACAGCTGTACAATACAATCACATATTACATATACATTTCCCCTAAGAGATAAGGCTGAAGCAGAAACTATTAACTCCCTACTGCTATTTTAATTAAACATACTCAATTCAACCACAAAAAAACAAACAAAAAAACGAATCCGGGAAACTTGCAAAAAATAAATGACAGTTTACAACAGCAATTATGCTGTTAAAGACAAATATAACATATCATACTCAAATAATTTTTGGGCGTCAACATCTAAATCGTTTCATCAATGAATTTATTTTTGGGTGGTGTAGTTGAGAAAACTAGACAACAATGTCAAAACAGAGGGGAAATGAAGAAAAACCAGGAAAAAGCAGGAAAGAAATAGGTAAAAAGCAAGGGAAAAATAGGAAAAAGAAGTAACAAATAAGATGTAAAAAAAGCAAACTAGAGAACATAAGAAAAAAAAGCAAGAAAAAAGGGAAACTAGAGAACAAAAGAAGAAAAAAGGCAAGAAAAAAATAAGTAAAAATGCCAGGAAAAAAAGTAAAAAAGAAGAAGAAAAATATAAAGAAGAAAAAGTATAGAAAAGGTTGCTGTGGGGGAGTGGTCTCTGATCGATATTTTGTTATATTAAAATAAATTGCAAATTAATTGAATGTAACTGTAAATCTTTTTGCCAAAATTGTACTTCCACTTCAAACCTTTCTGTGTGGAGTTTGCATGTTCTCCCCGTGCTAGTATGGGTTTCCTCCGGGCACCGGGTTTCCTCCCACATTCTAAAGACATGCATGTCAGGTTAATTGGCTGGTCTAAATTGTCCTTAGGTGTGAGTGGACGAGTGAGTTGTCTGTCTCTGTGTGCCCTGCTACTGGCTGGAAACCAGTTCAGGGTCTCCCCTGCACACTGCCCGAGGACAGCTGGGATGGGCTCCAGCACCCTGTGACCCTACAGAGGATAAGCAGTGCATATAATGGATGGACTGATGTACTTCCACTCTAAAAGGGTGCTTAAATACAGTTCTGTATTGTGCAACCAAAAAAATAAGTCCACAGAATGATAAAAGGTGGTAGTGTTGTGTAATAGTTGTTGGAAAAACAACTGATTTGTGGGTCGTACCACCTTTTCAATATTACATTAGCCAATTCTAACCAGTGCTGCCGGAAAGCTAGCAGAATGTAATTTAATTTGATCTCAGATTTTAGACATGTTTGCTAATGATTTGGTTGCCACACTTGGGGTTGATGTTGCTCACCATTAATCCAAGCAATGCTCACAGACTTTGTCTGATTGCTGAGACCCGTGGAAGCTTAGAGGGAACATTGGCTGCACGTCCACTCTTTTTACTGAATATGACTGAAAAAAAAATGTTTTACAATATGTCCAAAGACTTCGGACTATAATTTGCTGTATTAATTTTTTTAATAGACAGAAACCTAAGTCCCCTGCGCCATAGTCCAGTAAGACAGTCTTACTTCTGCCTGTTGACGTGTATATAAGTGTGTGTGAGAAGTACGCTGCACATTCCTTGTTGCATGTCACTGTGCATTGTTTCCATGTTGCGCATGTGGGCACCGACATCACCTCATTGCCAATCAATTGGATGTTCTTCTGAACCTGGGGGACCCATTGCCTTAGGACCGCAAACAGTTCCGGTATAGTGGTGCTGGGTTCTTGCAGGACCTCCCAAAACTGCGGTTCACTGGGGTCAAAGAAAGAGTATTCTGGGCGGAGAGGGTTCGGAGAACACAGAAACAGACAATAAGTATCGACTGAGTTGGATGCAAAATTTCACCTTCTTATACTGCTAGGAAAAAAAGACATCTTAACTCATTGGGAGAAAGGTACTTATTTTAAGTTGTTTTTTTTTTTTTAAACAGGATGGCGCCACCAGGCTGTACTTGCCCAAGACACACCACAGGAAACTGTGCCTTTACGACCATAGTGGTTAAGGGATCCAACCAAACAATCATGTTTAATATAGTTGGGCAAGACACTGAATCCCTAATGCCCCCAATAAGCAGGTCGGCAGCCTTGCATGGCTGCATGGCAGCTAATTGGTGTGTGATTGTGTATGTGAATGGTGTGTGGAGCACATTGTAAAGCGCTTTGGGAGGTCTTCATTGACTTGAAAAGCGCTATATAAATGCAGATCATTTACCATTATAGTTGAACATTTTTGTCTTAGTAGCTTCAGAAAAATAATGCTCATAAAAGCAAACTTGTATGATATAGGAGATACAATTGTAGATAATGCTGGTCCTTTAAGTATTTCTTCTCATTTCACTTAAATATTTGTATTTCAAGTTATTTTGGCTAAATTTAGCCTCAAACCGGTTGCATGAAGGAAGGTTAAATTTAGCTTAGCTCAGTTACTATGGGGATTTATTGTCTACAGCTAGTCTGCTTCAGACCAGGCTAACAACCAGGCTAAGATTATCCCCATATACATATGACACTTCTAGTTTCAATTGGGTGAAAAAATAATGTACTATATAGCAATTCTATGGACGTTATTATTTTAATCATCCTGCATTAAAATTTAACATACAGTGGAACCTCGGTTCTCGACCATAATCCGTTCCAGAACCCTGTTCGAAAACCGATTTGTTCGATCACCGAAATCATTTTTCCCATTTAAAAGAATGTAAATCGTTTTAATCCGTTCCAACACCCTGAATGTTTACCTTGAATGTTTAACGTAATCATAAAGCTAACCCAGGCTAATCGTACGTTCGTGTTATCGTAATCTTCCATACGAAAGATTACGCTAACGTGAACGTTTGAAAATAAAAAAATCAGGTTGTTTACAAGTCATTTAGCACCCGGGTCTCCACAACAAGTGGTGAGCGGTTCATTGGAAAGGGAGCTCCGTTCCAACACCCTGAATGTTTACCTCGAATCATAAAGCTAACCCAGGCTAATCGTACGTTCGCGTTATCATAATCTTCCGTACGAAAGATTACGCTAACATGAACATGTAATAAATAAAATAATCAGGTCGTATACAAGTCATTTAGCACCCGGGTCTCCACAACAAGTGGTGAGCGGTTCATTGGAAAGGGGGCTCCGTTCCAACACCCTGAATTTTGGGCTCAGTTCCAACACCCTGAATGTTTACCTCGAATCATAAAGCTAACCCAGGCTAATCGTACGTTCGCGTTATCGTAATCTTCCGTACGAAAGATTACGCTAACATGAACGTGTAAAAATTAAAAAAAGGATAAAGAAAATAATTATGAGTAGGATTTCTTACCTTTGTGGTGGTCAGCAGAAGGCGCAAGTGGACGGTGGGGTAATCCCTAGCAGGACCAGACACTCGCACACCTCCTTCATATTTTGCTATTTTTTCTTTCTCAAATGCAATAGTTGTACGCACTACTTTTCCTTTTTCAACTGTAGCAACTTTGCTGCTTGTACGGACTTTCTTCAGAGGCATAATTAGGGGCTAAAACACTTCGTACACCTATAAAAAAAGCGAAAGCAAAACGAAAAACGTTCGCACGCGATAACAGTTGGTCACGAGGGGTGGGGGGCGATCTACACGATCTACACCCGTACTCCGCTCAGCATCGCATCCTAGCGTACGCACTCTTGCATTATCGACGTTCGAACTGCGATTTTTTGACCGAACAGCGAAGCAAGAATTTCTCGAAATTTTTGGTCGGACGACGATTTGTTCGAACTGAGAGGCGTTCGAAAACCGAGGTTCCACTGTATAGGCATATTGTCATTTCATTTATTTATATAGTCTGTATGATTGCAACAGTTTTTTTATAGTCAAGAATAGTCAGATAGTTTTTCCTTGCGCTCAAGTAGGTTTTAAATCAGGGGATGGTGTATCAATAGTCTATAGCAGGGGTCGGCAACCTATGGGACGCGTGCCAGCAGTGGCACGCGAGCGGTTAACCAGTGGCACGCGAGCGAACGGCCAAATAATAATCTTTTTTTTTAAAGCGCATTTACCTGAAATTTAGACAACTTCAGTTGCGCACCATGTTATGTAAAGGATTTACGTTAGGCTGTACGTGGGTTTTTCAGTGTGAGTTTGCCCGGCGCCTCGCAGAGAGAGAGAGACCCAGCCAACGAAACACACACGCGCGATTAATGAACAAATCATGACGGTGTTATGCTGAGAAATGCACCCCTGCCGAAATTTGCATTTCGTGACGTTGGATCATTTGTACTAGAAATGAATGACACCGTTGCTGTGACAATGTTAGGGACAGGATGATATGTATATTCAAGTAAATTACAAAATACAATTATTGACGAGTTTGACGATGAGAAGAAAACATGTTTGTCTCTCGTTTATCTGTTGATGACTTTTCAGTTCATTTCAGCATAATAAGCTTTATGGTAGAGTGCATAACAGTTTCAATACGAGCGATTTGAGTAGAAAAAGGCAAAATAAACACGTTACATGCTCAAAAGTGATATATACGGTGTGCATTACCGTTTGATTGCATTCACAACAAATACAAGACAAAATGGTTTAAGTTGTATTACATTCCCAACAAATGCAAAACGAAGTGGTTTTTGTTATATGTTCACCATTACATTCCCGAAAAGTTATATAAAAGTGAGATAAAACGAGGTAAAAGTGGTTATAGTAGCGGGAGTGACGTGTGCGCGCTCCCGCCACGGGATGCAAATTTCGGCAGGGGTGCATTTCTCTGCATAACACATACCTGTCAACCTGTACGGTTTTGCCGGACAAAGTACGTTTTTTATGCATTTTAAGATGAGTACGACGTACAACTCTGGACGGAAAAACGCAAATTTGTCAATCTCATGCGTCTGCTACCTGGGGATTTCCCATTATGCATCATTCCGGGTTTTAATTAAAAATTGCCTTATAAACTTGAATCAAAGTCATCCGAGGTCATATAAATTGGTGCGAGAAAAAATGGGCTTAATTATTCGACTAAAACAACACTTAGTCAAATTGCCTTACTAGGAACCTCTTACAGAATTTCAAGCAACTGTTGTTTTTTACCTCTTTATTCTGTTTCAGTAAACTAGAAGTTTATTATTTATTTCTTCCACTAATTATTCTTATTGAGTCATGTGTTTTGCGTTTTCATGAATTCCCTTTCATTCATTTAGTATTTAACATGCACATTGCAGCGCATTCAATCTTGGGTTTTGCAATGTCTGAAAATTATCAAACAATGTCAAAACATGTGAATTGAATCCCGAGCTGATACTGAGTGTCTATTGGTTGCTGGGGCGTTCTCACATGTGCACATCAAAGGTCACCATCAAAACTTCCCCCCAGAGGAGGGGCAGACCGGAGCCGGAAGCCAGGATGCCTGCTATTCTGCAATTCAGTTATAAGGAGGCAAAAATAGAGTTCTCTGGAGCCAGCTAAAAAAGCAGCACAGGACAAAATCCTGGTCCGCACTCAACTAAAAGGTTCTGACCCTGTCCCAGCTTAAAAAGCAACCAGAGAAACTTGCTGAGCCAGCGCCCAAGCCTGATTGAGCCAGCTACCTCGAAGAAAGCCTCCAGCCACCCACAGCAAACGACTCCTTCAACACACTGCATTTCGTGGTCCTAATTCCGACTGAGTCTTTAGTCTTCGGGATTCCTCACCGCTCTACCATCAAGGACTTCAAGAATGGGCCGTCACCTTCATCAAACCAGAACCTGAATCTTATGGTGCTAGGATTTGGTATAATATGACGTTAAGGTATATTCTATCAAGTTACCGTATTTTCCGCACTATAAGGCGCACCTAAAAGCCTTTATTTTTTTCAAAAGCTGACCATGCGCCTTATAATACAGTGCGCCTTATTTATGGATCAATTTTTAAATTGCAAAGTTTTCCAACTAACTTGCAGCCGCCGACTAGATTTTCCCCCGAACGCCAAGTAGTACGCGGTGTATGCTGGGATTTATTTACCGGCTAACCAATGTGTCAATCATCATTTGAATCAATCACTATTGGCTAAAGTTATTCGGAGGTCAAGGGGCGGATCCTTTTTATCATTTACAGGCTGGCATTGGCTTGAACGGCAACACAAAGCCTGCAATTGGCCAAAAAAGATGAATGTTTATGGCACGTGGCTGACGGCATAGAGAAAGCATTTTTTTCTATTCTGTATTTGAAATTATTTTATTCTCCTGGATTTACTACCCTCACGGCTATAAGAGGACATTGGCTGCACATTATTATGAACACAACGACTTCGGTGAGCTACTTCGGGTTTTATATTGTCCCTGTATCTTGTTTCAGACTGAACTCGATGTTTCTGTGATAAGCGGTGCAGATAATGGATGGAATGGAGTGTCTATTTTTAAATTAAACTAAAATCCAAGTGTTTATTGTCATATGCACAGTAAAGTTGCGAGCGAAAAAGAAAATAGATACTAAGGAATGGTTAGCATTTCTTGAATCCCAAGACTTTAACCTTCCGAATGATGGAACGATGCATTTGAGTGACATCTTATGGACACCGCATCCGCACGTGTTCTCGACACGTATTTGCATCTTTACAAGCTTTGGGAATGTTAAGGGGGTAATAAGTTGGACTTAACTATCTGACTGTTTTGTCCACATTCCCATTGTAGCGCCTTATAATCCGGTGCGTCTTATCTATGTCAAAAATAGGACTAAAAACTATTTTTTCGGGGTGCGCCCTATAACCCGGTGCGCCTTATAGTGCAGAAAATACGGTACAATGACATAATAATCAAGCCAATGTTGTTTTCGATCTAAATGATGCCAATTAAGATCTTTTTGCGTTTTATTTTCTTATTCTTGTTTTGTGTTCTATTTAAGTTTCTTTTGTATATGATTAGTAAAGAAAAAACTCCATAAATCTGAAATTGCCTTGATTAAAGTTTATTGAACTATCAGAAACGGTAAAAAAATTCAATTCAAGTGTGTAGCCTTTCTTTAGAATAACTTAAAAGGTTTTTTCATTTGTTTTACCTGATATAATAATCTAAAAACATACGTGGTGCTTCAGAAAGGTGAGACGAGTTTTGAAACGAATAATACTCTTTAATTTAATTGGTCAATAAATTATTAGTTTAAACACTTTCCTACCACCAAAATTACGCTACGACATGATTCAAATTGAATTGTGTTCGCGAGTGTGTCTCATCATTAAAATATCATAAACCTCTAAAATAGCACAATGAATTCACTTAAATTGTGTTGTACCAAAACTTGAAATTTTGAGACTAATTGCTAAGTTATTCAAGAGTTCTCTGAAAAAACTGATGTGGTTCTCCAAAAGGCTGGACAATCTTAATAGTGTCACGGTTGCCATGGCGCCCAATTCGTACCCGCCGTGTGACGCCAGGTTCTGTCGCGGTTGCCACTGCTCCCAATTAGCCCCGCCCATGTACACCAGCTGAAACTCATTGACAGATTGCTCCCTGACTACTAAAACGCTGTCTTGTGAGTCGCCTGGTGTCGGAGCGTCTGCGAAACTCCTGCTAAACTCTGTTGTGATACGTCAAGCCCTGTGAATCCCCGTTTTGCCTGTGTTTTTTTGCTCTTATTTTGCCAAGCCCTGTGAATCTCTGTTTTTGCCTGTGTTTTGCTCCTGTTTTGTTCTCGCCCCGATCTGTTTGATGTTGACCACTTCTTCGTTCCGAGCAATCTACTTCCGCAACCAACAATCCCCGGATCGAATGTGCGCTCATTTCTCTTCTCCCCAATAAACTGTGAGTACGTTACACGATTGGGTTCCTCTTCCTGTTTCCTGTCCTGGTCCTGACAAATAAAAAATATAGAGCTTTATTCGATAATTAAAATGTATTAAATGAAATCAATTAAATTTAACAACCCTAGAATTCCCTACGGAGTGCGGTTTACAGTATTGGAGAAATGTTGGTTGGTTGGATCCCTTAAGCACTGGGATCGTAGGGACACCGTTTCCTGTGGTGTGTCTTGTGCAGTACAGCCTAGTGGCACCCATCCATCTCCAGGCCAACATATGTTTTCACCCGGGGATCTTACGTGTGTTAGGCGAATGTACTAACCACTGCACTATGTTACCAAACAAATAATCAATTTAACTGTATTTTACTTAAAAGATAATTATCAACTTGAGAACATGCACACTTTCCACACAGGCATATGAAGAATGTACAAGATCATGCTTATTCTCACCACAGTTATCTGGCATGGGTGCAGAGGCCACCTGGTGGATGACCGGACGCTGATGTGGATGAATACGATTGTGGGCATCCAGAGATGCAGCATCTTCCTCTGCAGGCTCCGAAACGTCCTCCTTTGTCATGTCCCTCTCAGGGCCAGCGGCTAGAACGATATCACAAGCCCTATTCTTAGAACCTAAATGGGTCTAATCTCAAGAAAGCAAGTGAGCACTGTGGCGTAGCTTTTTTCATTGTTTCCGGTAATGTGGTACCTTCAGAATGAGACTTGAGTTCATTTTAAGTCGTGGCCCCTATGTAACAAACTTAGTGGACCAATTACAATTTTTAAAAGGTGCATGTTTGTTTGATTGTGGCTTTTTATTTAGGCAGAGCACAAAAAAACAACCAATCACTAACAAAAGGAAACAAAAAGATATAGGTAAGATAAATGGAAAATTGTAAATGGATTGCATTCATACAGGGCTTTTCAAATCAATAAAAACCTCCCAAAGCGCTTTACAATGTATTTCAAAGCCACCCTTTCACACACACACTCGCACACCGATAGGGTGTCAACCATGCAAGGTGCCTACCTGCTTATCGGGGGACATTAGGGGTCAGGACATGCGGGCCTCCAGGTCCGGAGTGCCCAGGCCTGGCTTACATACTAACGCAGAATGGTGAAAACCGTGAAGGTGCCACTTTCCTATCAGTGTGTCCAGGACACTCTAAAACAAATGAAGAGAAAAACTCGGGGTCCCTCTACATCTTACCAATCATGAAGTAAGCTATGCAGCTGAACAAAATTGCGGGGATGGTCTTTAGCGTGATGATGTGAGAGTTAGTCATGCGGATTTTTGCGCGAATGGCGCATCCTCGGCATGAATTTAAGAGCGCCAGTACACTCAAACAGGTTGGAGAATTGACTAGTTGCTTCGTCGCTGATTGGAGCAATCTGAATAAATAATTTACAATTCTAGTGACAAAGTAATAATACATGTAATACATGTAATACATGGCGTTTGCAAGCACATGCAACATCATGCTCCTGTATTCGAAAAATTGAAAACTGAACAAAGCCGAATAAGGGGCGGCAGTAGCTCAGGAGGAAAAGTCTCATTTTGGGGACAAGACATCGCAGGTTCGATTCCCGGTTCCTCCGCGTTTTATGTTGAAGTGTCCTTGGGCAAGACACAGAATCCCTAGTGCCCCTGACAAGCAGATAGTTGCCTTGCATAGCTGACGCTGCTATCGGTATGCGTGTGAATGGGTAAGTGTGAAGCACACTGTAAAGCTTTGGGAGGTCTTCAGTGACTTGAAAAGTGCCATTTAAATGCAGACCATTTACATTGCAATGTCAATATGCAAATAGAAGTCGTTTCCACATTTAACTCAAAGAGAAAGTGTGTATTATTTGATCATTATATGTCACTGTATTGGGTAAGGCAACCGAAAACAAGTGCTAAAATACACAATTGAGAATGAAAACTATGGAGACGCGAAGTGACCAAACTACACTATTTGTCTTCTCAATAGGCCAACATGTTGTGAAGAAAAAAAAGACAAGAAAAGAAAAAGGGAAAGGGAAAAAAGCTGAAAGAAGTGTTTGAAGCTAAAGGAGCTACATCGGCCAAACGGCAGAGAAGGACATGAAGATGGGCCTAATTCCACGCCCGAACGGCAACATCTTGTGACGATCTCTACAAAGACTTCAGCTAAGTTGAACGATTCAGCAAAGCTAAAATTTGGTCTTTTAAATATTAGATCACTTGCTCCTAAAGCTTTACATGTTGATAATATTATTCGTGATTACAAACTTAACTTGATTGGTCTATGTGAAACTTGGTTGAGACCGGATGAGTTTTTACCGTTAATAGAGGCTTCTCCTCAAGACTACGTGAGCAGTCATGTAGCACGCTCTTTGAAGAATGGTGGGGGTGTTGCGCTAATTTCTGAAAAAAATACTCAATCTTACTCCTCGTACCTCTAATAATTATAAGGCGTTCGAGGCTCTTGTTATGCGGTCCTCTTTAATGTCAATTTATGTAGTAACTATTTATCGCGCACCAGGACCATACTCAGTTTTCCTAGATGAATTCTCTGAACTGTTGTCTGACCGAGTAACCTATGCAGACAAAATAATAATTATGGGGGACTTTAACATTCATATGAACTCCCGACTCAGTTCACTTACTGTTGCGTTTCGGTCTCTAATTGACACATTTGGTTTTAGTCGACTAATTGATTCGCCAACTGATAAAGATGGAAACACACTAGACTTGGTTTTGACTCGAGGAGTTTCAACCTCAAACATGACGGTGTTACCGTGTACTACCGTTATTTCTGATTATTATTTAGTTACATTTGAGGTGCTAGCTAAATGTAGTAATAAAAAAACTGAAGGATTTAGCGAACGCAATATAAGCACTGGCATAGTTTCTGAGCTCTCTGATCTTCTTTCAGGAGCAGTTGCATCGTTTCCTTTATATAGAGGCTCTATTGACTCACTTATGAATGAGTTTAATGCTACCCTGGCTAGTGTCCTGGATTCAGTAGCGCCCATAAGGCTTAAATCACGACCTAAAAGACGCACGCCTTGGTTTACTGATGAAACTAGATCGTTTAAACAAGAATGCAGGAAATCTGAAAAAAAATGGCACGCTACGAAGCTTGAGGTTTTCCGTCAAACTTGGTCTGACAACTTGTTAAAGATAAAGCGGCCCTTGCTTCTGCAAAATCAGCTTACGTTTCGAAGTTGATTGCGTCACAAAAGAATAACCCCAAAATCCTTTTTGACACTGTAGCATCGCTAACAAGGCAACAGATTATCCCAGATAGTTCTACCCATTCAGCCCATGACTTTATGGTCTTCTTTAATAAGAAGATTCAATGCATACGGGAAGAAATTTCTCAAGACACAGTTAATACATCACATATTAAAGGGCTGAAATCTATAGATGCGCAACATGGTGGCTGTCCAGGGAATTTTTCCCGATTTAGTGATCTGTCACTCGATAATCTTAAACAGGTGGTGAATACGGCCAAACCGACGACTTGCCTGTTTGACCCACTTCCGATTTCGCTTATTAAAAGGTATTTTTGGGGTCCTTGGACCTTCAGTTCTAAATATTATAAACATATCACTCTCCTCAGGTGTAGTTCCAGCGGCTTTTAAGTCCGCTGTTATTAAACCTACACTGAAACGACCCAACCTTGATCGAGAAAGCTTATGTAATTATAGACCTGTGTCAAACCTACCGTTTCTTTCTAAAGTACTTCAAAAAGTGGTGGCACAGCAGCTGAATGATTTTGTATCCGAGAACAATATGTTTGAATCAATGCAATCAGGATTCAAGGCTAACCACTCTACTGAGACAGCTCTGATTAAGGTAACCAATGATCTTCTACTGGCAATGGACTCAGGCACTTCATCAGTTTTGCTGCTGCTGGATCTTAGTGCTGCTTTTGACACTGTGGACCATAATATCTTACTAGAACGGTTGGAAAAATGGATTGGTCTCTCAGGAACCGTCCTCTCATGGTTCAGATCCTACCTCTCAGATAGGACGCACTGTGTTAAATATGGCTAAATGACATCTGAGCACTTTAGTGTTACCTGTGGTCTTCCGCAGGGTTCAGTATTTGGCCCCCTTCTTTTCAGCATTTACATGCTTCCATTAGGTGATATTATTTGCAAGTATAATATCAGTTTCCATTATTACGCAGATGACACTCAACTATAAATGTTAGTCATTGGACCATCTAAATGCCGTGACTTGTTCTCAAAAATTGCTGTGAACACTGACAAATGTCATATCACCCAGAGTGACTCGGTTAAAAATGTAGGCGTCATATTTGACCCTGATCTGTCCTTTCAAACACACGTAAAGAAAATTACTAGAACCGCTTTCTTCCATCTTAACAACATTGGTAACATTCGTCCTATGCTGTCTCGGTCAGATGCGGAGATTATAATTCACGCGTTTGTTAGTTCCCGTCTCGATTACTGTAATGCACTACTCTCCGGTCTCCCAAAGTCCAAAATCAAGAGCCTTCAGCTGGTACAAAATGCTGCAGCGAGGCTTTGAACTAAGACAAGAAAGTTTGACCACATTACCCCTATTTTAGCTAACCTGCATTGGCTCCCTGTTAGCTTAAGTGATTTCAAAGTTCTCTTGGTATTATACAAAATCATACATGGACTTGCTCCCTCATTTCATTTCATTTCATATATTTCAGATTTAATTTCCCCCTATGTTCCGGTCCGGATCCTTGGTTCTGAAAGCGCTGGTCTACTAGTGATCCCAAGAGCCAAGAAGAGTTCCGCAGGTTTGAGAGCGTTCGCCATCCGGGCACCGTGGCTGTGGAATGCTCTTCCCCCCTGAGATCCGATCTGCAACCTCAGTGGAAATGTTTAAATCTTAGCTTAAAACACACTTCTACTCCACAGCATATGAATAACCTATATTTTTTGTTGACAATATCTGTGTATTATTTATTATCGCAACATCCATTGCAGCCTGGTCATCCTGGAAGGGGGATTACCACATGTGCGGTCCCTTCTCAAGGTTTCTTCATTTTCCTCATGTTGAGGTTTTTGAGTTTTTCCTTGCCCTCATGTTGGTTTCAGATCAGGGGATGGTGTAATGATAGTCTGTAATAATAGTCTGTGCAATAACCTGTGCAGCCCTGTGAGACTCTTTGTGATTAAGGGCTATACAAAGAAAAATGACTTGACTTGACTATAGTAAGACAGAAAAGAAGAGGAAAAGGGAGAGAAGAAAAACAAGAACAAAAAAAGAAAAAATATGTAATTGGTTTTAAAAATTGTGACAAAAGGGGGGGAGTAAAACATTTTTGTAATACACATAAATATGTACCTAAAGGGAATTGGCTGAAACAGAACCTTTTAACTGCCTACCTTGATTTATTTATTTTTTCAAGATGAGTAGTTCCAAACATGGAAAGAACCTTTGCTGAAACTTAGCTCCTGTACACCTTAGTGCCCTCTAGCAGCGAGATGGAGTATGTGGTTTCTATGTATTTCACGACTTGGTTCTGTTTTTTGACATACAGTGGAACCTCGGTTCTCGACCATAATCCGTTCCAGAACCCTGTTCAAAAACCGATTTGTTCAATCACCGAAATCATTTTTCCCATTAAAAATAATGTAAATCGTTTTAATCCATTCCAACACCCTGAATGTTGACAGTGAATGTTTAACGTAAACATAAAGCTAACCCAGGCTAATCGCTCGTTCGCGTTATTGTAATCTTCCGTACGAAAGATTACGCTAACATGAACGTGTAAAAATAAAAAAATCAGGTCGTTTACAAGTCCTTTAGCACCCGGGTCTCCACAACAAGCGGTGAGCGGTTCATTGGAAAGGGGGCTCCGTTCAAACACCCTGAATGTTGGGCTACGTTCCAACACCCTGAATGTTTACCTTGAATGTTTAACGTAAACATAAAGCTAACCCAGGATAATCGTACGTTCGCGTTATCGTAATCTTCCGTACGACAGATTACGCTAACATGAGCGTGTAAAAACAAAAATAAAAAAGGATAAAGAAAAGAATTATGAATAGGATTTCTTACCTTTGTGGTGGTCAGCAGAAGCCATGCTGTATTCCCTAGCAAGATCAGACACTCGCACACCTCCTTCTATTTTGCTATTATTTCTTTCTTAAATGCAATAGTTGTACGCACTACTTTTCTTTTTTCACCTGTAGCAACTTTGCTGCTTGCACTGACTTCTGCAAAGGCATAATTAGGGACAAAAAACACCTCGTACACCTATATTAAAAGCGAAAGCAAAACGAACCACGTCTGCACGCGATAACAGTTGGTCACGAAAAAGGGGATCTACACCCGTACGTCGCTCAGCATCGCACCCTAGCGTACGCACTCACGCATTACCGGCGTTCGAACTCCGATTTTTTGACCGAACAGCAAAGCAAGAATTTCTCAAAATTTTTGGTCGGACTCCGATTTGTTCGAACTGAGAGGCGTTCGAAAACCGAGGTTCCACTGTACTTGGAAAATTACTGCTGGCCAGATTAAATCACCCCGTGGGCCATATGTCTGACATGCCTGCCTTGAATGATGAGTGTCTGCTCTCTAAAAAAGCAACTGTTGAATGTTTGTTATGATTTGATGATTACCTGCTTAATGTACAAGCAAAAGAGATTTCACATTAACTATATTTTCAAATTTTAACGTGTTGGATTTTAAAAACAGTTTGTAAATTTTCTGTACCCAGGGGTATGCGCACACCTAACAGTTTTCTACCGTAGCCGAACAAGCGTTTCTGTATTGTATCTATATGTATCTATATCTCTATGGAAAATAACTTAAATACATTAAAATTAATTGTATTTACAATACACTGATGTTTTTTTGGTCAAATATATGTCTGCATTTACTCACCACTGGAATGTTCTTTGATAATTTGCATTGTATACTATTTATAAAGGGTCATCCTGAGAAACGTATACTCTTTAATTTTTCTATTTAAACATTACCAATCTTTGTTTGAATTTATATGTCTTTTAGGGTTTCACAAAGAATCCTCATGGTCAGTTTATAAAGAACGGTTACCTTTAAGGAAAATGTGGAACACAAAAAACTGTAGTATGTGTAGGGGCACACATAGGCTGAGAAATAATTTAAAAACCAACACTCACAGTTATTTTGTGCTGTATCCATTTTCTCACCGAATTCCATAAACGTATCCAGTTCTAGTTACCAACATCAAAAAGCCATGAGGTAATGATGAGCAAAAACCTTAACCGAAATGGCTTTGTTGAAAACACCAGGTACACAGAAGTAACACAAGCTGTCCCTCTGATTAACTATCGCTAATCCTCCAACAGTCTGCTTCTATTGACCCTTTGGACGTGACGTTGGGTTGCCCTTTCTGGCAGAACGGGAGCCATGAAGTATGGTGGGAGGCACTTGAGTGCATGGAAGTTGAATAGGCAGAAACAAACACCAATAACCACCACTTATTACCATGGGGGTTCATTCCTGTGCGGTTGAGGCAGGCTTCTAAGTCCATTTTAGAATTTTATCCCCTTTTGATGAAGACAGAAGATGACAATGTTCATCTGCAGTCAAACGCATGGACTGGTGTTGTGCCAAGTAATACAGGCAGCCTTTAAGTATTCCAGGATTTGCTGCGAACATTTTTAGAAGGTACGTTTGATGTTTTGCCGAGCAATGTTATGCTAAGTATGCGGTCGATTATTTTTTTCAACAAAGAATCGGATTTCTTAAAATACTTTTAATTTCCTACTCTATATTCAATTATAGATGTTTTGGGCAGATGGAAAAATAGTTCACAAAACGACAGAAAATTATTTAATATAAATCAGAAAAAAATTAGCTGAGGAGGTAGAGCGCTCGTCTTAGAATCAAGAGATCGCAGGTTCGATTCCCGGCTCCTCCATGTTATATGTCGAAGTGTCCATGGGCAAGACACTGAATCCCTAATGCCCCCAATAAGCAGGTCGGCAGCCTTGCATGGCTGCATGGCCGCTATTGGTGTGTGAGTGTGTGTGAATGCGTAAGTTTGAAGCACATTGTAAAGCGCTTTGGGAGGTCTTCAGCAGACCATTTAGTGCTCAAAATGTGGGCCATAATATATTATTTTACTTTCGTTCTAATATACTATAAAATACTTCAATACAACTACAGTAACACTGCAATACAAAAATACTACAACAGAAATATTAAAACAGAAATATTACACAAATACATCTACAGTAAAATGACAAAAATACTAAAGAAATATTACAGCGCTAGAACTACAGTAATTCCATAATAAAAAAGTACTACTGCAGAAATATTTTGACAGAAATACTTTGAAATACTACAACAGAAAGATTAAAACAGAAATACTGCAAAAATACAACTACAGCAGAATACTAAAGAAATACTACAAAAATAACACCACAAAAATACAACAACAGTAACAAAATGATTAAAAAACATACTACTAAAGTAAAAATCGACAGAAATTCTTCAAAATACTACAACCAAAATATTAAAACGGAAATATTACAAAATCCAACTGCAGGAAAATAACAAAATACTGAAGAAATACTACAAAAATACCACTACATTTTTGTTTTTATTCGAATGCTGCTTGCGGTACATCAAACGTCACACGTGTGATATGTTAGCGGGTGCCTAACATATTTTAGCTGGCTAGTGTGATCTCAAATGCTATTTAATTTATGCCAGAAGTGCTACATGAGGTTGTATATGATTAAAAGAAAAGAAAATGCACATGTCAAACGACCGAGCCAATCTATTGCATAGCTGAAGCTGCAAGATCAGCATCTTCCGCACCTGGCGTAGGGTCTCGCAGTAAATCGTCCGACTGAGTTTGTACACAGACACAAAGCTAAACAAATGAAAAAATATATATAATGTATAAAATATATTTTCGTTTTACCTTAACTCGGTGACCTCGCTCATATGAAATTGCGGCACAGAAAATAATATTGTCCCGTTAGGATTCTACAGAAATAGAAGAATATCCGGTTCGGTGTTCCATGCTTCAAAATAAAAGATATTTTGCCCTATAAAAAAGTATCAACTTTGATGTATCTAAAAACAGGTAATGTGAAGTAAGCACATTCACATAACACGCAAAGGGTCCCTGGTTCGAGGCCAAGTGGAAACATTTGCTACCCTGGAGAGGTTACGGGCGCCCCCAGGCTGTATTTGCCTAAGGCACACCACCGGAAACGGTGCCCCTAAGATCATAGTGGTTAAGGTATCCACCCACCACCTACCCAGCCAATAAGAAGTAATGCAATTGTTTAAGAGCACCTTTCCTGCTATGGAATATGACCGTTATTCTCAAATGGACAGTGTGTAATACAGTATAAGAAAACTTTAATTCAGTAAAAAAAAAACATTGATTTGAATTTATCTATCTACTATCTACCCTGGTCATATCCATCGAGGGGGTGACTGACAGTAACACAAACACATACAAAAACAAAGAAAATAAAAAAGTAGGAAAAAAACACACACAAAGATTTTTAGACCATGGCCAACCCAAATGCCCAAAGACCCAAACAAGTTAAGCACCTCGGCACCCAAATTGGTCCTGCTTTCATCCCTCCAGATTAAACGGGACACAAGAAAGCGGCGATGTTACTCAGGTCAGGGTGACACAACACACTCTTCTGTTCAACAGCAGGGCCCAACAGCTTTCACTGGTTTACCCCTGCCGCATCATACAGTGGACTGCCCGTCTCTTAGAACGCATCCAAACATTCTACTATCCTTTCACAACACCTCTCCATTCATTCCTATCACCAACAAGGGCTCTAGCTTCCACTATATTTAGACCTCTTTCCTGCAGTGGTTTGAATATTCGGCAAAAATACATGAACCATCATTCCAATGATAATTTTTATTTAAAATAATCACATATTTCTTTTACACAATCCATGCCTTGTCTGCTGTCATTTTGCTTGCTGTGGCACTGGTTTTCGTTAGCATTGGACACCAGTGCCTTCTAGTGGTCAGATATTACACACTGGGGCTTTAATGCACAACTCTAAAGTATTTAATCCAGGCAAACATTCTCCTTGTCATTTTATATCATGTTCACAGGTATGTTATATGGTACTTTTCACAGAAAAGAAAAGAAAATAATATCTACATTCTGCATAACTCCCACGATAAACGTGCATCACTGTATTTAGAAAAAAAGGCACATTTATGTGATAGTTTGTGTATTTTTCTTATTATTCAGATCAATGTTGTTGTTTTTTTGTATTAATAAAAAAGTTTTTTTCCCTCTAGGATGCGCCAAATAACACATAATGTCCCTCTGAGTCGCATGTGTCAAACGCATGGCCCGCAGACCAAATGTGACCTGCCACATAAATTTATGTGGCTCGTGAGACCATTCTGAGAGAAACACAAGAGAAAAATGAGCAAACAAAGACCTGCTGTTTTAAGTGAGTCAACTAAATGTCACCAAAGCCGAGTGTCACTCGCAAAGTACTCAATGAAGCTGTATTTCCAGACTGGCATTAACCGACCAGAGAACATTAAGGAAACCGAACCATTGTTATTTTACTTAAATAAACGTCACAGACGCGCTGTTTAAGGCAATATAAAAAATACTAAACAAAAGATAGCATCTGGGCTTTCCTTTTACAAATGCAGAGTTGATAAACACAACAAGAGATTAAATATTAGTGAAAGAATAAAGATTTAAAAAAAAAATCAACCATCGATTAATATTCAAATCTTGGATCCTTGAATCATAATTTGATTGTGAGCCTCTGAAAAGACCCCAGCCCTCCAGCTAAGGCACAATTGTATGCACTGTGCCTGGCCCCCATGAGAATGTTTTTTTCTACAATGTGGCCCCTGGACTAAATGACACCTTTGCCTTAAGTGATGTGCACAGTAAAGGTCAATATAAAACGATAAGCTACATCACTATATGCCAATATGTGTGACATTTGTTGTGATATCCCAGAACCCAGTTTAAATGCAGTTTGATTGTAAGCAACAAGCGTTACCAGAGGGGGACAGGGGTGGGCAGTACTCACCCAAAAGAAACACGAACTAGTGGTGAAAGCAGTTTAAAAAAAAAGAGCTGTGGGAAACTCAAAATAATTAAAATGGGGAAAAGACAAAAGGAAGAAGAAAAAATGAAAAATTAGAAAAAAATAGAAAAAAAATAAAAAGGAGACAAGAAACAAAAAAGCAAGGGAAAAAAGGAAACAAAACAAAGGGAAGAGGGAAAAAAGGAAAAAGCCAATATACTTCAAAAATAAAACTCCTGTCATAATACAAATATTGCACGATAAAAATACAAAAATACTACTTTAGAAGTAGTACAAAATAAAAGTACTGTCAGGACCCGAACAGACGGAACATTTTCACACAGGCTTTATTTTACGGGAATGGGGCAGTCATGCGCGTGAACACGAACAGTGATTCGGCAATCGCTGGGTAGAAGTAGTGAGACAGAGAAGTCAGGCGCGGGAAAACAGGAAACATGAGTAGACGAGGTCGAAACCAGACAGGACAGACGGGATCGATACCAGGTACACGAGCAGACGGGACGGGACACATGGGATCGATACCGGATACAAAAGCAAGGATGGGATTGATACCGGAGCAAGATACCGGACAGGGCAGGACAGACGGAATTGATACCAGACAGGACGGGATCGATACCGGATACTGGAGCAAGATACCGGACAGGACGAGAAATGCTGGATTGATACCGGACATTAGCGACTGGAGGAGGATACCGGACAGGACGAGACAGACGGGATCAATACCAGATACTGGCGACTGGAGCAAGATGCCGGACAGGACGAGACAGACGGGATTGATACCCGATACTGGAGCATGATACAGGACAGGACGAGACAGGCAGGATCGATACCAGACCCTGGGGCAAGATACTGTACAGGACGAGACCGACGGGATCGATACCGGATACTGGCGAATGGTGGAAGATGCCGGACAGGACGATACAGGCAAGATCGATTCCGGACAGAGTCAAAATACAAGTCTTGCAAGTGCAGAGGTTTGTTGACGGACTGACAAGGAGTGAATGAGAGCACTGAGTTTAAATGTGAGGGAAACCAATCAGGCAAAGAGCAGCAGCTGGCGCCAAACGGGCGGGCCCAAGTGAGGGCAATGGGCAACCGTGTCAAGTACACTAATATTACAGAAATACCAGCTATTCTACAAAGATTATTCTAAGGACATACCACAAAAATACAACTGCAAAAATACTACCAAAATACTACAGAAATAAAACCACGGTAATACTACAGCATTACTTCAAAATGATGACTACAGAAAGACTACAAAAATACAATTACAGTCATACTCCAGACGTAAGACAAAAACTCTACTATAGAAACTACTACACCAGAAATACTATGGTGCGGTGAGAGAATCAAATGGACTGAACCGTTTAAAGGAAGTGTAGTATTTCCAATGCTGCGTTATTTGCGTTGTTTTGTTTTGTTTTCCTTTTTTATATACGTATTTCTTTTAGCGTTGGTTGTCCTATTTAAGCCTATTCTGTACTTTATTAAGAAATGAAGAGTTTTAAAACTGCCATAAGTTTTGGGGGTTAAATGTGGTTACCGCCCTAAAAAACAGGCTGGTTCCTGCCAATGTGTGGGATATTCCCCAACTCAGATTTATATTAAATTGCCTTGTAAGAAACAAATGCGTAATCGATACTCCTATCCGTTTCCATAGAAACACAAACACATCCGGCAGTGATTTGATCCATCGGTCATCTGACCTGAGATGACGCTCGCCGGACTTCCTGAAACAGTCTAGGATCTAGACTATTTATTTATGGTCATTTTTTTCTTCCAAAAAATGGACTTCGACAATATCAGACGAGCGTCATCCGCTGGCTACCGGCTACCGGAACGAGTGAAGGGAAACGGGCCAACGAAGCAGCCGCCTGCGGCCGAAAGTCCGCTTAGGAGAAAAGAGGACCACCCAGCGACCTCCACGAGAAAAGTGCACCAAAGTGATCCCGTCAAACAGGATCAAGCGTGGAAAGAAATGCTGTGGAGTGAAAAAAAAGCCGTGCTGGAATGGTAAACTCGAAGCAACTTTTATCAATTCCTCTTCAACGATAGTTGTTCATAACAATGCCTTTCACAGGGAAAAGAATTGGAGTTTTCTACGGAATTACGACCGTTTGGTAAGTCCGTAAGATTGTTTACGATTTTTATCAAGAAAAACTTTCTCTAGAAGTAAAGGAGAAGGACAAAAAACATCCCTAGCTCAGGGGTGTCAAACTTATATGCACGGAGGGTCGAAACTCAAACCATACCTTTGGTGGCGGGCTGAACAAGATAAACATTTATTGAATACATTAGAACATGACCTTTTTTTTCAAACATAAACATGAATTTAAAACAGACAGCAATATTAATTCAGAACAAACAAACATAACCACTAAATAACTTTACATACTTTTTTCACAGTAAAAATATATCCTGTCAAACCGACGCAATGTCAAAATATGAAAAATATAAACAGATGAATAGAAATAACATTTGTGCTTTTATTATGAACATGATTTTTAAAAAAAAGACAAGAATATTATACCAGAATTAATACAAACATTAAATGACTTCACATACTTTGTTCTCCGTAAAAATATATCCTGTCAAACTAGACAATGACAAAATATTTAAAAAAGATAGAAATAACATTTGTGCTTTTCACTAAAATGTGTGCTTTTAACATGAACATGAATTAAAAAAAAGACAAGAATATTATACCAGAATTAACGTAAACATCAAATTACTTCACATACTTTGTTCTCCATTAAAAACGACATCTTATCAAAAGGCTCTGATTTTAGCATCAATTTTTCTTTTAGCCATTGTGATGGTGCAGCATCCACGTTATCCACGCCACCAGAAACGCCCCCTGCTCGTCTCTGTTTAGCCTTCCTTTGCAGCGTGATATATAGATGCTCGTCCTTAGGTAACACGTTTCAGTTTCCTGACACTTCAAATTCACTTTTAATTGCTGATGTGTTGTTTGTTAATTGATTAGTTCATTTGTAGTTTTACCAGTTTCTCAGTTTCCTCATGTTGAGGTTTTTGAGTTTTCCCTTGCCCTCATGAAGGTTTTAGATCAGGGGATGGTGTCATTATAGTCTGTAGTTTGCAATAGTCTTTGATCTGTGCAGCTCTTTGAGACTCTTTGTGATTAAGGGCTATACAAATAAACATGACTTGACTTGATACGGGAACGTTTCCGGGAAGTCTTACAACGGAAGCTGAAGCGCTGCATTTTGGGATTGGTAGCTGGGCCATTATAGTAATGTATGTAAAATTACTTTTTGCGGGCGGGATGTAATTGTCTGGATGTGGCCCGTGGGCTGTCAATTTGACCCATATGCCCTAGCTTAAAGATATAGAGAGAATTCAAATGAAAGTACGTAGCAGGAATCTTTATTACTCCCGAAATTAGGGAAGGATTTGGGGGGGTCAGTGTTAGGATTTGTCAGTTGTAAACATCGTGTGTGTGTGTGTGTGTGTGTGTGTGTGTGTGTGTGTGTGTGTGTGTGTGTGTGTGTGTGTGTGTGTGTGTGTGTGTGTGTGTGTGTGTGTGTGTGTGTGTGTGTGTGTGTGTGTGAGATACACATGGAGAGATACACATACATACAGCTTTGGTTGCTTTGCGAGTGGCTCTTGGCTTTGGCAACATCAAATGACAATCGGCTCAACATGAAGCATTATACTACTGAATTACACGAATCCCTGAGCCATATGTACTCATGTAAAGACCCATTTATGGCTCACGAGCCATAGGTTTCTGAACCCTACTGTGAAGGTTCGGTTAAAAGATATTTTTATGTTTTTGTTTTTTGGCTGTATGTTTGTTTGTAGGGCGAGCTGAGGACCGAAGAGCCTATCCCTGACAACACATCGCTCTTCTCTAATTGTGGCCCCAACACGACAAACCAAATATTTGGAAGCCGATTGTCCACGCCACTGGGACAAGAACTGATTAGACTCGACAGACTTTTATTATGGTCTGGAGGGCATCGCAAATGCAAACAGGATCAAGAGATGATGTCATTCTAAATCAAAAAATAAACAAAACAATCATCATCCCTTGAAATATTTCTGTTTAGATCAGGGGTGGGCAAAGTTTTTGATTAAGCATTGGGTTAAAAAAATTTAAGAACAAGGGTTAAACACTTTTTTTTTGTATTCCAATAGAGTCTGCAATCTGATACTTCGACAATACACGAGGAAAAGAGATAATATGGTGGATAGTTTTTTTTTCTCATATCGTCCTGCTTTTTTTTATAAAGATAAATCTCATTTTTGGTCTTGTTTTGGTTAATATTAATTTCATGCAAAAAAGGATAGAGTAGCAGCTCTAAACACACAAACATCTACATATTCATTTTAGTTTTCTAATTCTGTAAATAGACCAATTAAATTAGTTTTTAAACACTTAAAATCAATATAGAAGTAATCAATTATGTCATTTTTAAGCACATAATCTAATAATCTACATTGAAAACTCCAAATCCAACACAACTTGCTCAAAATGTTTTGTTTTAAATTACTATTGATTATCATCTTGATAAATAAAATAAATACCCGATTAAAAATATATATTTTAAAGAAAAATCTCCTTCAACTTCAACTTTTTCATATATGGTATATGCACGAATAACAGCTCAGATGAAATAACTTCATTTTCTCTGTGTGACAACATGCAATAAACAAGACAAATACAAATAACAAATAGCTGCTAAACTAAAACACTAAACTAAAAAAAGGATGCATATACAAATATTTAAGGCTAAAATAAAAAATGTGCAAAGGATAGCCAGAATCTAAACAAAGCAGTTTTGCGTGTATTTAGCAGATTTTATATAGCATTGAGCCTTCTGGTTCTGAGACTCTGCAGTCTTTTTCCTGATGGCAGCAGGTTGAAGAGGCTGTGAGATCCTATCTAGCTATTATTTAATTTTGGGGACACTGGAGACTAGAGTCACACAAAATAAACTCACTTTTATTAGTAACACTTAAAAAAAAAATTTAATAGATATTATTGTTGTGTTTTTAACATTTGGAAGCTGGGTTAAAAAGTGGGTCGTCGTTTGCCCACCCCTGGTTTATTTAGACGGTGATCCGATTTTCAGTGTGCTAAAAATGCAAAATCCTTGTTTGTCATCAAAATTTGATAACTTAGAAATTTTAAGAAAAACTTTTGCAAAACAATTTCATTCATTTACACCCTAATGATGTACAATATAGTACTTTCTATAAATGTGTCACTTGTTATCTCTGGAAATCCCAAAATATCAAATGATGATTTTTTTTTTTCCTTGTTATCAAAAATCTGTTTTATGCTTATGCCATTGCATTAAAATGATCAATACAACACAGCATTATTTGTTTGTTTTCTTAAACAGATTTCTCTATTTTAAGGAAGTGAGCATGAGACAGTCACATACAGTATGTACAGAACAACAGATACGACACGCCCATTTAAGCGGCGTGCTTACTGCAAGCCTAAGCTAGTTGGGTCAAACTGTTAGACTCTTTCAGTACGTTTGAACGGAGGCAAAAAAATCCAAAAGAGAATGCCGGCTTATTCTGCTGCCTTTGGAGGATGCACTTAACACCATACCCCAGAGTCCGGACAGCTGGAATAACCTTCACAGGTAAAATTGTTTATGGTTCTATTTTTTTGGAATATTTAATCTTGAGAACGTCAGTAGCTCCAGACCTCTTGGTGGCTTACATTGTTTCGATGTCTTTAAAGATAAGGCTGTACCACATCACCAGACTAACTTTCCGTGATTTACAATGTAGAAGTACAAGAAAAATTTTGTACAACGGTCTAATTTCAGGGTTTTGAAGACAAAGGACATTCCAATATCTAGCCGCGTGTTCTTTTCTGGGACCAGACCGAGTATTCTAACTCTGGAAAAAAAACTAGAGCTGGAAGGAAGCAATCTAGTTGAAGAAATTTATTACAAAGTTTCAAAATAAAGGTAAAATCAGAGTGCACTCTGGACTAACTGATGGAGACGCATTCCCCCACCAAAAGGCATGCAAGAATGTTTCGGACCCCTCTTTTTGTTAAAAGGTTGTACATGCAGCATTACAGACACTCAAAATTAAGACCCCTCACTACAAAGCAAACAAATATGAACACCCTGTACAAGTTTAGTACTGCACATTGCTGAGTCTTCAAGGTTGTATAAGACCATTGCTGCGAAAATACACTAATATGAAATAATACATTCAGCAAGTAAATACAGTACTTCATTGAAATATCTGGATGAATATGATGTGCATTTACAACAACAAAAATGAATAATATCATTATCAAAGCAGGGCAGCACGGCGGTGCAGTGGTTAGTGCGTGTGCAGGCACAGTTCTAAGGTCTTGGAACCCTCCTGTGTGGGTTCAAATCCAGCTACCGGACTTCCTGTGTGGAGTTTGTATGATCTCCCTGTACTTGCGTGGGTTTCCTCCGGGCACTCCGGAAAATGTCCCTAGGTGTGAATGAGAGAGTGAGTTGTCTGTCCCCGTGTGCCCCGCGATTGGCTGGCAACCAGTTCAGGGTGTCCCCTGCCCACTGCCCGATGATTGCTGGGATGGGCTCCAGCACCACTGTGACCCTACTGAGGATAAGCGGTGCAGCTGCTGAGTTTATCAAAGCACTGATGTTATGATTAAATAATACATCTTATATCACTAGAAAACTCATGTGATAGTGACAACATTCTCAGTGACCTTTTTTTATAATTGGACAGTTTCCACAACCGTTTCAACGTTTCATGGGGCAAGTGACCATACACAGTATGACGTCAGTAGACGTCAAAACTAGATGGATAACATCCTTTAACTTTTGTGTTTTGTATTTATAAAATTTGTAATTTTTTGTATTTTTATTTATTTTTTAACATGTGAGTGACTATATAAGGTTATGTATATGGTTTTGTGTTCATATGTGGTTCATATGTGGTTATTCATTCACCTTGATTTGCAAAATAAAAATAAAATTTTAAATAAAAGTTACACACATTTTCTTTAGT